>NC_092066.1:22887500-23229166 GCF_039877785.1 Chaetodon trifascialis
GTGCAATAAGAATAATAAAGGTTTGGCGCCCTAAAAACTGCACAATGTGGTACTAAATGCTAACGTTACTTACTGCAACTTACACACCCGTCTCTTCGTCTCCGCAGCTGCAGTTCGGTCGGGGCTGCTCCTCCAGAGCGAGCAGTCTGGCTTTTTTCACGGTCATTCTCCTCGCCAACTGCGCCATCAGCTGTGTTAGCAGCCGAGACAATCCACTGAAGACGCTGAGCAGTTTCTTCTCTAAATTGTTTGGACTTTCTGGATATGGTTGCTCCGCAGCCAGGCCGTCCGCTCGTCGCAGAGGAGTGCCTTCTGGGATGAACTGAAGACGACGTCCGGCCATTGTATGAACAGAGTTAAAGTTTAGCAGGACCCGAAACGTAACTGTTCTGATCCATACTCGATTCGCGTTCATAGAGGTCGTTTTTCAATCAAATGCCAGGTCGCACTCTCGCAATTTTTCGCGAGACCAATTTTGTTGCGTAGAAAGAAAAACATGCTGTGATTTTGTTAGGTACTTTGATTTTCTATTTTTTTACCTGAATATTTTATAAACATGTAAACTTCTTTAAAGTGACATCATCAGAAATAAAAAAAGAAAAGTTACTTTGGTGTATTCCCTTTTTATTCCTAGTTAAAGAATCATCAGTGGACTGACTCTGCTGGAATTTTGCAAGCTAATCATACAAGCATTGTTCATCTGGTGTTGTGGTGGCAAAATGCGAAAAATCGTGACCAGTGTCCAAGAACTGTAGATGCTTTAATTTTCACAATTTGATTTAGCAATTTAAGTGGAAAATGAAAGGCTTTTGAGAGTCAGGACACTTATCCTGTATGTAACCTATAAAATTATTTAAACACACTTTTAAATCCTCATGAAAAAAAAAAAAAATCTTTGTATTTTGTAGGCACAGAACACACACACACACACACACACACACACACACACACACACACACACACACACACACACACACACACACACACACACACACACAATCCCAATTTGCATTTTGTGTAGCTTGCAGCATTTACATTTGCATTTTAACACCTCATGGTCACAGGGGCTCACAGAACTTCCACATCAATTTACAGTGACGATAATTGACGGAAATGTTACTTTTCATGCAGTGTACTGCACAGTTAATTTGCTCTGAAGCAGGGTCAGTTAAGAGTATCACACTGACCAATCAGATCACTGGAAAAATTGAGCCATCATTCCAACAGAATGCTGACATTGACAAAAGCACCAAGTAATGAGGTCATAAGTTATAAAGAGATGTCTTCACAGATCAATAGACTCACTCTGCTTTCTCTGATGAAGCGTCAGAGACTGAAGAAACGTCGCTCTCTGCAAACAGTGCATATAATATCAGCATCGGCATCAACAATCCAGAAAAGCAGAAATTTGATCACATTCTCTCCCTAAATCGACACATACTGGCTAAAAAAAAGAGCCTTCGGGGGACCCTCACCACTGACATGTACTGTCCTCAGCATTCATGACGTCTTGTCAGAGTGAGACTGTGTTTTGGTGGATTTTCAAATCAGAGTTATTATAGATTATTATTGTAGGGACAAAAGATGTTGTTTTCTGAATCCTCAGTGGATTTATGTTGTCTGCCTTGCGTTACTTATTTAGAGGCCTCAGTGAATCATTGGGAGAAGCACCTGACTCATGATAAGCAGCTGCTGCAGGGTCAGGAGGAGTGACAGTGGAAAAAGGAAAACACAACAAACTCGTTAAGTCTTTCACTCGTTTTCCTGCGTTTTCTTCCGTTTTCGTCCATTACGCTGGAATATCCTGAAAAAGTTAGCAAGTTTCTGATCTGTCTTAACAGTTTAAAACACATTTGTCCACATTCACATTCTTCATCACTGAGATTTCACTGAGTTTTAATTCAGTTTCAGGTGTTTATATGGCTTTGGCTTTAATTACTAACATTGATTAACCTCATTATTACAAGGAAGAAGTTAGTTTTATTTATGACACACAGGTGTCAGACTACCTGTAAAGTGGAGTGAGTAACGGAGAAAAAATAACAACAAGGAAAGAATAATAAAATTAAACGTTCCTTTTTCTCCCCAGTAACAGGACTATGGACCTGAGCCTGCGAGATGCTCTGGGAGGGGGTGGAGGTGGGGCCCCTGCCGAGGCCCTGCTGAAGAGAGACTTTGTTGCCACGCTGGAGAAAGAAAGCTATGATGACAAGGTGGGAGAGTCGGTCTCCAAGAGCGACTACCGACCCTTACTGGATGGAAAGGACACCAAGAGCGGTAAGTCGCTGTGAGCTTGTTTATGCTGAGACGTGAGGAGGGAGAGATGCTTTTCTCTAATGTGATGTTGATCCCTGCCGGAGGAGGAGGTTAGAGCTGAGTTGGCTGCTAGGCTATTAGAAAAATCAGCTCTTTGGACAATTTGGATAATCACTGGGCTTGAATTGAAGTTGTTTAGGTGAAATTGGCTCCAGTTTCAGGGTGGTATTTCAATTTTAATTATTTCAAATTCAACAATGTTAGGTGATACGACCTTCAAATTCAGAGCTTTGCTTGCAAAAACACAGCTCCACATTTATGTGTGCTGCTTTGTTGCTAAAACTGTCTTCCAGTGAAATGTCAGGAAAATTATTTTCATAGACTTTCAGCACAAATGACAATCACATCTGATAACTATTTGTGTTCCTGTTGCTTTCAAAGATTACATAATGGTTTCAGCTTTATATTGCAGCGGTTTCACAGTATACTGATATGTAGAAGCTGAATGGGGAAGATCTGTTGTCTGATCTTCACGTCAGTACATGAATGCACCACCAGGAAGGATTCACAGATTACTCTGTAACTACAACACTATTAAAACTCTCAAATTTAGTAACTTTAACAAAAAACTGCATGTTTTTCATTATAATACGTCAGTTGTTGAGCAAAAGAATTGGAAATGGTTGTCAGTAATGTGAGCTGTAAGCACACAGGATTTACTGGGCTGATGCAAAACATTTGGTTAATGAAATAACCCTTTATTACTGGTCCACATGGTCATGTGTCATCATATGACACACCTGCAGCTTTTATGAGAAATGTGACAGAGTTAAACAGTAACAAATGTCACATTTAGGGCAGTTATTTGTATAAGTATAGAGGTGGGATTGGTTGAATGATCCTGTATTCTTAAAGGGAAAACCAGTGATTTAGTTTGTGTTTCTATTAGTGCTGTCAATCGATTAAAATATTTAATCGTAGAAATGTCATAGTTAACTCGTGATTAATCGCAAATTAATCACACATTTTTATCTATTCTAAATGTCCCATTAATTATCATTTTAATAATGTTATCAGCATGGAAAAGTGGATAGGCTTGCTTTGTGCAAATGTTTTTTATTGAAAACAACAACGTGTAGTGTTATATTTCACACTAACATTCTCACTTTGAGCAGTCATTCACATTTGAATGAATCAAATCTCACAATTTAACACTGTCAATAAACAGATGACAAAAAAATAAATGCTTGGTTAAAAAAAGCCCCTTCAACAACCCTTTCTAAGGGATCAAAACAGGGTGATACAAGATAGAGTTACAAAGGTCACATCATTGTAAACTAGGACTCAGGCTACAGTGCAGTTAAACCATGGCTGAAACTTTCTTAAGTTTCCTCTGAACATACAAGCAGTCAGACTGTGATGCTCTTCTGTTTATTCACCAGAGGCTCATCAACGCAGCCTCTTATTTCTCTCCAGAAAGAATGAACTTTACTTGGCTATGGCTGCAGTAAGCTTGTTTTTAGTTGCGGTATCCATATGCCTCTGTCCAAACGTTGGTCTTGTCAGTCGACCCATCTGGCAACTTTTTGAAATTAAACTTTCTATTCAGACTGTTGTTCGCATCCATTTCAGCGTTTTGCGCCTGACATCCGCCTACTCTTTCACAGCTAGCGAGCAGGCGAGACCAAAACGTGCGTGGGGCGTGTCTGTTGTTTTGTTTCCGGTTTACTATCGAATCCTGTATCGAATCTTTTCTAACGTTACTAGCAGTGGCCACAGCTTATAAAAAACTACAAGTTCACCAGGTCACAAAGAACGTTAATCGCACGATAAAAAAAATGACGCCGTTAAAATTGATTTGTGTTTACGCCTTAATAATGCAATATTTTTGACAGCACTAGTCTCTATAAAGCTGGTGGACGTGTAAGAGACTTTTATCTTTTGAAGCAACAGAAATATCCTGACTTTTAGTCCCTGAAATGGATCAAGCTCCAAAAACACTGGATCCATTTGGTCCATCCACATATTTAAATACTTCACTCCATGTTTCTACTACAGGCTTTGTGTAACACATTTGTCGTCTCCAAGGCCAAGCTGAGATGCCCCTGCTGATGTCACTGTGGTCACATGGTGTGTTCAGAACACTGGTGACAAAGCAACAGGCTTACAAGTCAGTTTCAGTGGAAGTCGGTGTCATGACGGTGCAAACTGATGCCTGACCCTGGTTGCTGACAGTGCTCCAATGATGCTGTGGAACATCAACCAATCATGTTTTTGTTTCACCATTTCCACTCCCCCTCTCTCTCCCAACAATTCCTCTTCTGTTCCATCTAAACAAATGGGAGAAAAACTTATTGTTGCTGTTGTCAGTTCCCACTGCTGTTTAACTCTTTCCCATGTTTCAAAGCAACATTAAGATAATGCAGCTTGGCAGGGGGGTGGCAGTTATTGTGGGAGTTTCAGGTGTGTAACGTACATTTCTAAACACACAATGGCTCGCTGTAGGAGTGTGTCATTTAGAGGTTGGTAGACACACACAAGCCTGTGACGACATAACTGCATCAAGGAGAGCTCGAGCAACTCCTCAACAGCCTCTTGGCAACAATGCAGCCGTTTTGTAGCTTTGTCGTTCGTACTGTGAGCATGCAGTGACAGCATCAGGGCTGTTTTTTAGACATGAGAAAGTTCATCCGCAGCCATAGAAGACATTTATACAACTGCTTTCACAGTCAAATGCCTTTTGACGCATTGACCTTTACGTGTAAAATCCCTTCACTGGAACGAGGCCGATAGTTCCATTACTTGGAAGGAAAACTGCCTTTTTTTGATCACCTCAAGGATTTCACAGTGGTTTTAGCTTAAAAATGTGGCATTGCAGAGCAATAGGATAAGCCCTGTGTAAACACGCTTACCTAACACAATCAATGCAGTGAACAATGGATGGATGACAGACAGGAGGAAAGGGTTTAAGAGAGAAGTAATACAGATAAGAGCAAACTGGAGGGTTTGAGGAGAGCAAAGGATGAAGAATAAGGGAGTCATCCAGGCTGGGGAGTTAAATAGAGCATACACAAAAGCCCTGTAGACACACACAGACATGGATTATTGTACAGAAGAGGTTGGTTCAATCTTTAAGGGGAGGGAGGTAATTTGTGGTAGTTTTTGTTCTAGTGAGAGAACATCCACGTGTAGTTGGTTTGTCCCTCTACAGCCTGTACCTTTGAGTAAAGCCCCCTTCACATCTCTGTGTTCATGTTCAGCGCCCACAGCTGAATGAACGGCAGTGTAAAGCTGCTGTGTGTAACGTGAAAACATCAGCTCATTGTTTTCAGAGTCGTTTGGAACTTTGGAAAACTATGAATGCAGGCATGATGGAGCTGCACCATTTTAGGTTGTTGAGATGATGTCGGCCTTCACAGCCAGAGGGCTGAATGATTTGAGGAAAATATGCAGTTTTCTGATCAGTACTGCAATTGTGAATTTAAATTCAGTTCTTTCAGATTTTTTTTTTTATTTTTTATTTTTTATTTTTTACAGATTGTTGTTTTGTTCTAAAATTGCTATTTATAGGCCAACCAACCAAAGAAAAGTCTTCTTCCAAGAAATTTTGTTTTCTGTTGAAATAATCTGAGGTTGAGTTAAATATTACTACACTTCTTGTATTTATTATAGTACTTAATATAAAATCAGTGATTACGCTCTGCTGTCAGACGATGCCAGTTTCTCACTGAAAATCTCTATGTTGATAATGTCCTATAACGCAGTGATAATTTATTGATGTTGGATTTAGCATGCACTGCTTTAATAAATGTTAATAATTCATTTTGTTTTCAACATGTTTTGCCTTGATGTGGAGCCTTTGGTTCAGTTCAGACTGTTGAAATTAAGAGGTCATGTGATATCAACAGCAGTCCAGTCATGATCCTGGATGTCTCTGTGTCAGATCACTGCACAAAATACAGACACTACAAGCTCCTCACATTCGCCTTTATGTTTCAAGGCCATCAGGGATCCTCCTATGAGAGAGTGTGTGTGTGTGTGTGTGTGTGTGTGTGTGTGTGTGTGTGTGTGTGTGTGTGCTTTGAAGATTAAGTGTAATTGCTTCGACACTTTGGCCGACCCGGTCTAGACTTAAATTAGCTGTAGGACTGTCATTCACTGTCTTATCTCTCAGGCTTGTTCTCTTTATTTTTCTTGTCATTTTCTTTCATTCTATCTGTGTCTCCTTTTCTCAAGCCCCTTTTTTGCTTTCTCTTTCTTTCAGTCTCTCTTCCACCCGTCCTCTCGGCCCTCCTCTCTTCCTGTCATTGTTACGCTGTGTCAGCCTGGAGACAGTGCTGTATTAGCATCATTAGCATCACCACATGCACACACAAAATTAGCACCCAGCCACTGGCAAAGTCTGGTTCAGTGAGTTGAATGCTAACCTGTCGAGCTGTCAGTGTTTGACACGCAACAGTCCAGAGCTGCAGGGGACCAGAGTTTGGCAAGAGCCAGAGTCCACTTGTAGATGGACATTTTAATCAAATCTAATCTCGTAATATTCCCTGCCATATAATTGAAGGACTCACAGGAGAACAAGCGACAGAATAATAAATTTTAATAATATTTTTATTTATTTATTTATTTTGAGAAATCATGATATTACAAGGGTTACTTTTTCAGACATTTTTTTTACAGTGATGTGTTTCCACATGAGTAAACTGAGTGTTTAAAACTGGTGACATGAACCGTTAACTCAAGGCTCACTAGCTTTTACCAAAGCTTCTAACTGCATGTCATGGTCTTCATCAGCAGATGCTGTTGGCTCAATTGTCATGGAGAGACACTGTATTCTTCTGTTTATTTCCTAAAATGTTGCACTCTGGTTTAGTTATAAATAATAAAAAGCATTTCTGGTTTGACTCTTGTGCCACTCTGATAAAGGTCGAGACTTTGTTCACTCATTTTTTCTTCAGTATAGTACAATGTATAGTAACTGGTAATACTTGACTTCAACTTCATTTTTTTATACCACACTAATATCAGGAAACCAGTTTACCTTCATCACAGATGATTGAATGGTTAAGCGTTTAGGCCTAATCAATTTAGTTTACTCAGCGACACAGTGTCTCTTTTGAAAGAAGAACTAATGCACAAAGACTAGTAGACTTCATGACTCTTCTCATGTTCTACAGTTACTTTAGCTAAATGCTAACTTCGGCTGCATGGACCTTTGTGATCATCTAAAAAGGCAAAGCAGGTGATGGAACTACGGGCCTATTGAAACATCTTCAAGGTTCCTGATGTGTCTGATAGCTCAGCGACAGAGCATGTGAGCGGAGCAGGAGGATTTTTTAAAAAGTTGGAGCATAGTTTAATCTCCTGCTCCATCCCTCTCCAGTTTTGCTCTGGTACTGCTCACACCATGAGTTCAAAATGAACTATGGTCTGTTTTTATTAGCTTAAAAATAGCTTGAATTATCATTAAGCTAGTCAAGCATTGAGTGTATTATGTTTATATTCATTGTGTAATGTAGCCTCATGAGATGAGATGACATAAAGGCTATGGATGGAAAGCAGATAGTGACACAGATCCAGAGGTTGATGAGATGAGATCTTGTTGATTGGTTTGATATTTATGATGCTAAACACAGATGGCATATCAGACAGAGTCGCCTGTATATATTTTTTTAATCCCTTATGATAAACCATCAGCCTGTCATATCATCTCACAGAGGCTTGTCACATGCCCATGCACAGCTGGTGTCGTAATGATGACCAACAGAAGGCACATGTCCTCAGGCTGTGTGTGTGTGTGCGTGTGTGTGTGTGTGTGTGTGTGTGTGTGTGTGTGTGTGTGTGTGTGTGTGTGTGTGTGTGTGTGTGTGTGTGTGTGTGTGTGTGTGTGTGTGTGTGTGTGTGTGTGTTACTATTTAAAACACTGGTGACTATAGAGGCCTGTAAGCTACATCTGTATGTTCCATGTGGGTGTTACCTCCTGTACTGAGGAAGCTGACAGCAGATGTTTTACCACAGGCTTTCTCAAATGTTTTTGTATCATAGATCGTCAGTCAAATACGCATCACACCAAAGGTGTGTGTGTGTGTGTGTGATTGAGGTACCCCTCAAGGATCAGTTCTAGGCCCTCTTCCTTTTTTCTGCTTTATTTATTGTTGACTTGCAACAAAGCAAGTTTAAATTCGAGCTGGTTCACTTCTCAGCTTTCAAGGGCCTCCAACCATATTTCACAGTGTACTTTAGTGATGGAGCGGGCTCAGGTGGCTTCATGGGACCTAATTGTGCAACTTTGGTGACATGATGACAGGTATATTTTGGGAGGACATGGTATCCTTTGTCTCCGTGTAAAGATGGTCTCTGATGCCCTTGACCTTTCTCCTGCAGTCATCTTGTTGATGACCTTTGACCCCGTCCTAGTGGATGCTGTGACCGCTTTTGACCTGGTGTCCACAGACAGTTCTTTCTGGTGCCTGTTCAGGCTGTCCACGTGATGCAACTCCAGTTTTGTTTTTTGGGCAGACCAGCAGAAATGTGAAGGTGGTGAATGGTTTTTGCTGACTACCTGTGAGTTGAAAACTCTGACCAGATGTTCTGCTGAATCCCACAGGGATGCTTCAGGTGATCCCTGCTGAGTTAGCGGTGTCCGTCTTGGTCTTAAAGTCTCACTTAAGTTTTAAACTGATCTCACTTAAGCCAGTGAAGGCTGGGGCTGAAGACTACAAGTTTGAAAAAGAAAATAACCGAATTAGGAGTTAAAAGAAGTGACGTTACCAGACTTCTGTAGATGCTCCTCATCTCTGCTTGAGGCTAGCAGCTTCACTATTTGCATAACACACCTCAATCTCTGACTGAAGTCCAGTTGCATGTGGGTAATGAAGGCACCAGATTTTGACAAGAAAGAACAATGCATGGAATAAAAAAGGCAATAAGTCTGTTATATTAAGTCACACAGCATCTCTTGAGCATCTACATCAATTTTGACCCTTGCCAGTGATAAAGGGAGCACAAAGCTAAATGAGTGGAGTGTTTCCCCTCATGTTTCTTCTTATGTGTGAGAGTAGAGAACAGAAAGCCCTGATGATGGATAGTTCATTTCAGATAAAATGCTATTTGTTGAGATTCACAGAGTCGGCACAGCTGCCTTATGTAACTGTAAGTTTACATCAGATGAAATCAGCTCAGACTTGAGGATGTGCTGACCACAGCCTAGTGTCAAACTTCAATGAATAATACATGTGTGTCTTAGATACCGTATGTACTTTGATATGTGTGTGTGATGATAACAATCACATATTATGATAGCAGGTGGAAAATGCTCTATTAATGTAAAATATTTCTGACATTGGAGCTTGCCAGACTGACATATTGGCATATCTAGTTGGATGGTCAGAGTACATGTCAGAATCACTAGCGATCAATCAGATCTATAGTCTGAGACAGGAGAGTATCTCCCCATCTCTGAGTCTCCCTGTTTTTAACAGTGATATCTCAGCTTTTCCTCTGCATCTGGCCCTAATTCTCTGTCATTTCTTCATCCTCTGTCTCTTCCTCTTGCGTTGGTTGTCTTACACTCTTCCCCTCTGTCTCTTTATTTCTTCCTTTCTTCCTCTCTTGTCTTGTACCTTGTTTATCTCTGTCATTTCAACTGTGATGTGGGAAATCTTGTGCTTTTCCTTTCATCTCGGTGTTAATAATGTGGAAGCTGTGAGGTTACATGTGGCCTGAGCTTTGATGAAGGACTGCAATAAGCTTGACTCCTGCTATGTGAACTGAAAGGGAAACCAAAAGCTCATCTGTCCGCAATGTCAGTAAGGGCGAACCTTTGGTTCTGCTTCAGTTTTCTTCCTTGAGCTCATTTTTTGCCGCACCTATGATTTTGCTCTTTGCAAAATCATGCATTTTCTGTTCTATGTGGGTTTATACTGTCAAGTAGAATTTTAGCATTTTTGAAACAAGAAATTAGTATCTGTCAATCTTATAGGTATACTGTGAAGGATACTAGTCGAGGTATTTAAATGTGCTTTCCTACATGGTGTCTCTGAATGGAACAGAGTGACCACAGGATGACTGATTTGGGTTGGACAAAAAGGGAGTTGTACTTTTCCGTAATTGGATCCTTGAAGTTGTCTTTTCTTGAAGCAAATTAAAATATTCACCAGAGAAGTAAAACTATTTTGACTTATTATTATTGCATATTAACTTTTTTCAATCATTTTTCCATCACAGTTTTGTTTTAATCTGCAGCAACCTGTTTTCAGAAAACAGTCCTTTCTCTCTACTAGATATTTTAATGAAAAATTCAGACAACTTGAATTTTTCCAAAGAGTAGTTCTTTGTACAAAGGGCCAAAAGTTTTACTGCTAATACAAATTGTTTCACAACGTTCACAGCGGTTTTCATGGTACTCTAATTCCAGAACTCAGGCTAATTTACTTTAAAAATTGTTTTCACCTTTCATCATTTTCATTTTCATTCACTTTGGATTTAAGATTGGCTAGGTTTTAATGAAGGCAGAGTGAAATTTGGTTGACTGTGGACTGACATAGCAGCACCGTAAAGGTAAAATTACACTGCAGTCTGCTTGTGTTTCCACCAAGCTGGGAAGGAGCTGTATGTGCTGAGGCGTGATAACACATCGCTGCAGTGTGTGTACTTTCACTGTATGCATGTGTGATAGTGGTGCAGGATGGGGGGACCTCTGTGTTGACAAGTATGTGTGTGTGTGTGTGTGTGTGTGTGTGTGTGTGTGTGTGTGTGTGTGTGTGTGTGTGTGTGTGTGTGTGTGTGTGTGTGTGTGTGTGTGTGTGTGTGTGTGTCTGAGACATTATATTTTGTAGTGCTGAGTGAATGGGTGTACATTTGTGTGTATGTGTGTGTGTGTGTGTGTGTGTGTGTGTGTGTGTGTGTGTGTGTGTGTGTGTGTGTGTGTGTGTGTGTGTGTTACAAGACACTGCAGTCACATGTGACTGCAGTACAGTGGAGCATCACTGCCAGCAGCTTCACACACATGCACTTCTGATGAGGTCATCACACACGCACCTTGGCTGTCACTGTCAGTAATTAGGACGTGTGTGTGAGCTTGCTGAGCTCAGCAGATATGTTGAAGCGAGTATGATGTAAGTGAAGCTTTTACAGCACTTCTGGAGTACAGCACTGACTGACTGAAGGACGGACTGACAGACAGACGGATGAGCCCGTTTGACATCCTGAACGACTGAGACAGACAGACAGACAGACAGACAGACAGACAGACAGACAGACAGACAGACAGACAGACAGACAGACAGGATCTGAGCTATGTAGAGTTTAAACTTTAATGGTTTCAGCTTCTAACTTTGTAGTATCAGTTATAATGTGACAGCTGGAGATTAAGAAACCAAAGGACAGTTTTGTTTGTTACAACTTGTCATTTCTGTCAGTTGTGATCAAGTTGTATTCACCAAACTAATTGCTGAGATCTGGAAGCACCAGTACAACAAAGTCTGACTGTGCTGAAAACACAAGCAGTCAGAGAGCTTGTTGTTCAGTTCGGAGTGTGCACATCTGACATGAAGGCAGTAATACCTCATTGCACAGGAAAAGCACAGTAGCTCGTAGCTGACGCAGGAAGTCGTCTTTAAACTGATGGTTGTTTACAGCAATGCAATAAATAACGTCATTGTTTGCCTTCGGGTCCCGTCCCAGCTAGGTTTGACCTGGTTTTCATACGAACCTGTCCAATGACCTGACTGCCTGTGCTTCTTTCCCTGTCAGACTTCTTAGTGATCTTGTCAAATTCTTAGATCTGTGCAATTTAATTGGTGAATAAAACAACAAAAATAACCCAAAACTGGAAACATGTTTTAAAGTCTTGATATGATAGGAGATATGTTCTTAAAGAGAACTACACCCTTAATGTTTTTTGGATTTTTTAAAATATTTTTTTTGCATTGTAGACATAATCACTCACATCGATGTTGGAATATAATGTTAATACAGATGATTTTCCCATCACACACAGTGCATAAAAAAATGCTTTTTTTTGGTCTCAAAATTAACTTTTGTGAATTCTGTCTCTGCTCTGTGACAGTCCTTGTGGAAAATAAGACCCAGGAAACACCTTAAAAGAATAGTTCAGGTTTTGTTTTGACATGAAGTTTTAGGAGTTTCTCTTTGACATTAATGAGAGATTTCAGAACATAAACATGACAAACTACAACATGACATGTAATGAGACACTGTTGTATAAAAACCTATTTTTAATTGAGTTTAATTCTCCTGTCAGCTACTTTGTTACCTTGGATCTACTTTGTTGAAGGTCAGTATATTTCGATGCACCAGAGGCCATGTGGTTAGGTGAAAACACAAGATTGTAGTAGTAAATCTAATCATGGGAAGAGCCTGCGTTTGACAGCTCAGAGGAGAAGCAGTGGCCCCGGAGGTACCACCAGTTCCACAGTCTGTCAGTCACAATAACAGGATTTGCATCGTGTGTTCAACAGCCGTGGGATTGCAGCGTTATAACAGAGCACCTGGAGTGTGTTGTTACGCTGTTAATGGTTGTCCACAGGGGAGAGAATGATTTACCTGAACACGTCTCCGTTTCTGTTCTCTGTCTCACTCTGGTTCTGTTTCCATGTCTTTATTTCCCCTTCATTGACTCATGCTCTGATGTGTCTGTGTCTCTCTTACTGCCTCCTGCTCCATTTGATCATTGGTTTGCTCTGCATCATTCGTTTTATTTCTAGTAAAGGACGCTCACTTTCTGTGTATCCCACCATCCATCATCGAAACTATGATAAATTAAACGTATCTTCCGTCCTGCTCTGGGCCCAGTCCTTTGCGTCTTTGCGTCCTCACATCATCCCTCACCCCCGTGTTTTACACCTCTCTGATTTATTTTCCCTGTCAGTGTAGTATTAGCATGATATACAGTATATGGTAAAACATTGTAACACTGTTCAAAGAGACATCAGAACTCATTGACTTCTGTGGGACAGTTTGTATCATCTGCCTCACACCACGTCTTGTAACCAGGTTTGTTAGTATAAATATTAGTATGCATTTTTGGTTTGATTAAGCACTTAACGGATCTGAAAGTGGCACCACGTGACTCAGAATCCCTGCTGCCCTGTGAAATGTCGTGGTGACTCACAGGGCTAACTGGTGATGGCTAACACACTAGCCAGGTGAGGATTCTTGGGTCAGTCAGTCAACATTAGCAAACTAGCCTGTAGCAGGTGATTTAGCAGTGAAATGTAGCCATTTCAAATGTTGGCGAGAAGCTTGAACATTCTTTTCAATTGTGAAAAAAAAAAACAAAGACCAAAAGTAACAGTGAACTGAGTCTGGGTAGAAAAAACTAAAAGTAGGAATGTTTAGATCAGGGTTGTTTTTGATGAGAAAAGTTTCAGTTTTGTGTAAAGGGCATATTCTCATGTTGCCTGTCGAAGTGTAGTATTGTCAGTAAAACCCTTTGAACAGCAGGTATTGTCTGTGTGTCAAAGCCTGTCATATCTGATTTCTCCATTGCTGTCCAAAAGCTACTAAAAACACATCACTCCTCTACTGGGTGACATGTTCATTTATTACCAAGAACACACACATGCTTTACACACACAGTCATTTATTTTGACTCAGTCCCTCGCTGCATCCTGCTGCCCCAAATACTCACTAGAGCACCAAATGTTAATTAATCAGCAGCTGAAAATAGTCCCCAACAAATACACCTTTCCTTCCTGTTTGTGCAACATTTGCTAAAACTACCATGACCAGCTGTTTAAGAAAATTATTGGGTGCTTTTTTATTTATTCATTTATTTATTTTCAAAACTGCATATTTGTGACCCATTTTCTTAAGATGTAAAACTCAGAAAGTAGTGGATAGAGAGCTGAACGCATCGTTGGTTTGTCTTTGCACCAAGAAACACTGCGGTTTTATTAGCAATGTAATTTATTTGTTTTTAGCACCAACAATACCACAATTAATTGAGTCTACCAGGAGGGTCGGGTCGATGTAAAACGTTCAAACCGGGTTGATATTCAGCCAAATACTTGACTGGACCGGTAATACAAAGCTTTACCACTGGGTGTCACACGAGAGACGAGAGTCAGTCACTCCTCAAGTGGAAGAAAATAAGAACCCGTGAATGAGAGTTTAGCAGCCACTATCAGGACAGCTGACGTGTTTTTTATCTCTCTTCATTCAACTTACCCTTTTTCTTCTGGTTTCACATGAAAATAACGCTAGTGCAGCTGGAGAAAATATCAAAATGGGTTCAAAATCTACATTTCAAGTGCCGTCAGTGAGTTTTCTACGACATGTTCCTGCAAGTGTTTCACAATAAAACCCTTGTTTTCTGTCCACTGAAACATTACAGGATTTTTAATTTGAAAGGGAACAGTAATGCAGTAACTTTAACAGGGCAAAAAAGGAACCAGCCAATCACAACAAGGCTCGAACTAAACTGAAAGTCTGTGGCATGATTTTCAAATGGTTTTCAAATGGTTTTCACGTCCATGTGACAGAAGTAGCTCCTCGCTCAGGTATGAGCTGGCCTCTCTCCTGTTCAAAATCACCCCGTTCTTTATCACATTCACTCTTCTCCGTGGTTGTTTATGTTGCTGTCATGCAAATGTTCTGCAAGAACACAAAATGTGACGGCCCACATTTCCCATCATGCATGTTCCAAAATGCAGATGTTACTTTTTGTCACACTGACATCAAATAAATATATACAAATGAATGTGATTGATGTTTGAGGTATGTCTCATTCAGAAGGTCCTTTAATTAACAAAAACACTTTAACTTCTTTATATCCACAAATAGTTCAGTGCTTCCATCACTTGCCCTTCTTCTCCGTCCATCCCTCTTCCATCCCTCCCTCTTTTTTCTCCCCCTCCTCCATCCCTTTGCTGTCCACTGCCGTCCTCATCCCTTGCTTACTTCTTTCCACCCTCCCCTCTCTTCCTCACGCTAAGTGCTTGTCTTCTCCAGAGATGGTGACAGCTGTGACTGGGGATGGGATGCTGTCGTCTGACACTAACCTTCCTTGTCCTTGGCTTGGAGAGGAGAGAGTTCAGCATTAGCAGCGCAATCTTAGCCTCATGAAACCGGGAGCAGGGAGCAGGGACAGGTCAAAGACAAGCTGATGGTGTTTCATTTTTTTTTTTTAGTTTTATTTTTTGTTTTATATTATTATTATTTTATATTATTATATTATTTATATTTGGGGTAAATGTCTAAACACTGGGCAATTAAAGGGAGAATTGCTCAAAAATTAACAGTTCTCTGTTTTTCCATCATTCATGTTTTTTATTGACCTTGTTGCCCAACTGTAAGTGACCCATGAGATGTTTATCTAGATATAGAGGCAGCAGGTTTGCCCAGAGGCTGGCTGCCATCATCTGGAAGCTGTACTCTTGCTGTGAGCTGAAGTGCAGCTGGGTTCAGTCTTGGTACCCTTACACTATTTGGTCCATCATCGCCAAGTGCACTTTAGCAAGCTCCAAACCACTTAAGAGGCACTGCACAGCGAACAGTCCCGCACTCTGACCTCTGAGAAGAAATGGATGAGCTGGAGGGTATTTAAGCGCCATTAAAGGTGCACTGAAAACATGGGGTATTTCCATAAATTTGGAGCACTTGTCAGAGACAGATTTGAAGGAAGACTAAAATGAATGAAGCAGAAGTACACATATCCTGACTTTTAGTGGTGGTTAAAGCTCCAAAAACACTAGTACCTATATTTCCCATAATGCTAAATAGGATGTTTTCATTAGACCTGCACAGCCTGGTAAATTTCCACTTCTTTGAATAGTTCCCAGCCAACAGTCTTGTGAGTGGCTGTATGAGGAAGGGGAAGGCAGCTAAGCATGAGGACAGCCCTCTGAGTTTTTAAGGGCAAAGCTAGAAAACCCAATGACATAAGCAATTAGAGTGAATCATCACCTTTAACGAGTAGTTAATGACTCATAGGGCCACTTAGAAACACAACATATGATGCAAACGTGGTGCTGAGCTAATTATTAAATGCTGTCCATACCAAAATATTTGGATGTAAACCTCAAAGTACGCTGTTGTGTACCTTGTACCTGTGAAGACAGCCTTTTAAGATGTGTGTCCTGTCTTAACCCTCCCTAAGCTTGTATACATAGATTTTTTATCAATTTTCCTTCCCCCCTATACCAGTTGAAGGTGATTTAACAAGATCAGCTAAAGCAGAAGGTCAGCTTTGCATCTTACGAAACACTGCAGTCTAATAAGTACTGAGCAATGACGTGAAAGTACAAACAGTCCGTGTCCAGGACAGCGATGAGCCCATTACACTGTATTTCTTCAAAGTACACCGTGAAAGCTATTTTTGCAGTGGTGGTTCCCCACTTGGATATTTGGACTTGTTTCTCTTGACGGTGTGTTTCAGAGAGCTTCCAGTCCAGTGATGCAGAAATGCCATAAAAATCATGTTTGAAAAAAAGAAGGTGTTTGACCTTGAGGCTTGATACTGGCTGCTGTCCTCAGAGGACTGTCTGGGTCCTGACTGTTCCTGCACGCACATACTGTATGTGTGTGTGTGTGTGTGTGTGTGTGTGTGTGTGTGTGTGTGTGTGTGTGTGTGTGTGTGTGTGTGTGTGTGTGTGTGTGTGTGTGTGTATGGGGATGTCTGAGAAAGAGAAGAGATGAAGAACAAAAAGTCAGGGGAAACTTTTTACATTTAAAGCACCTCATGCATCCAGAGTCTGGCCTGTTCATTGCTAGTGTTTGGTTGACAGTGCTAGTGTCTCTAAGACTGTCTTTATTTCCTATAGATGAGGGCTGAACGATTTTTGGACCAATATTGTGGTTTACATCACAACAATTCCCTGTATATTTAATTCCATTCCATTTTTGTTTCTGCAAAACAAATGTTTTTGTGTCTGCAAATTATTCAACAGAAGAAGAATGTAGCAACTTCTTATATGTAAAAATCAGCAATTAAAATAAAAAGAAAACACACAGATAGATTTACATTAGTGTCCATTCTTCAAGTAGTTGTGGCATTCAAGCTGCCCTTGTCTTGTTAACAGCCCCCAGTGATCCCACTGGCAGCTCTCCACTTTGCTTTAGCTAACAGTAGCTGCTCAGAGGCACAGCTCCAGCTGCCTCACAGCCCTGCTTACATGTGTTTAGAGGCTTAAGTGGAAGGTTTGAATGCTGATCACTATCTACCAGCCGCCTGACATTCATAAATAATGATAATAATAACTAACTGCTAAGCAGTCTGAACAGTGAGTCTCCCTCCACTCTCTACTGTGTGTTACCACACTTCAGAATGATACAGAGGCGTGTTTGCCACAAAAGAAGACCCTGTGACGAGTACTGATACAGCCACCGTCATGCAGACAACAGCTTCATCACGTTTCAGCATTTTGTAGTTTGATCAGCTGACTAAATTAATGTTAAATCCAGACTATGTGACTTTTGAAAGAGGAAATGTATAACTCATTATTGAGTAAATGTTGATTGCACAGAATGACGACACCATCAGCCTTGCTTTCACTGTGCAGCTCTGTCTGCCTGCAGGTCTGATCTCCAGGGAAAACGAAGGCTCCATTTCCATCAGAGCGGAAATGCGTCAGCCATTGTTAGTAGATCGATCAAGTGAGCCTGATGGCTGATCTACCTGTTCATATGAAAACCAACATGCAGAAAATATGTTATCACCGTCTCCAATGCAGTTCTGTTTCATTTAATAAGAACAGAAAATAACATAATACCAACAGAGTTCACTTTTCTCAACACACACTGCAGACTGTCTGCTTTCATGTCTCATTATAGATTAAATGAACTCACACTTTTCCTCCTCATCTTTTCTTCTACTCCCCTCCACCCTGACACCAACCCCTGCACTGGGGGGAAAGCTGAAAAGCTTTTTTAAACAAATAAACGATATATCAGTCCCATACTGGATCAAATACACTCAGTGGTTCTGGAGATAATGTCAACAAACGTTAGACACACGTTGCTGTTTGACTGACTGTGTGTCACTTTGCTGACTTTATGACTTTTCTACTGTGTTCTAGCATTTAACAGACCACAGTGACAGCTGTGTAATTAGCAACAGCTAACGAGATTTGCTACACTCGTCTTCATATCAGGCAAAGTTGAAAGCTTGCATGTAAGAAAAAGTGAACTTTTATAGTTAAGACATTAATCACGTAAATTCTAAATTAGCTGTCGGGATTTGATTCAGCTCTGCCTTCAGCCTTCAGTGCCCTGCCACAAGACGATGCTATGTGTTCACCTTCACCCTCTGCGCATCATGAAAATGATCATGATGTGATGATTGGAGGGAAATTTGACAGGATGGTGTGTGTGAAATGCAATGAGGGCAGAAGAAGCTGGTGTTCATTCATTTGTGTACTGTAATGCTAATTAACCAAACTTGATGTGCGAATGATGTGTTAGAGCAGGAATGTTTCAACTGATTTTGGCACCTTTAAACAAATATGACTGAAATGTTCTTTTAAGCTTACATACTAGCAACATCTTGCAAACGTAGAGAAAGCAAAACAAGGACTGGGGGGCGGGGGTGGGGTGGGGGGGGCAGCTGAAGTGAGTGATCGACAAGGAGGAAAACTAGACAGAAGAATCCTGTGGCGTTCTGTCTGGAATGACTCTGCAGTTATTGTGTCTGCTGTTTGTCTGAGTGTGTGTCTGAGTGTGTGTCTGAGTGTGTGTGTGTGTGTGTGTGTGTGTGTGTGTGTGTGTGTGTGTGTGTGTGTGTGTGTGTGTGTGTGTGTGTGTGTGTGTGTGTGTGTGTGTGTGTGTGTGTATTGTTTCCAGCTGAATGTGAATTCAGCAGTCTTACCTTTATAAAATCCCCAAAATGGCCCTAAAGAAACACACACTTGTTAATTATTCATGACAACCACCATTACACTGACACTGGCCCTGTGCCAGCAAGATTGTGTCCTCATTTCCCCGAATAATTTGATAGCAAACAGGTTTTCAGCCGGAGCGTAGACTCTGCGTCTCTTTATTACAGTGACATCTTCTCATGTCTCTTCTCATCATGTTGCACGTGTCTCGGTGGGAGTTACATGATGCGGCTCTGTGCAAATTCAGCTTCATTTCTTGTTATAGGCCACGCTGTGTATCCCTCTCCTTGGTATTTCAGGACCAAGGACAGATACACACTTTACCATGTGTTGTGTAGCAGTGTAACTGCAGCAGCAGCAGGCTAATGCATGGGAAGGAAACAATGATCACTTTATACTTGATCCAACTGTGCATCATCAAAATGAATAATACAGATCAAGATAGTATTTATTTCAGAGGATTCCAACAGGAAATATGTAATAATAGATATTTAGAGCTGGTGGAAAGGGAAGGTTAAACCCTAAACTAGGTGCATTTACTAACATACTGTGCCTAAATACAACTTGAGCTAGTAGCAGTTGATGAAATAACACTCACAGGAGTCATTTTTCTGCATATCGAGTCATTTCACTTTTAATATTTGAGGTAATGTACCTGAAGTATTTTCTGATTGTATTTCTGATGATGATACTTCTGCAATTTTTAGTATTTTTACATGATGTTGTTGCTGCTTAACCATAAAGAAAATAATTAAACAATATCATATACATAAACATTTTATTTATAGCATATATCAACAGTGAACATGAGTGTGTGTGTGTTTGTGTGCGAGTGTATTACGTGTGTCTCAGTGGGTGGCCACTCGCATCGATCCTTTCAGACACGTCTGCCAACAGCAAGCGTTGCCTAGGGAACCACAGATGCTGTCATCCTCTCCTTGCGTAACCATGGTGATAGTCCCTTCAGCGACGTGTTGTGTCTGGTTGCCTCACTGTCAAAAGACACGCACACACATCACACAGACACGCACACACATCACACAGACTCGCACAAACATCACACAGACACGCACACACAGGCTGGAGAGGCTGGTTTTGGGAAGCAGGACCTGTTTGATGGTGGGACAGCTGAGAGAGCAGAGTGACAGGCAGACAGATGCAGGTGCAGTTTTCAGTCTGTCTGACGATGTGGAGAGTTTAACAGGAAGCCTGCAGGATGCTGTGTGTTTGTCAGAAGCATGTAGGTCATCAGCGTCACTCTGGGTTTCAGACTGTCGTTTACTCACAGATGTTATACCTGCAAATGTCTGCCTGCAGTTAGTAATCTTGGCAATGATGTTTCTGTTCGCTGATTGATGGTGATTGTGCTAATGCTTTTTGTCTCCTCTAGGTCCAGGGATGATGTCATCAATGATGTCATCAGGGGGACACCAAGACTCACCTGGACAGCCTGCCTTCAGCTCTGACTACCTGTCTGGTGAGGGTGGAGGGAGTGCCAGTTATTCATCACACAGTTTTCCAACTTTAGTGTGAAAGTGGTTCGCAGAGAGTCTTTCTTTTCTCCTGAAGCTCAGGGGGCTGCAGTGCCCCCTGTCGATCAGGCCCAAGATAATACTTACCCATCATGACCTTATGAACGCAGCTTTCCATGTGTTTAATGGGCTATATTCACCAAATTCACCGTCAATCTGCACTCAACTCACACCCTTGTCAGACTGATAAAGTGGTCTTTTGCCTCACAACATAAGGACACGGCCCTCTTCGTGTGGTCACTGTGAACACCAAAACAAGCAGTGGTTTGTTACATAATCCACAAATACATGTCCCCATCGACACTTATTCATAACTTCTGTTTCCATCAGCCTTTGCTGCTGTTTCTCTTCGTTGCTGTGCCATATTCTGTTCATAGACCTTGTTTTGTTTTGAAAACACAGGTGTTTGTCCAGTAGCATTAATGATGGCTCCTCTTTATTCAAGACAATGTGACAGTGAGCCACAGTGCTCAGTAGAACGAGCCTGAGATTGAGGCAGCTAAGTGGAATCATTTGGATATTTACACCTGTGATTTTCCTACTGTGACACCGTGACAAGATATTCAAAAATGTGTTACATTTGATAACATTTTTTCAGTTCAGCTTTACACACTGCATGAACATGTTTGAACATGAACAAGTTGGTCTTAGGTCACATTTGCCTTTTCTTTTCATGTTCTACCACACTGGTTCCTTTCATTCTGCTCTTCGTCTCTCCTGATCATTCACCTCTTTTCTCGTCTCCTCCCACTCATTTTGACTCCCCCTCTCTGTCTCTGGCTCTCTGTCCACCTCTGATTCTCCATTTTTTCCTCTTATGGTCACTCTTCTGTCTCTCTGTCTCTCTCAGGTCCTATGATGGGTGGGAAGACAGATCAATGGAGCCTGAACAAGACAAAGGACAGCAGCATGCCTGACTCATTTCTAGGTCCACTTTACTTGTTTTTGCCTCCCATGTCCTTCTGACCTCTGAATACTCACTTCCACAGAGGATATATTATCCCTCCTCTTTGTTTGTATCTGAAGATACTGAGTGTGAAAAGCTATGAAGTCATTTGGCTGAAATTTCTGGTTCAAATTTGGCTCAAAGGTGAATTTGAGCCAAATTTTCCGTGATGATTTGAATCTGACTTACTCTATGAAATGTTTTTCATTTCTAACTGTAGATGTTTTGTTGTCATGTTCATATGCTCATAAAACAATTCATTATCTAGTAACAAATCAAGCTGGTATTGTGTGCGAAACTCAACGTGGGAGGTAAAGAATAAACAAGCAAGCTGCTGCTTTGTAGTTGTTCAGCACTCTGGGATGTTTATGATCCACTAGTTTGATACTCTGTATATACATATATATGTACATATATATATGTACTTGGTACTAGGTCTTCTGACATCTTCTCCATTGATGGCTATACTTGGTAGAAAAATGGTGAAAATTGGTGCAATTGGCCTGCAGTTTGTTTGTTTGTTAGGTAGAGCTTAAATTTCTCAGTAATCATTAATTTAATTTAAATTATATTATGTTTAATGTACTATAATCCATACTATATTGTGTGTGTGTATGTGTGTGTGTAGGTGATATATCTCTATGTTCTGTCTCCTTCAGGCTTCTCTCAGTCTGGGATGGGAGGTACCATGGGGTCCAGCATGCCACCGTTCCAGACCAGCATGAGCTCCACTCTTGGCCAGACAGGGATGGGGTCAGCAGTGGACACCCAGAAGAGTTCAGGCTTGTTTGGTGTGGAAAACAAAACCACCAGTAACACCAGTGGAAGCAGTCCATTTAAAAGCAATGATATGTTTTCTTCCGGTGGCCTGGGAATCCACTCTATGGATCATTCCACAGGTATGACAAAGAGGCTTGGTTGCATGTGTTACTGTATGCTGGGGGCTGCAGGGGAAGGCGGAGTCAGGAGAATGAGGAGAGAGGAGGAGGTGGTGGTATATGCAAGGTGGTTTGGGCATTCATAACCTTTTCCAGAGAAAATCTCAGCTGAGGAAGTTTACCTGTCCCTTGCAGTACTGAGCAGGTGTTTTCATGTATGCTTTAGGGAGGGTTGGTGGATTTGTCACACGGTTATGAAAACGGTTGGAGCTAGAGTTGAGGCCCAAACTGAAAAATCTAAAACTTAAATTGAATTTAAGAAGAAATGTTATGCTAATCTTGTCTTAGCCTAGTGTACTGGCCTACTAGGAAGTTGGATTGGGTCCCTGCAGCAGGGCAGCAGGGACGGGTGGTGACAGTGGAAGTGCAACAATGTGATCCCACAGGACATGCTTTCAGCAGCAGATGGCAGCCTTTCCTAGTGTTCATGGCGTTCTAACAGCTCCTTCTCACTGGTTGCCTTATAGCTTTAAGCTCTGTGCTCTGCTCTCTGCTCTTCTCTACATCTACTGACAAATGGAATTTGTCCAGTAATCCTTTTAAATAATAAACACTGGACAACTGATAGCTTTATGTCTTCTGTAGTTACTGAAGTTCGATGAAAAGCAAGCGGCCTAAAGGCAAATTACTGCTCCCCATGAATTTTCTATTTGCCGTTCATTATGAATTGTTAATGTTTCTAATAATCAATAGCTGCTCCAGTCAATAACAGCTGAGCATGCGCTGAATTTGTGGTTGCAGAGCAACAAAAACACAAACCCACAGGAGGATTTGACCATGAAGGCAGAGCAGCATGCCAGGCCTTCTGCAGTCTTCCTCTGTGTGTCCAGAAGCTACATTTCATATTCTGTAACAGGGACATGCGTGCAGTTCTGCAAAAGTGATTTCATCATGTGAACAGAATTTTACATTCAGTCAGACTGTGAGTCCTCCCAGCATAAAAGCTTCGCATGCGAGAAATCAACAACAAATCAAGATTTTAATGACAGGGCCCCAAAGGCCTCAACTGAACTTTTAAAATGACTCAGCTTCTGAGTTTCAACAGGCAGGACTTATTAAACATTTACCAGCTCTTACTCAGGGTTTTATTTTTTATCTCTTCTACCTCTCTTTTTGTTGGTGGACTAAAGATAGCTTAAAGCCAGCCAGCGGTACAGGCTGCTTGTTATGCAACAATTACTATTCTAGTTTAGTCACCATTGAAGCAGATATGCTGCATCAGTGACACAGATGACAATACACTACAGGATGTTTCAACAGGCCGCTTCTAGAAACCAGGGATGAGTTGAGGACAGATTGTCTGTTATCTGCCGCACATTTCACCTGGTCTTTAGAATGAAAGTGTAGTTGTATTTGTTTAAGTGTAAAAATAACTTCCTACTACCCATAAAAATTTCAAGGAAGGGATGAGTGATGTAACCACATGCTGCTATTTTTGAATTCTGTTTAGCAAACTGCTCCATCACACAAAATACCTGCAGACATTCTGTAGCTGTGCCAATCCTGTTACATAAGTTAGATGACAACAATAAAGAATAACATGTAAGCTTTGGATAAGTAAACGCAATCTTTGATCCTGCTGTTGCAAATGTACTTCTTTGTTAAATGTTGTATACAATAGCCTGTTGCTGCATGGGTTTCTGAGCAGCGTCATCTGTGAGCTTATCACTAGATCAACATGCAAAGTCGTTTTTGTGCCTTAAACTGCACAACTCACCACAGTAATGTGTGGAAAATTGTTTTGAGAAGGGCACCTTCTGGTTAGCTTAGCAGAGCTATTAGCTCCAGCTATCAGTCAGAGCTCTGGATTTTATGTGGTGCCATGTACTGGAAGGGGGTACATAGTTTTCCACAGAACCTGTTGAGGATTTATGTAGTTCTTAATGTAGCATGAAGAATGAGGAAGCACAAGTGTTACTAATAACATTAACAATGACTTTGTTCCATTCAAAAGTCCCGGCAAGCCCCGACAGCATGCACAGTACCAGACTCCCATGAAAAAAGGCCAATTACTTTGATCCCAATAGTAATGTAATGCCACTGATATTGAAATCCTTTGTTGTTGGCCTGGTTGCTTTTGCTCATTATATGTGGAGTCTCACTTAAGTCCTCTGACATCTTCACCATTGATGCCAATGTCTTAATTTATTTAGTAAAACGTAGCTGTTTTAACAGCTGTATAATTTCTCTTAATTGTTCTTGTAAGGGTAGTTGAGTATGAGTAGTTCATCCCTGTTGGCAGGCTGAAAGAAACAAGTTATGTGTTGTCCTCTCTCACATCACTGGGTATCTAATGAAGGCAGTCAGTCATAAACCTTTCATAAGAAAAGATCAGACTATGCCTTGTTTGGCCTTATGATTTTTACAGGACCCGTCATATTTCTGCTGCTGGATGGCAGTCTAAAATGAGTTACAGTATGTTTCAGGTTGTGCTGCAGTAATAATTGAAGGGTTTTCATATGACAGCAGGAATATGAAAAACCATCAGTAAATATCATTAGTAACCTGCTTTAGAAATCTTAATGACTGTCATTAATAACCCATATTGTCAGCCCATAATTCAAAAAGGATTTTCTGGAGCTCCAGAACTTCTGCAGGACACTGACAGTACATTTACCCACCAGCCTTCAGCTCTGTCTGTGTTGCCTCTTCACACAGTCCTTACATACCCATTCTTCTGTAAGTACCAATAGGCGTCAGTGAGATGAACCCTTAGACTGAATTTCAGATTAACTCTCACGCAGCATACTTTTGCATAGCCAGTGTGTTTGAGGCAGCCAGTGCTCCAACATTAATGTTTCTCTTGGCAGTTTGCCAGAGTCCAGATTAAGATGTACTCCCATTAAATACCTTATCACATCAAATATAGATGATAATGCCCTGGCCTCATCTCTTCTTCAAGCTGTTTATAGCTGGGGAAGCATTGGAGGCCGAAGGGAGAAAATAGCAACTGCTATCAATTTAGAAACACAGGGAAAGGTGCCAGCTTTAGAGGGGAGTGCACCTTTTTCTGGATTCACATTAATATCCAGTGATGTAAGATAGACTGAGAGGAAAAGAGGAGATGGGAGGATGAAAATTGAGATAGAGGAATAATAATTTAGAGAGGAATTAGAGAGAAGATGACTGAGAGGGGTGTAGAGGTCAGAGAGTTTTATTTCTACGGTCTGTCCCTCTGTCTGTTTCTGTCTGTCTGTTCATCTCTCTGCCTCTCATTCTCACTGAGTTGATGAAATGCTTGTCAGAAATAATTGAACAACATGGCTACAGAGGGGAAAAAGAGCCATACCCAACTGTGATGACTTCACCCCAAACAAGAGAAGATAGTGGGAACAGACAAATGAAGGGATCATTTCAAGCTGGATGTCTTTGTCAAAGCTTGCATATGAACAGTTTGTGATTGTTTTGAGATTCTGCAGTACATTCCATATCCATATCATTCAATGTGTCATTTTGGATCATTTTGGTGTTTCTGCATGTGTGAAAATGATCCATTTATTACTGTGATTCTGCAGACATGCATGCATTTGTTTTGAATCATGCATGTTGGACCCTGTTGAAATGTGCTTAATTCATTTACCTTGTTACGTTGCTTCAGGGCTCTGTTGCTGCCTGTGTTTGCTTTGCTCTGTTATGTGTGCCTGCTCCCTACACAAGTGCAGCTCTGCCGCCTGGATTATAATGATGATGATGATGATGATGATGATGATGATGATGATGATGATGATGATGATGATGAATAATGATGATGATGATGATGATGATGATGACGTTCAACAGAAAGAGAGAATCACACATTATATTAATTTGACCATATCTATAAGGCCATTCCAGATTTCATGCAGAATTTTCACAATTTAAAAGTAACCCGATATGATATGACCAGGAAATGGATGTTTCAGCCTTTGTTTCCTCCTGTATACATTGGTGTCAATACAAAATGAGCGTGGAATGATCAAAAGCGAGGGTCATGAAAGTGTTAGCCTAATTCAAAAGATAGAAAGTGAAGATATGCAGACCTCCAGTTACAGGTAGCTTCAGTCCCACAAAGTTACTATAAGAATTTGGCAAATTCAGGAAAAAACACTATTGTATATGACATGTAAATTGAATTCAGCTTGGCAGAGATGAGACACAGCCACGTCCCAACTGTGACACACCCAAGCAGATAATTCAGAGCAAATTCTTATCACCTGATACCCAGTGCTGATAACAGCACCTGTGAATATGAGTCTTAATATAAATTGATTTTGCACATTGAATCCAGTGTATCCTTTGCAGAACCATAGAAAGTCTGTAAAAGGTAAGTAAAGAACAGGTTGAATGTATTTATAAAAGTGGGCACCATCACATACATTGTATTTTCTGAAAAGTTCAAAAGGTTGTGCCACAGGAGCCTAAAAGCAGTCAGACTATGGTTACTTTGCCTAGAAACACCCTGTGATGCAATTTTAACTTTACTGCCTTTCTTGGATGTTGTCTGCACAAGCAGCATATGCAACAATGCAAAGGCCCAGGCAAGAGTCATTGCTTGTTTATTTATATGTATCATCCAAGTGCGGAGTAACACGTCATTATACATCAAGTACAAATATTACTAAATGCAGTACTTTTGTCATAGTAGCTACTATCATAGTATCAGCTTACAATTACTGTCACCACACAGTCTCAGGTCTCAGTAGATTCAGTACAGTGAATCTACACATCTACAGCTCCTCCTCCAAGTTCCACACAGAAACTGGTTTCCTCCATCTTTATATGCAACTTATTTAACAATGCATTTGCACCACCATGACCATCTTTTGATGGTATTTGAGGCAATACCAGAAGGATTTAGCAGGATTTTAAAATACCCCTCCCAAAATCACTACCAGGGCTCGAGGTAGGCTAGATAATGGACAGGCGTTATGAATTTACAGTATAAGCACAGAGCATGCCTTTGTGTTATTGTACTCATCATTTCAATGAAAACATTTTCTAAGTTGGCCAGGGTCCGACAAACCCATGGAAGCCTTTTAAGTCTGCAAACAAAACAAAGGTATCTTTAGTGGGAGTTTAGCCTTTGCTCAGGTGATGGTTGTCTGTGGCACCAAAGTAACACCACAGATTTAGCACTGTGCTCCTGAAACATTGCCTGACTACATTTGGTAATGTAGCCTCTAGCTGCTAGCCTTAAGCAGGGATGAGGAGCAGGTAAACTCACTTCTTTCTAAATCCATACTCCTATATTTTTTCATTTTCACACTTGAAGTCTTGAGCCCCAATTGGCAATTTATCAAACTTTGTCCAACTCCTAGCCACAATCTGCTTTATCTGCATATTTCAAATATGCAGTAGTACTATATCTGTGAACAGACACTGATTGTTAAATCTGTAGGGTCCCCCTTTAAAAATACAGAAATCTCAACCACCACACTACCTCAAATGTACATGTGCAGTCCAACCAACCAGTTTAAGCCTCTCAGTAAACAAATCTTGACTCTTTACAAATATTAACACATTCATGAAGATTCACTTAGTCCAGAGTACCCTAATCCCAATGGTTGCCCTAACCCTTGCCTTTTCAGCATGCCTCAAGCTACATGCAAAAGCATAAAAAAAATGGTATCCATGGGTTTGTCTGACTCTGTCTAAGAAAGAGTAACTACTTCCTTACTAGTGTATCCCAACAAACACTATATCATAAGCCAATAATTTACCTACAGTTATGAGATTTCATAAGCTCCCCCTTCAAAATATGACTTCAGTTGGTGTGGACCATACATTCACTCCCATGAAACACTAGACACTGTAGACATGAAGTAGTGAAAACCACTTATGGTAACCACAATCTGATGGCTTTTTGGCAGGTGATTCTCTGACACAGTATGTGATTGGTTCCTCCTCTTATAAAACCCTCCCCCCCTCGGCAGCTCCCATCCTCTCTCCCAGCGGCTCAATGGACGACAGCAGTCCCACTTCCTCCAACTCTGAACCCCTCAGCCCTGAGAGAGTGGGGCTGGGGGGTGAGGCTGGCAAGCAGCAGCAGAGACGGAAGAAGAAGAAGAGGAAGGGCCACGATGAGGTCTACGACTTCTTGGATAGCCAGGAGAATAACATCTGCCAGTCAGACAAGCATGGGATGCTGGATAAGGGCAGGCAGGTGGTGGAGGAGGACGAGGATGAGGAGGAGAACTGGGAGTGGGAGATCAGAGAGAGTGGAGGAGGGGGTAGAGTCAAAGGCAAGAAGACTAAGAGTCGGGCAAGGCTTCCAGAGGAGTGGGGAGCTCCCCAACAGCCCATCTCTCCTAAGCTGGCTACAGTCACTCCTACCGGGGCTACAACTGCTGACTCTGGTCCTTCTGACTCCAAAGCTCCAAACTCCAGCCCCAGCCCTCTTTTGCCCTCTGCCCCTGCACAAACACCCACGAGTTTCACCAACCATTCCCATGCTAGCCTTGTAAGAGATTCATCTCCACGCTCTTATGAGCCCATGTGTGTAGACGATTTCCCTGCATCTCCTAAAGATAGTCTAAAGAAAGCAAATGAAGAGAAAGTTACAAGCAGGAAACCTGAAGCTAACAGTAGCTCTGCGGCCAGTGCTGCCAGCAAGAGTAGTGTAGCTGGGGATGGCGGTAGTCTGATATTGATGACAGGGGACAATCTGAGTCCAGTCTCCCAGACCTTCTCTTTCCTGGATTCAGTCCTCCAGACCCCTCCAGGTTCCACTCCTGACTCACAGACCACCACCCCTATCACAAACACCCCCTCCCTTGCTACTGCTGCCCTTACAAAATCGACCCCGACAGAAACTGTTATCCCTGCTTCACAAGCCAATTCTGTTTTCAACCCCTGCAAGAGCACTCCAGACCTTCTTCCTACCTCTGCTTTTTCTACCAACCAATCACCCTTAGCTGCCACAATCACACACCCTCCAACACTGGCAGGGGGATCAGTCCTCAACGCTGATGCCAAGCCTTTTGTCCCCTCAGCTAAACTCATATCCTCCACAGCTACACCCAGTATGACTGCATCCACTCCTATTTTTAGTACAACAGCAGAAGCCTCCACAGGAACCACTACTGCCACATCCGCTACCACCTCAGCCACGCCCCTTAGTTCCTCTGTTTCTGCCCATAAGAATGAAGCCACACCCACATCACCACCACACACTCCCCCCAAAAATGTAGTCATGCCCATTAGCCAAGCAACTGCCAACCCCCCTTCCTCTGTCACCCCCGCAGCCCCTCCCTCTCTCCCTGCACACTCAGAGCACCAGGAGTCCTCGTCGTCACCGCTCCCCCCACTGGAAGGTTGGTGAACTACAGGGAAGATGAATATGAGTATGAATAACATGGGGCTATTTGAATAAAATGATTGTAGGTTAAGATAGCAGGAGGTAGCTACTGTTTGTCCTCCTGTATGCATGGCGCTTTGTCTGTCCATTGAACACCAGGCCTGCTTGGTGCTTGATCCTTTCCTTTATGTATTTGTAATAACCAGGGCCCGACAGATAAATGTAGAACAGCTTATGTTTGAATCACTTTTTAAACTATTTACATCTATAACAGACATACACACAAATCTGCTCCTTATAGCCATTAAAAATCCATGAGAAATATGATTTTATCACAGAAATTTACCAAAGAAACATTGGTGTCCAGATATATCACTCGTCCCAGCTACTGGCGTGAGTATGGGAGACAAGTGTACTGTGATGGTCGGGCCCTATTTTAACAAAACTGCAAGGGTGAAGTGATATGCTGTCTGATTTGATTTCCCTCTGCCTGCCTCTGTTTATCTGTAACTATGATCATAACAATTTCATTACTTGACCTGCTGTGGATAGCTTCACTATCTATGCTTGCTCCACTGTCTACTGTTTCATCTGATTGTCAGCTGCTTGTGTAACCTCCCACTATCTCCTCTCTGTCTAATGAACACAAACATTACCTGGGTCCTTGCATCGCAAAGCTAGTTTGCTAATGCATTTTAGCTTCATAAAATCAGTAATATTACAGTTTCTCAACTGTGTAGAGCCAAATTAGTGTAATAGTGGAGAAGTTAACAGTAGACAGTTAACATTAGATACATGGCTGTGTGATAAGATGTTGACAATTAGTTGACCAATAATGTAAAACATGGTTTAGGTTTGTAAGGCACAATCTGTAATTCTTCAATTTTCTTGGTGCCTCTTGGGTTATTTTGCTTTTATTTTGTGTCTCTTGCAACTGTTAATAATGTATTTGGCCACATTTAGGGTCATCAAAGATTTTGATCTGAAGATGCAGAAATGCTAATTGAAAGAGCCCGTAGAATGTTCAGATTTAGGCAGCAAATCTGAGGCATGCACTGACATGACATATCTGACATATCCACTGAAGACCGGATTGGAGTAAGCTAATATCTTTTAAGTGTGCAAAACACTTCAATCAAGTGTCATGAGATTTCTTAAGAATATGGTATGGTGTTTGCACCCATTAGACAAGAGTTACAGTTTGAGGAAAAATTCTCTTAACTCAAGGTCCCCTGAACAAATATCTTCCTCTGCCAATATATGACCACCGGTCAGTGACCAAACAAGTCACATGACGACAACTGAACCATCTACATGAGAAAACTCCACGCAGTGATAAAGTCCACAAGATATGGCTGAAAGCTCTGGTAAAGGACTTTAAGTTAAGATGTTTTTTGTCAAACTGCTGCACTCAGTGACCTTCTCATTAGGTAAACTTGTACATTCTTTTGCAATTCAATACAACAGCTCTGCCATAATAATGTTGTCAAGTACAATACCATCACTAACTATGACCTGGCAAGTCTGCAGAACAGCTGCATTGGACTGCACTAGATTGTACTGGTGTAACTTAGAATGTGGCCACCAAGTGTGCTCTCAAGGTCAAGAATAAACCTTCAAGCTCAGAAAGTTACAGTATCTAAACTGAGATGAATTGATTGGTAATATCTTGTGACCTTGTGCAATGCAACGATCCAGTGCAGTTTATGGGTTTATAAAATCAGTCTTTGTTCCCATTTGAATCCAGTCCAGGTTAGAGTCTGCTTGTCTGGTATGTTATTCTAAATGACAATCACCTTCAAATATCAGGGTTTCCCCCAGTTATTACAACAGAATGACAGACACTTGACAATATCTAAAAAAAAACATATGTGTTTGACATAACTTTGACAAATATAACTGATCGCCCCCATGAGTGTGACAGCCAGCTGCCCTTTTGGCCTGCCTGACCTCTTGTACACTGGGGAAAACCCTGAGATGACCTCCGTCTAATGCTTTGTCCTCCTGACAGTGCTGGGTTTCAGTTTTAAGTACTTTGTCTCTGGCTACATCCCACAGTCTGCTGAATGAAGCCTTATTTTTTAGTGTGATTCTCTCTATGCTTCTTCTCAGCCCTTTCTCACTACTAATATCTGACCCAGTACTTGACACTGTTTGTGAAATATGTGTTAACTGCTGTTCATCAATTAATTGAATCTGATTCTGTAGCTTTAGCTTCCAAACTGGATACTGTAGGCCTTTCTTTTGACATAGTAGCATTTATTAACATGGTGTTTTTGTTCACGCTGGCCTACTAGCTGTTATAGTGACACATCTCTAAAATGTCCTATAACTTCCAGAAATTCTGACTGGAGTTTTGAAGCACATTCATGATTTACATTTTGTAACAGAAGTATTAACGCTGAGACACTGTTAGGTTTGATGCTGGACTAATGATTCTGAACCGACTGAATATCTTTTTTTTTTATTTCTCTCCCCTTCCCTTGTTTTCTGTTTCATAATGCCACGTGATACCATGTGATCTGGAACAACAGGTAAGACAAGTTTACTTTTTTCAGTTTGCATCTTATGACCCCACAGTGGTCTTACTGTGATTGTGCGATGAATAGTTATTCATTTATTTACACATTCCTAGGTAGTTTTAACAGATATGGTAGTGAAGGATTTGCATATAAACAATTAAAACTGATTAAAATCAGGCATGAAAGCTTTTGCTTTAAGAATACAAAGATTTGGTACAAACTGCATCCTGACTGTAAGGCTTGTCTGTAACCTACCTCAGTGAGGAACATGTGTTTGCATTAGAAATATATTCTGGAACTGATGTTATACAAACATGGGGTGTTTGGGAGGCCAGGAGCATAGCATAGCTATGGAAAGTTGAGTGCTGTTGTCCATTAAATTAAAAAAAGAGAGAAACATAAACAGATTTTCTTCAGATTTGGTGAGACGATATCGCCAGACGTACCGGTTGTGCACCGCAAATTTGATGACGTTTGAAAAAAATCAACATGTAGTGTCTAAAGATAATTGGAAAATTGTGTTACAGTGACATCTAGTGTTGGACCAATTTGGCACAGTAGATGTGGAGCATGTCCAGGGCTGTTTGGACGCTTTTCATTTGTCAAAGCAGGAAAAGCACACTGGGAAGAAATAACATTAATGATGGCTTCATTCAGTTTAGGTGAGCCCGCTCAAGGGTCCTAATACTGTGCATGCTAACTCACTGACATCACTTACAGACCTTACTTGGGACGCTTAATGGAATGGAGCCAGTCGTTAATGTTATTACTTACACCTGTGCTGTGCTGTCTGCTGCCAAAGGGTCCATTTGGTGAGACTTCACTTGTCTCAGAGTCTGTTGGTGGGGGTAAGGGTTTCATGCCTCATGTTAGCTGCAGCTGGAGTCAGTATACTTTCAGGTTGTCCGTCCATCCATCCATCTGTCTGTCCCAGTCTGTTGAATGTGATATTTCAGGGACGCCTTTCTTCAAATTCGGTGCAAACATCCTCCTGGATGCAAATTTGAACAAATTAGAATTTGGTGGTCAAAGGTAAAGCTCACTATGACCATACATGAAACACATTTTTGAATGTGCAATGTATATACAAAATCACATGTGACTTTATCACAGTGCCCCAGTTGTTGCTATGGGTCAACGTTCAGTGACAGTGAAGGCATCTCCATTCTATCACTGTCACTTTCCACTGAGTGAAAGCTGCAAAGGATTGCAATTATGAATGAACTGAGCTATTGCCATTATTCCACTGAGCTGGTTTTATCATGGCATGTCCTCCAGTGTCTATCAGATGGTTTTACTTGCAAGATAATTCTGTCACATTTCACACCACATGAGCTGTTGTTAGACTGTCACTTTAGAGAAATGTGAGGCTTTGTATACTCAACAAACGATGACGATGTTCCAAGAGCAAATGCACCTTTAACTGGATTCTATCTCATCTGTAGAAATCACAGTGAATCTGAAGAAATGCTGAGGCGCTTCATTCATCTCTTGGCTTTGAGTCTGTGCCTTTGTGTTTCTTTAAATGCCGTCTCTGCTGCAGAGGGTAGGACCATCCAGCCTGTCTACTTAGCTTATTCAGTCGGCACTAAGTTGTTCCAGGGTGAATGTGTTGCTCTGTGGCTGGTCCTCCCTCAGTGCTGGACTTGACTGACATCTGGTGCTGGTAAAGCACAATCACACAACCTTCATGGGATTTGAAAAATGGAGGTTATTAAGGCGAGAGTGCAAACAGTACAGTGTGTTATTTGTCAAACATGGGACTGGTCCATTACAAATTGAGCTTTTAATATTTCATAGCCTGTAAAGTGGTAATAACTAAGTTTGTGGTCCTTCCCAATACTAAGAACATTTTCAATTTTCAGGTCATTGCTGTAGTGTGTCTGGACATGAAGGACTGAGGGGTGCTTACTTGTATTTATTTTTGTTTGTTTGTTTAGCTGTGTACTCAGGTCTCACTTGTAAATGAGATCTTGATCTCAGTGTGACTTCCTGACAAAATACAGGATAATTATTTTTATATAAGTTGTTCTGGTGTGCCAGATGGCCAGTACATCACTGCCAGAAGAAACACTGTTTTCTTCACCTGGGATTTTTTTAATAACGATATTTAATTGATATTTCATTTGGAAAATCTATGTCCAAGCATTGCAGCCATAAGTCTACATCTACAGTAGAGTCTGATCTTTTGGTTTAATAGCAGACTCCTGCACACTGATGATGGTTATTCATACTAAAATGTTTGACCTGTCTGACTTGGAAATGAGTAATAGGTAGCATAAGAAGTGATTGGATTAGTTGAGCCTGGTGGCCTGGTGGTAGGAACTGTCCTTGAGTCTGGTGGTACGTGCAGTCATGCTCCTGTATCATGTACCAGACGCTAACAAGGAGGACAGCCTGCGTGCTGGGAGGCTGTGGTCCTTGGATGATGCTGCGTGCTGTCTGCAGGCACTGCTGGTGGAAGATGTCTGTTGCCAGTGATGCACTGTGCTGTTTTCACCACTCTCTGCAGTAATATGCAGCTGTTGTACCAGCCTGTGATGCAGGCCGTTGGCAAGCTCTGGATGGCGCGTTGGTTGTGAGGATGCTGATGTTAATGCCAAACTTCCTCAGTCTCCTCAGGAAATAGAGCCGCTGGTGAGCTTTCTGGACCAGAGTGTCGAGAAAGAAGAGAGGTCCTCAGTGATGTGCACACCAAGCAATTTGAAGCCGCTGATGCTTTCAGTGTTAGTATGATACAAACAAGCAGTCCTCTGTACAGTGCAGTCTTCTAAAGATATCCAGCAAGAAATGGTGGAATAATTAGAATCAGTCATGACTGGAGGTTCTGCTGTGGTGTTTGATGTTCATAAACTGTAATTCCTTAGTCTTCTATGCAAAGTATACCTACACAGACCCACACAATGGGTCGCTCAATCAAATAATGATAAGAAAAAACATAGTTTGATGACATTGTGGGATTCTGTTGTTCACAAAACAAGGTAAAATATTAAACGACGCTTTCCTCATTCTGGTACTCATAACTGAAGTTTCCTGTGTTTCCCTGGAAGTTATAGCCGCTAGAGGTGGTAGAGGACATATGACACCACTGACAGGTGATCAAATGAAACACACTGTTACCATGAATAAAGTTAAGGGTTTCTCCTGGTTTGAACATTGTTGGAAACATTTGAGCTGATTTACGTACACATGTCAACAAAACACGTTACATGGGTCTAGCTGTTTTGAGACATTCGAATGCTGAAATGTTGCTTATTATACCTTTAAGGTTTGGTACACATCTGCTGTCAGTCTATGATTCTATCTGCGTCAGTTCTTTCTTCTGTCTTTATCTGCTCTGTCTCTATTTATAAACCTGTGTTCAGCCTTCACATCTCGCTATCTGCTCTCAAATGCAATATTAATGGCTGGGACTATTTCACCCTTACATAAGGCAAGGACACCCTGACCCTTTACTGTGTGTGTGTGTGTGTGTGTGTGTGTGTGTGTGTGTGTGTGTGTGTGTGTGTGTGTGTGTGTGTGTGTGTGTGTGTGTGTGTGTGTGTGTGTGTGTGTGTGTGTGTGTGTGTGTGTGTGTGTGTGTGTGTATGCCAGCTCTGTCATCATTCAGCCACACGGGTGCATGTGTGTCAGAGACAGAAACCATTCTTGTGAGCAAAGCAAAGCAGTAACCACCTTTTGCCAGTCAGTTAGTGGGTTTGCAGTGTGAACACACACACACACACACACACACACACACACACACACACACACACACACACACACACACACACACACACACACACACACACAAGATGCAATGACCTGGTTTTGTCCTTGAGAGCAAGCCAGTGAGAGTGAATCAAAGTGAATACTATACATTGAGATAATCTCTGGAGACCCACGTGTGTTGTGGTTGGCAGTGTAACGTTGCAGATAAATCATATTGCAGTGTGTTGTGAGGTGGGGTTGGTGAGCCTCAGGTCTGCTCGTTGGCTCCATCAGGTGTCTGCTGGGAGGACTGCAGCTCTGTCTACAAACAGCAGGAGCTCATCAGAGGTAAATGGCTCCTGGTGGCAAAGACATGGCACAGCAGCATGACACAGGCAGGCCATGGATTAGGAATATTCCCAAATCTGAATCCAGTGTTTGGCAAGGCACAAATATGCATATGATATAATGCATATTCTGATATAATATTGACATATTTGTATTTCTTTTTCAGTTTGTCTCTGATTAGTTAATCAAGACAAACCTAAATGAACCATTTAGGTTGGTTTAACCAAACAACATTGGCCGCCATTCTCTACTTCAAGATGTTCAAACGTTAGAGTTTTCTGCTTTGTTTCTGTTTTACATCACTGTAAAGTGAATATCTTTGGGTTTTGGACTGGTTAGCAGACAAAACAAACATTAAGATGCCAGTTTGGGCTCTGGGAAATTGTGAATGGCATTTTTTATAATTTTCTGGCGCGTTACAAATCAAACTGTTAACTGAAAACTCAACAGTTATCATCAAAGTGTAAGCATACAATAGTATAATATATTACTAAGCTGGACTGATAAATCAACCAAACTGCTATCTTGGCTGACGTGGCTTATTGCAGATATTTTGGTGTCAGTGTATGATGGCCGATAAGTAAAATGACATTCCAGTTGTTTTTAGTGGGGTTTACATCATTTGTTGGTTGGTTAATATCAACGTCAGCCTCAAAAATGCAGTATCTGTTGGGCCAAGGTTGTGATTGTGTAGCAGACATTGGTTTCCATTTATTTCATTAGGTAATCCATCACAGTGAATACATCTAGTTTTGTCTTCATGTTGTGTCATGAGAGGTCTGGGAATGTGAGATAGTGACAACTGCTGAGCAGCATTTGATTCTGGAGGTACAATGTCTGAAAATCAAACCCAGAAGACACAATCAGCAAACAGCAATGTCATGGAAAAGATCACAAGAAATGACGTGTGGTGCTCTTTGCACTCAAAGCAACGCTGTCGAGGTGGAACCAGGGAAACTCTTTGCTGATGTTATCTTGAATTGAGTTTTAACTGCTACCGGTTGAATAAATTCTTTTGGTTTTGGGTGATTTGTTCCTTCAAGGTGCCATTATGACATCTGGGACATGGCAGATTATTGACAAGCCTGATTAATAGGTCTGTAGGATTATCCATCAGTGCCAATCCAGGGTGGATTTATGAAAACATATTCTCTTTTAAGGCAGAATTTTCCTCATGAGTCATCTCATTTAGGACACCTTAATGACCTGGTTGAAGATGGACATCTGTATCAGTCCTCCTTGTTATCTTTTTCTTTGTTTAGTCCATATTTGCACTATTCCCTTCAGGTCTGTCTGTCCTCTCTGCTGCATATTTGTGTAGTGATTTTTGGCCTTTTGGTCTTTCCCATCTGCTGTTGCCAGAATGCCTGAAATTTCTCCTTCCTTCCTCCTGCTTTCCTGCCAAATCTGACTCATTGACATCTAACATAAATTGCTGCCAGACAAGCTGCCAGTCTTCTCTTTTTGTTTGAAGTCATTATGTAGGTCTCCTAATTGATGTTTTCTTTATTTTACCAACATGAGGTCAACACTCTTTCTCTGATCCTTTTTCAACTCCAATTTATCTAATTAAAACTGGTTTTGGGCCTTTAAACCTATTTCAGACAGACAGCCAGAACAGATGAAAGCGACTGAAGTAAGAAATGAGCTAGTGGAGACTTTTTGGAAATGTCCTTTTCTTCTTGTCCTTTGCTTGCTCCTTTCACCTCAATCTCCATCTTTATCTCTACTTCCACTCTTCTGTCTGGTTGACCCTTTTCCTCTCTTCTTCATTTAACATCTCTTTGCCCCTCTTCTGTACTTCCACTCTGTTTGCCCTGTCCTCCCTTCCTCCATAAATGTTACCTTCATCTGTTGTCCTTCATCATCTCTCATCTTTATCTATTCCTGGATTCCACTGTCTCCCTGCCTCTGTCTTCCCCCCTCCATCTCCCATCTCTCTCTACTTTTGCCCTTTTTTTTCCCCCCTCCATCCCTCCAGTTTCCCTCTCCCTCCATCTCTTTGCCCTTTCTGTCTCCTCCATCCACGTCACATCTTCCCCTCTCCTGCCCAGACTCCCTGTGTTGCTGCAGCACCGTAATAATCACTGCATTAGCGATTGATGGGGGGAGCAAGGGGGCTGTGGGGTGTTGGTGGCGAGGGGAGGGGGGGGGCGTTGTCAGGGAGACATGGGAGGCGGTTGCCGTGGAAACAAAGAGACTCTGCGAGTGAGGGATGGAGGGATAAAGAAGGGGTGGACTGGGTGTGACAGTCAGTGAGGTCGAAGAGTAAAAATAGAAACACTCTGACAAGAGCCTCCTCCCTCCTTCTCTTCCTCCCCTCCCCACACGCCCCCCCATCCCCCACCCTTCTCTCTGTCTCTGCCCAGCGTCATGGGCAACCAGCTGTAGCGTCCTCCCTCTCTGTTTCCTCCATCTCCAGCTGATGTTCAACAGTCTGTGACCTTCAAAAGGAGGACTTACAGTGACCTCTGTAATTTTTACCTGCACAGAAAGCCACAGATTTAATTTAAGCCCTCAGCTGCTTCTTCTAAATATACAACTTGTTATTTCGTTCTGCAGCTTTTGAACTTATTTTGTCGTCCTTGTCTCCCACAGAGTATCTCTGTGGTCTAGCTTGTTAGTGTTAGTTTTAGAAAAGTTGTAGAGATTTTTACTGTTTCACTTGGGGAGTCACATTTAACAACCTCAAATTTATAATCATTAAACTCTTCTGACATGATTTGCTGTGGACTTATTAAACTCACAGCAGTTCTATCATGGGCTAAATACAGCGACATTCCATTTGCATACTAATGAAAGGAAGTAATGAAAGCTGGACCAATGGAATCAAATATATGATGTGTATAATTCCAATTTTGGAAGCATTTTGGAAGCAAGGTCAGTTTTGCAACTATTGTGCATACTACAAAAAATATCTTTAATATAAACAGTAATCTAAAAAATCTAAAGAGATCAAAACATTAACAGTCAAGCTGGGAGATGTGTGAAAGCAGTGAGTTCTCTGCATGTATCTATTAGCCTACTGTAATAAACTACAGAATAATCTTGCACATGTCAAGAAAGGAAATGTTATCACACCTGTTGTCGTTGCTAAACAGAAAAATACAAACTCACACCTTCTGAGGTTTCTCTCCAGTGTTCCAACAATCACCAACTCTGGTTTAGTCAAAATGAACCCTTAATTCATCAACGCTGTGTTCCCTGCTGCCTCTCTTGGCTGTTGCTGGCCTCTTTGTGTTACTCTGCTAATAGCCGATATATTTGTCCCAACCCTTGGTGCAAAGCCAAAATAGAGGAATAGATTTTTTCTAAATGATCTGTTTCACTGCAATTTGTGCACTTGGTCCTTTGTATAGCAATAATTTTGTTGGAGAAACTTTCTCATTGTCAGCAAATCCCAATGTTGGTTCCTCCTGAAGCTCCTGAATCCTCCCTGTGGGACTGAGTTAAGATAAACCACAGTGTGTGTGTTCATGGTAATGAAGGAACATGTCACCCAGTCCAGCAGTGTGGCTTACTGATGTGTTTTTCATAGTTTTTACACAAGGATAGAGCTCAATGGCACAGAGAAAGAAGATATATTTGGCTTTGAATACTTGTTAGTTGAATACATTCATTGATGGTTTGAGTCTTTTTATCAAAGTTATTGACAGTAGAAAAGAGAGTATGGACAACAGACCAAGAGGAGGGAGAAGACGAAATAAGGGCACTTTCACAAGACGAGGTCAGTTTTCACGCTATTTTTAGCCATTCAGTAATTGTATGATGAATGTTAGTTTGTTCTGCCATAGCATCTGATCACGATTAGAATCCATTCTCCACAACATGGATACTAAGTGGTATCCATGATGATTTTGGACTATGGTAGCCTGCCTCCAGACCTTTGAATTACTAATCAGATTCTATCAGAGCTACGTAGGTGGGGCTAAAAATGGTGACATCATTTACATGTGCTAGAGACAGAAAAACAGGGACAGAGATATGACTGCAAGCATGAGTAAGATTGACACAGCTGTGAAGGTTATTGCATGTCAGGGAGTTTCAAACTGTGAGGCGTGCCTCTCAAGGGTGCCACGGGAGAGTTGTGGGGTGCCAGAGGGAGAGACTGCATGAGGAAGAGACAGGTGCATGCCAGTGGGAAGGTAAGATTTAGCGGCTCATCAACTCCGTCATCAGCTGCAGGAGTGGCAGTGTAACACAGCTCATGGTACCTTAAATTAAGGTGTCTTAATTTTGTATTTTTTATTTTGTTTAATTATTATTTAAGGTATTCTTTAGCACCCAATTTGCATCACAAATTGTATTCCTGAGTCAAAACTCAGTCAAAGATGATACATATATTTTTAGTTTCAGTGTGACACTTTCTGAGAATACGAGGATCTCCAATGTCCATCATTAATAATTGTGCATAAATCCACTTAGAAACCAGAGAAAAGGGCATTCCTTGCAAAACCAGAATTTGCCTGACAATCATCAGGTTTTTTAGTCTTCTTCAGCATCAAAGTAATCCAGTGGTAGTTGTCTGTTTATCGTCATTACCAACAAATAAAAATGCTGTTAATGTGCCATCAACTTACAGTAGAGGAGTCTCGGGGGGCCCATAGTGACAGACATTGAAAACCCATGTTGCACTTAACTCTTAGATCAGCATATATCTTAGACCAGAATGAAAAACATTATCTTTAGAGTTACTGTTAGTGGTCTCACATTTTAGAGGTAGCACATCAGTTTTGACAGAAAATGCCAGATACAATACGTTAGTCATTGCAAATTGGTGAGGGTAGACTAACCCTCCCTTTCCCAAACAGACACTGCCAACATGACCACACTGTGAGGCTAAATGATGAAATGAAACAAAATGGCAGTGACTATGATGACTACACAGTCATTTTAATGTATAACCTCAAGAAGATTAGACTGTTATTCAACAAGCAAAATGCCAAACCTAAATCAAACAAATCTCTGGTTGGGATTTTCTGGGACATCATGAGGAAGAAGTGAAACATTTCCACAGCAGTGTGAACTGGACAGAGCAATGACAACTAGCTAAAGGTCACTTCCACAGGCTTTCAGACATGACAGTTCAACAAAGACCTAATGAACCTACATACATCTGATTTGATCCATTCTCACATGAAGGTGATAACAGTTGGTGAAGAGAATTGAATGCAGAGGGGTTAGTCCTTTGTGTCTTCCAAGTTTCAACCCTGCTCTTGTCTTGTCTCTGAAATGTCACAACCTCAGCTGTCAAAGCAACAACTTTCTCTACTTTAACCAGAGAACCTACTTGAATGTTAACATAGGCCACCTCTGAGTCTGTCCCAAAGTTTATGCTAGGATCTGATAGGAGCAGGTTCGGGTAATAGTAGATAGATAAGGACACTTACTGATACCAACAACTGCATTAATATCAAAGAAGTATTCATATGAATTAAGAATATTAATGGGGCACCACCCTGAGATCAGGGACCAGTAACCAACCATGGACAACAATCAGTAATCCTTCAATCAAATAAACATTTGTTGTCCAACTACACCAACAAGCATAAAGGCAGGAAGCAAGTGTGTTGCATGAACATGTTTACACATCTCTCAAAACAAGACGGTGGCAAGCAGAGCTGAGTTATACCACCTCTATCCACACCTTCAAGTTGTCTGTATGAGGTTGTCTGTAAAGGCGCGTGGATGTGCGCATGTGTGGGTTAGTGAAAGAGGGAGAGAGAACAGCATTCAAAGCAAAGCAAAAAGAGTCTCAATTGCCAACACACAATAACTGTGTCTTTATCACTTAGGAACCCGGCGTGCACACTCAACTCAGACTTCGTACACAAACAGCTGATCATTTTGAGGATCCAAGCGTGTTTGGTGAACACAAAAAGTAGGTTACTTGACTGGCGAGAATGTTGCTAAAGCTAAGTAAAGTACACACATTTGATTGGGGACAATAGACCTCCTGTAGCAACTTCACATCGCAGTGGAAATATGACATGTAGCAGGGCCCATTGATTCTTATATCCATGATGATGTCATGGCTGTGTCGTCAGGATTCCTTCGTGGGTCTCGTCCAATGGGAGACCAGGATTTTGAGTCATATAGAATCTTATACTTAGGTGTGATTTTGGCTCTGTTTCTTTGTTCCCTGCAATGATTTCCCTATCAGGCTTTTGGATTTAAATGCAGGCCTGTTTTTGTTAATCCATGTGGTGAGGTCCCAACATTTAACAGAAGAATCAGCTGGATTTCTTGCATAACACCTACCCTTTCCAAGTCCATTGAAACTGAACAAGGCTCTAATGTCTTCCTCTTCCTCTCTCTTTCTCCCTCTCCCTCTGTGGTTACAGTAGACAAATTGTTTATGGAGGATTATGTAATAATACTCATTCATTTTCAGTCATGCTTGACAAGCTGCTCTTGTAATTTTGGAACAGGCCTCTGGTGTGTTCGGGGTGAAGTGGGGTTGTTGGGGGACAGTCAGCTGTCATGTGCAGTGAAAAACTCTGGCCATTTGTTTAAAATACTGTTTCAGAAGCAGGGTCAGGACCCTAAGCTGGCTCACTGACAGATCAAATATCTGGAGATATTTACCACTGACAACACATGTACTAGCTGCCAGTGCTTTCTACCTCTGTTTTATCTCCCCTTGTCTTCTGAGAACACTGAACACTTTCTGTTTTTTTGTGTCATCACTTCACTTTAACATTGTGAAGGCACTAAGATCCCAAGAAATGCAGCTCAAAGGCATAACACACATAAGCACATAAGCACTGTTCACCCACCTCTCAAATTCTGGAATATTGCTTAGTTAGCCCCCTTCAGCCTTTACACAGGCGGAGTAACTGAGGTAAGGTAGTCCTCAACAACTGCCCTCGTTCTGGGATTTGTGTACTGCATATTGTGAGTTACATCCCCTTTTCAGCATGACCTTGGTCTTTGGGAAAAGTTGCCCAATGCTTCAAGCAACCAGAAGAATTATCAGTTCCAGCAGAGATTCTGTCAAGAGAGAATACTGAATTCCAGATGGTTGCACTCCTTGAAGTCAATTAATGCTTTCTGCATAGCATAATGAGTTGATGATATGAGTGCTGCACAGCTTCAGTTAAACGGCATCAGTTAAATTCCAAGAATGTAGTTGTAAATTTCACCTTGTATTGCTTATTAAGCCTACAATTTTAGCTAGATGTAATGTAATACTGATAGTAAGCTCCTACACACAATTTCTCAGTAAGTCCGTAAAGTCAGCGCTTGGCAAAATGTGGAGAAAAGAGATGCAGTGTGGAGGATGAGGCCCTTTGCCGTCAGAACAGTTTTAATCCTCCTTGCAAAGCTGTAGTCCAAATCCTGAGCGGAGTGTAGTTGGATATTGCACCATTCCTGAAGTGAAAAGGCTCCAGCTCTTTTTAGGATGGAGGAGATAAAATCTATGTCACTCTCAGCTCACCATAGCTTCCTGTAGTCGTAGTCTATATTTTAAATGAGATGGCATTGGATTTCAACTTAATTTGATTAGTGGTGTGTTATAGGGGTATCATTATCATACCAAAGTGATGGACAACTGGCAGCCTGCGGGCCACATCTTGCCCACCAAAACTTCCTGTCAGGCCCACTGTATATTAATGAATTCAGAAAATGCGCACATTTAATATTACTAACCAGTGGAAGAGGTCCAGTCTGTCCCAAGAGTGATCATCAATTACCTTGTTTACTAATTCATAGTTCACCCATTCTACAAAATAGGATTATTCTCCAACTCCATCCTGTCTACTCTATAGAACCACCATCAAACTGCTTGGCTCTCAGGCTGGTCATTCCTCGGAGCCGACAGCAGCTCCAGTTCTTGGAGAATCACTGAGCTTGTCTATTAGACACAAGATGCGTCAGCCAGCTGTTGCATTAAATCTCAAACTGAGCATTTTTGTTTGCTTCCTGAGATCCTGAAGAGGAGTTTTTAGTTGAGAGAAGGTCACATTCATTGATAGTTGAACTGTGGGTTAGCATTTTCCAGTTAACTATGTATTTAGCATCATGGATTTTCCCATGTTTTTATGTGTCCATTAACAGTGATATAGACTTCAAAACCTGAGTTTTAAAGCTGTTCTTCAATGAAGTAAAAACAGCAGTAGGCCTTTTTCACACCGGTGGCCCACTTCCATTTAAATGTCCCAAGAGCCATGCCATGCTTGCGCTCACAACTGGAATGCAGCCACAATTAATGCTATTAGCTACACCTGTGTATTTCCTCTCAAAATGACTGTGATGGAAATTATTTTCTACTGCTTGTAAGCTTCAACTTGTGCCTGATGTTCTTTGCAGTTTTTCTCCATTTGGTATATTTGCTCAATATTTAAAGTGGCTCTAATCATAATTTTTTGCATAATATTGTATCAAATGACTGTAGAGACCAAAAACTGAGCTAAAAGGGAGTGACTATTGGACTCCCATTCATCAGGTAGCCAGAAACACGACTGTAAATGAATGATGATTTTGCAATGTAAGTTCACCATATCAACTTAAAAGGTGATGATATTTCAGTGTTGTGATCATTCCCCCACATGGTAAAAAAGAAAAGAAAAAGAAAAAAAACAAAACAGTTATTATAGGTCTAAATGTCCCTGGACACACTAAACCAAAACTTAATAATCTCAGAGTACTAAATGGTAGAGAGTTTCCCCAAAAAAATCTTAAAATTATTGAGTTAGTATTGACAGTTAGCTTATTAATTTGTTAGGGCTATCGTGTTAGCAAACAAATCATCTCTTTGCATTCTTGGCCCCCTGAAGAGTTTACTGTAAAACTGAATTGTCCTAAGGTCCTGAGAAAAACATCTCAAAGAAAATAGACTAAATGTTTGACTTAGTTCCTCAGACGCTACTTTACTTTGGCTCTTTGCCATCATGTGCTGAGCATATAATGTGAAGTGACCTTGTACTAGCTGACTTTGTGCTACACTCTTAGTGTGCTAATAGGCTCACAGTCCACATCTTGTTTTTTTTTTTTGTTGTTGTTTTTTTTGGTCATCAACACTTGTATTTATTGAGATTTTTTGTTGATCTAATCTTTAAACACAATATCTATTGCATGTCTGTCCATCCATCTGTTATCCTTATTCAAAGTGAGGGTCTAAGGAAAAAGCTTGCCATATGCTGACCAGACTGTAAACCTTCTTGAAGCAAACTGTGTGTAGCTTTGTGATTCTGGGCTAAATCAATGTGATTCAGTTGAGTTGACGGACAGTCCACAGCTGCTTCCATTGTTAAATCAGAGGAGATTTTTTCTGTCCACAGAACAAAACCAATTAATGAATAAATGTAATTGTTCTATCCAAGCTATAGCTGGAAGCCATTCAAGTTGATTTTTAACACCCAAGTTTGAAACTGTTCAGTGTTAATATTAGAGATTGTGCTGAATGAGCCAGTTTGTATTTTTTGTAACTTGTATTTGCTTGACATTGCTTTGAAAACATATATATCAAAGTGCTAATTCTAAGAGCCTATGCAAGTCAGGATTAAGTTAACTCAATATTAATGGTTCCATTCTGGACTTCAACTCATTAAAGACTTCCCTCCTTCTTTTATCTCGTATGTACAGAAAAGATATCTGTAACCTCTTCCTATAAATCCAAAGTGCCAACCTTTGAAAAATGTTGCACTTCAAAGTCAGTCAAGCCACCAGCACAGCCCAGAATTTAAAGGCCTGCCCTGCCTGTGCTCGCTATCAAATAAATCAATGTAATCAACTTGCTTATTTTTATATAATAGAACAACTTCTATTGTGTGAAAATAGGAACTTTGCAGCAGGGCACACAGTTCGTTCGTGCGCACACAATATCGTCTCATGAAGTCAAATTATAGCCTGAAAATATACACTTTTTTTTCTTTACTTCTGTGGCCAGTCGTGGGCTATTAGAAGGACACGTGCAATCAGAGCCTCGTCAGGATGATTACAGCCGTCAGTGATGTCTCACTAATCTCTCCTTGTGTCTCTCACTCTGTATCAACATGTGAACAGTGGCTGTCATATGGCAACTGAGTAACTGTGAGAGCCATTGATCTGTTTGTTGATGTGTATGTAGGCATGTTTGCCACTATACATGTGTTTGTGCGACCTTGTGTCTCCATGTGTGTATGCTTGTGCACACTTGTCGCTAGGGGCTAGATGCTGAAATTTTGCTCCAGCGAATGAGGGAATATTCCGGGTGGTCATGTGACTTTGTGATGTCAGAGAGAGAGAGAGAGAGAGCGAGAGAGAGAGAGAGAGAGAGAGAGCAAGGTGCAATTTAGCCCCACAGCTGATCCGTGCAGTGCTCAGAGAGAAGCCGAGACGACCAGACACACATACACTCACTCTCTCTCACACAGACTCCTTTTGCCTCGCCTGTAAACACACGCATGCATTTTGCATCCACACACACGCTTCACACATCAGCTCAGTTACACACACACACATAACTTCAAGGCATTACCTTAAATATACAAAAGATGCGTTGCTTCCTGTACTTTCCAAGCTCAACATACTTTGGATACTGAGGACATTTCTGTCTCCTGGACAAGAGTAAACCGGCACTTACTGAAGACAGAAAAGAGCAGGAGACAGGAGGAACAACTGAAGACAAAGAAGAACAAAGACGACAAAAAAGACGAAGAAGGAGTAAATAAGAGAGAAGAGAAGAGACTGATAAGAATCCAACCTAAAACAAAAAAAAAAGGAGCAACACAAGAGGACGAGACAAGAGACCCGGAGAATGTCCTTCTTGTCTGGCTCACCCTGGCAGCAGCCTGGCATTATCAGTGGTAACACTGGGTACGGACAGCCTTCCAGTGGGCATCAACAACAGCAACAACATCAACAGCCACGCAAACCTCCCAGTATCCTCTCTGGTGCCAGTATCCCTGTGGCCATGGCCTCCTCTCCACTATCGCCCTCCAGCTCAGCCTCTGACCGACACAGTGACTGTCACTGCCAAGGCCAGATGGTACCAGGGGTGCAGGTTGCCGCTGCCATACAGGGGGGTTCCAGAATAACTTTGATGGAAGACAAGGTGAAATTAGGGCAGGGCAGGACTGAGGGGACAATGTCTGGGACGGTGGCCGAAGTACCAGGAACTCCGATCTTCAAGATGCCAGTGCTGAAGATAGAGGATGAGGAGACTGAAGGGGGGAGGCAGAGGGAGGATGGACATAGGGTAGGAGGGGCAGGAGGGACATTAGGGAGTGCAGGACAAAGCCCTTGCAGCCCCCTTTCTTCCCACTCTTCCCCATCCTCTTCATTACCTTCCCCGTCTATCTCACCCGGGAGATCCATTCCGAACTCTGTGCCGACATCAAACCCAAACTTTGAACAAAATAATCTGCAAGAAAACTTTACATGCAGCAAAGATGGATTTTACATCCAGGGAAATCAAGTGTCATTGAGCCCTTGTTTAACTGCAAGTACCAGATCAAATCCAGGAAATAGAGAGGATGAGAAGAAATCCACTACATCCTCTACAACTGGAGACCTACTTGGAAGTCTGAAAGAAAATTCTTTTGCAGTTCTAACCGGAAATCAACCTCTCAAGCCATCTTTAGGAAAGGAAAGTGTAACTCAGCCTACTGGTACTGTTGCTCTTGCTGCTGATTTAACAGGCAGTAAAGCTGGTGCCACTGCAGGGCCTAGAGCAGGCCTACCTCGCGGTGTTGGGGTGAGTGATGTAGGGGTGAGTGAGGTGGAAAGAGAAAATTTAAGCCGTACTGAAAAGGGGAGGGTAGGGTCAAGTACTCCTCCTAGCAGAGGTGTAACAGGTGGGATTGCTTTTCATGGCCTGTCACAGGATTTAAGTCATGTTGAGGATGGAAGAGTGGGATCATGTGCTACCTTAAACAGAGAGACAAAAACTAGCCAAAGCAGTCAACTACCACAGCGGACTGCGGTGAGACGCGCAATGTCTGACTGTTCACATCTGTCCGTTCCCATGGTATTGGCGGGAACGTACCCCACTGGTATGGGAGGCTCACAACTGATGATGCCCAATGTGCCAAATTTCGCCCTGATGGGAACAGTATGCCCGCCCAGGCCGCCCTACCCACATGTGGCCGTCCGACGCTCGCTCACGGTCACAGACGGCACAGAGGCTGCAGCAGCAGTGGCGACAGTGATGTCATCCCCGTTAATGACGTCACCTGTAATGCCATCTTCCCCACCTCCTAAGAGACATCATGGGAGTTGCGAGACCAATTTTTTACTTGCTGTCCCACCCCCTGTAGGAACGCCCATTAACAACACCCAAGATAATAAACTGAACATAACGGGTAAGAGTTTCTTCTTGTATGCTTGTGTGTCTGTTGGGCTGGATATGAGAAAACATAGATCATCACATATACAGGGTAAAGTGGGTTCCAGACCTCTGAATCACCATCCAAACCTCTGATTCATTCGATGGTTCATATAGGCTTGATTTGGCGCCCATAAATGGCGGTTTCCAATGTTAGAAGAAAGAGTTGAACAACCAGGGCTTAGTATGCAGGATTGAAAATGGGGGCGTCATCTTGCTACATGACTAGGCAGCTACCTAGCAGCATTCATGAAAAACTGTGCCAAGCGTGGATAAGATTGACGCAGCTATGCAAGTTATTGTAAGTCAACTTACAGAAATAGGAGCCCCTGAATTGCCATTTTTCTATAATCGACATGAAAAAAAAAACATTAGGTTCACTGCTCATAGGTTGGTTAGAGCTAAACAAAAGAGTCATGAATCACTGCAGTAATCCTGTTTAGGTTCTCTACCTCCTGTGATACAGAACGTGGATCATGGCAAGCAGAAGGTTTGCAGTGGCAATGGCTTTGCTAGATGTATACTGTATGTATGATGTGAGATGTCTGAAAAGGGCAGAATTTAGATTTTTACTTCAGCTTGCTTGGTGTCATCTCCACTATCAACAATCTCCAACAACATGTGAATCTTGTGGGAGCAGTCTAAGCTTTCCAATCACAGTTCTTGTTTTTTCTGTAAGTGGTATCCAGCCAACATAGCCCCAGTGTACATTTTTGAGGAGGTGTGCATTTGCCACAGCATTATCACACTGTGTGTGTAGGCTCTGTTAAAACCCCTGGTCTTCTATCTGTAAATCTAGCTTTAAATTCACTTGCTTACAACCTGATCTAACCAAAGAATTTAAAGTACCTGCACTGTCACCTGTCATCTGAGCTGTGATAATACAGAAATGTCACATCTCCAACGGATTGCACCATGAGGACTGTTCCAGCTTTTATGCTGCTCTGCCTTCATCTTCATGAGGGGTTGTAGCAAGTGAATGTCATCATTATACAGCTATGATGGCATTACAGCTCAGTTGCATTTGGCTAAGTATAGGTGGTTGGTTGTGCCTTCTTTTCAAAAATTAACTATGTCTGAAAAGAGATGTATTTTAGAATATCAACAGGAGGCTGCCGCACTGCTGGTTGCCACTTTGCTAGGAAGCACATGCAACATGCTGTGGTAGTGGTTAAACACTGAATATGCATCCTGAAGCCACTTCCACTGCTGCCCACCATAATTTTTCATTTTTCACCTGCATATCGCTTCAGTTTGTTTGTGTTTTTCTTTGTCAGAGTTGCGTTTATTCACCCTGTTGTCAGTTACATTAACATTAAGTTTCACTCACAGGGAGATCATAAGAAACAGAGCCTTGCAAATTCCTTCCATTTAAAGTTAAAAACATGTCATATTTTTCCAGTGACAGTGGAGTAAAAATCAACTGGCTGACATGTCATGCTAAATTAAGATAGTGATTAATCAAGTTAATGAGCGGACTTGAAGGGAGTATATGGGTTTTGCACATGTCAATACATTGAGCATTAGTCAGAGTAATGAGGTGCATCTTTACTGTAACCTTTAGGTCACAGCCATCTTTGTAGCCCTTTACATTTGATTAAACTGAACTTGGTTGGGGATGCACATCACACAGGTGATAGCAGCTCATACTAGGTGGAAAAGGGTATGAGTTTGGAATACAGTTTTTTTTTCACATTGCATGTGCAGAGATAGTATACAAAATGAATGTGCAAAATAATGGGGATATCCTCCTGGTATTCCTTTGCTATCACTTTTCACAAAATCAATCTCCGTATTTAAATCACTAACAAAACAAGTGGAAGTCAGAGACTACATATCAGTAAATGTGGGTGAGGCTCATCCTAATGAGCTTCCTTTTTCAGCTGCTGCCATATTAACTAACAACCTAGCTGTTGTTGCTTCGACTGATCATTGCAGTGATTAAGCTTTGCTTTCTCAGGAATAAGAGATAAGAGAGTTTTAGAGCAGTTCAAACTGCAGTGTCACACTTTTGATATCACGAGTGCTGTGTGCTTGGTTAATTCTGAGCAAGGATGTGGAATGAGTTTAGGAAAACAGGTCGGCTTTTCCATTATCTCAAACGTTAATGCTCTTTTAATCGTCATCTCCTCCTCTAATAGGGGTTTTGATCAGGTGAATCAATATGGGAAAACGGGCTTTGCCAGGCCTCACATCATCACTGTAATTCATTTCACTTGATTAATGTCAGACAGATATGATCACATCTTTGTATTTTATTCCATTCTTCGAAATGACCATTTGATAAATTCTAGGATGAATTCAGAGGACATTGTGACAAGTTGAGGTTGATGATGATGTAATAGAAAAAGAAAGAAAGAAAAGTGTGTGAAAGGAGCTGGCAGAGGATTATGAGAGGACCAGCCCAGGGTTTAGAATTTAAAGTGAATACTGAATTGGATTATTGACAGGTTTTATGCAGCTCCATATAACAAAGCGAATGATAGAGGAGCCATCCATAAATTTATTTCTGACTTTTTCCCCCTCATTGGGATATCTTCTATCCATTTATACTGAGTGTATGTTTCTCTGCCTATGTTATCCATCCATCCTGTCGTGTGTTCTGTTTTTCAGACTGCAGTCGACAGAGAAAAGCTGGGACATTGATTAGACATTGACTCTGACTGTACTCATTCAAATATAGAGCAGCTATTTCTAGCTTTGTGTGTGTGTGTGTGTGTGTGTGTGTGTGTGTGTGTGTGTGTGTGTGTGTGTGTGTGTGTGTGTGTGTGTGTGTGTGTGTGTGTGTGTGTGTGTGTGTCTGCACGCACACTGATGTGAATCTTACAGATTTTAAAGGCACACGCCCCCACAGACACACTGTCAGTAGACAGCGAGTGTGCAACTTGAGGTGTTTTTTCATTAAGCACGGAAATAGATCACAGCTGCACAACAATACACACACATGCACAAAGAAGTACACAACTGCAAGGGGAGGAGGAGGCAAGTGTGAGTGTTGAAGCTCAAGCTAGGGGGAAACTCAGTGATAATAAACAACCAATTTATTAAACAAATGGGCTCAGCTACCTGCAGTCCTCGATTAAACCACTTCTTTACGTTGGGACCAGTGTTAGACCCCTGTCCTGACCCCCAGCGGTGAGGGTACAGCAAATCCAGACGGGCAGACAGAAAAACAGGACTAAACAGATAACATTAACTTTTAGCTTGTGGCATGTCAGCAGCTCCATGCAGGAGAGGGAAGGCAGACAAGGGAAGCAGGTGCATGTGGGCAGGAAGGGAAGGAAGCACCCCTGTGTAACAAATATTTATAAAAACTAAGAGAATTATAGTGAATTAAATTGTGAATTTATAGTATTTGTGTGAGAGAGAGAGAGAGAGAGAGAGAGAGAGAGAGAGAGAGAATGTGTGTGCTTATCAGTCTGTCTATTGATTGTCTGTTAGTGTGGTGGCTGGATAGCTGCTGTATCATGCTAGCAAGTAGGAACTATAGTGGTCAGTACTCAAACTGGGTTTATGTGTGCGTGTGAGACAGCAAGAGAGAAAGTGCCTCTGTGTGTGTGTGTGTGTGTGTGTGAGTGTGTGTGTGTGTGTGTGTGTGTGTGTGTGTGTGTGTGTGTGTGTGTGTGCGCGTGTGTGTGTGTGTGTGCGTGTGTGTGTGTGTGTGTGTGTATGTGTGTGTATGTGTGTGTGTGTGTGTGTGTGTGTGTGTGTGTGTGGAGAAGGCCGCCTGCAGTAAAATATCCTTGCACCAGCTCCATGTCTGTGTGTGTTAGTCATGCCCTGATTTATGTGGCAGTCCACTCTGTCTGTTTCTCTCTGCCACACACACACACACACACACACACACACACACACGCGCACACGCACACACACACACACACATACACACACACATACACATACACACACACACACACACACACACACACAGCTGGTCGCCAGCAGCTGTGTATTGTAGCGTGGTATTAGATGGATCCTCTATGTTCTCAGCCAGCGGTTTCATGTTGGATGAGTCATATTGCTGGTGTTGCAGGGTGGAGTGATAAAGTGATGAAAACTGCTGTAGCATGAGCAATAAATCCACCACTTTGCGTTAAAGCTTCGATGATAGTCAAATAATATTTAAGTCCCTATGGGTGTGGATGTTTTTCGAGTATAGCATCTTTGAAATGATTTAAACCGCATATGTGAAATCTTGATGTGATGTGATGTGATCTCAGATGATCGGACAGGTTGTGAAAACAACAATTTATCCAGATTATCTGAACCATTTTGAACACACCTGAAATGTCACTAATAACACCTCAAAGTGTAAGGAGGAGGTTGGCCTGTAAACTGTGATGGATGTTTAGATTTTGCTGTCCATCTTCTCCAAATAAATGAATCTAAGCTGGACGTTTTACACTCTGTCTGATCATCTCGTGTTTCTTGCCTCGTGCCTCATATTTTGCACGGTGAAACTGGAGAGTACAACGTCACTTTAATCTTATACTAACAATCTCAAAGCTCAGTTATCAACTTTATCAGAACATCTGCTGATGAAGATGACGAGGTGTTGAAAGCTCCAGAAAAACCACATGTGGTACTTGATTTGAGATTGTTTTGTCTGACTGTATCTCTGTCTGCGGATATGTCTGCTTCTGCTGCGTCGATTTAGGTCCTTTTCAAAAGCTGTCAGTCATGAGTCTGACAGTGTCATAGGAATGCAATGCTAAATCAGTAGGGGACTCTTTCAATGCCTGGATTTTCATTGTCTGAGGCTGTCAGGAAGAACAAAGCAGAACTCGCCACACCACCCAAAGCAGACTTAAATAGCAAAATTACAATGTGATAAATCAGCATGACAAAACTATACAGGACAGATTTTTTTCTTTGGCATTATAGACTATAGGCCTCATTCTAGTTCATACACTGCTGTTGAAATTAAATGAATTATATTGATTCACATTTTCTCTGTCAGACACCAACATCAGACAGGACCAAAACACTGCTAGGAATCTTGGAATCAAGGACATTAAAATTCATGAAAGTAGGTGTCAGTGAGAGGCTTTGTGAAGCTGCTGCAGCATGTGATGAGTTTATATTAACATCAGCTTAACATTGCAAGGCAGGAACTGACTTCAGTGGAGCCTGATAATGCACGACAGAACAATAGTGTTCGACAGAGAGTGAGAGCAGGAATGCAGGAGGATAACCAAATTGCCACACATGAGCCGTACATGTGATGCTCATAATCATAGCCTGTGTCTGGCTCCAGGCTGAGCGAGTCTGCAACCACACTGTCTTGTTTGAAGGCAGCTATAGTTCTAGAGGAACCTCCTCCATGTCGTCTGCTTGATTGCTAGAGAAAACAAATTTGCGTCGTTTCAGAGGAGGATGAAGCACAGCAAACGTCAACACAGAGAGAAATGAGGGGCCTGTCCAGTGTCACTGTTATGTAAGAGATGTCTTGATTTCAACAAAGAGTCCCTGTCACCCTCCACCCCCCGGCAACCTCCTGCACCCCGTATGTCTCTGTCTGCATCCCTCTGCTCTGCTCACAGTATCCTGTCACACGTCCCTCTTACTTTCACTTTATTCTCTCTTTTTCTTTCTCACCCTGTGGCTCATCCTATGAATCAGCTGTTGGCAGACATTGGTGCTGCAACCCAGTTTGACCTAGTGTTTCCTCTGAGGGGGATGGATGTCCCTGAATGTTGCTTTCATTATCCTGGCACGCAAATGAAGAACGCTGAAATGACACATACCTTTTAAATGAAAATGTTAAATATCAAAAGTTTTGTAATCATATCCCTGGTTCTCACCTGCATGCTTAGCTTAAATCTGACTAAATGTAACTGTAATGGGAACTCACGATGCACACCATGGCACAGAAAATGGAAAGGGACACTTCACAAATGTTACACATTAAGCTCATTTCACTCGTCACGAAGCATACTCTTTACTCAGACGCTAAAACTAGTTGTATAATGTCTTGTGTGGCTTTGGATGGGCTTTGTGTCATTGAGTTTAGCTTGGATTAAGCTTGGACTGTACAAACCTTTATACAACAGCCTGTATACAAGAGCCTGAGACACCACATAGTTTGTTACACAGAACTGTCTGGGAAGTCATCCATGGGAACTGTTTGGAAAACGGCAGGCACTTTCAAAAAATACATGTCAGGTGATTGGATGAACCAGCTGTCTATCCTCGTCCATCACAGTCTGACTTTAATCAATCAGATCAAGAGTGAAAACATCTTTTCCATTCAGATCCATCTTTGCTCTTCTTTCAGTGAAGAAATAGTCTGCAGTTCTGATGCTATTGCAGCATCTACGCCACGTCCCCAAGGGCCAGAGTTTCTCTTAGCAGACACTGTAGGGCCTGGACATTCAAATCATGTGCATTTATTTAAGCCCAGTTATTGGTTAATATTTTCACTTTCTTACAAAATTGCTATTTTTATTAGCCTGTGTCAGTGTGAGCAGACACCTGACAAACATGGCAGTTCATTGAGGAGTAAATTAAACTAGTTTTTGTCTTTTCTTTTTTTTTGACTGTGGCCTTTTTGGTTGTTATCATGCGTCACAGAGGGCTGCCAAGTCTCACGCATTCACCGTGAGACTCAAGCAATTGATAGGTTACTTTAGACACGCTCTTATAGCACACATCCATTTTCTTACGCATTGAAAAACAAATTTGTAACTGATAACAGCACCAAGAGAGGATACTGATGGCACACAGACAGAGAAGAGTCAACAGCTAAATGGCAGCAGTTTCTCGCTCTGCTGTGCGCCGTACAGACTGGCAGGAGTGAGGATGAGTAACTTTTCAATTCAGTATGGAGCAAATGAATATCAGTGTATCAGTGATCGGGTAAATGTAGATTTACCTAGATTTTTCTAGATTTACCGGCACTCAAAGTGCTTTACAGCACAATTCAGCATTCACCCATTCACACACATTCAGTCACTCGTGGCATTCAAGGTGCCACCTGCTCATCAGGAGCGATAGCTATTCTTGCACACTCAGACACAGATGGAAACGCAGTGAAGTCCGTGCAGGAGTTGGCATCCTGTGGCATTACCCACTGCATGGGTCAGGGTCATAATAAACAGGTATAGTCAAGAATCATGGTCAGTGATGAATGAATATAGTTGATCGGCACACTTGCCGACCTCCAGACGTTATAGCCTAAATTAGAGACCAAACCTAACCAGCGTATCTGGACATCTTCCCACTAACATTCATGATTTTACACAGTCATGCTAACTTAATAATAGCCTATTGCTGGAAATCGCAAGAAAGTTTCAGAGTAACAGAGAGCATCCCCGTCCCGTAACTATAGTAACTCCCTCTCAGTCCTGTCTGCCTGCACGGTGCAGAAGAGACGCTGACTGTTGTGTGTCCATGCTGTCATCTGCCATCCTGTCAGCGTCCTGTCGTGCTTTTAGCAGTTGTACATTTGTTGTACATGTGGTGTGAGAGCTTGTGCAAAGTGTGTGTAAATGTTCTGTGGGCCGCCAGTTGAAAATCACTGATCTGCACTAGCCTCTCTCAGAGCCGTTGTTGTTGTTTTCAAATGAACAGTTGTGTGTCATCACACCTAAACTAGGCTCCCTGTAGCTGCAAGTAGTTCCACATCAGATTCTGACTGGTTCAAACGACTGTGGCTCGACCACCAAGTAACAACTTGAAGCCTGGCAAGATGGATTCTTATGTCACGTCGCCTGTAATCTTGTGTAATTTCATGATCTTGTGAATCTAGCTACCTTGCATGTTAGTGTATACAGACAGGAGATGTAGAATGTGAATGACAGGGGCAGGCAGAGAGGGTCTAAGGAAAGATGCTATTGAAATGCATTATGGGAATTGTAACATTTTTGGAACTTTGACTCATATTAGGATCTGAAAGTCAGGATATCTCAGCCTCTTCGACATCAACCATTTTCACCATTTGATGTCTTTTTCACAAGTGCACCAACATTATGAAAGCACACTGCTAAATCACTGGAGTACCTCATTAAGAAGTATGACAGTGAAGTTACTGAAAGAAGGCATGTCATTGATTAAACGCCAGTCTTCCTCAAAAAGGTCACTCAAAGGCGAGTCATCAAAGCTGGGTCCCAGGCCTCTGGATTAACACCCATGTCTATTGTTTTTGTTGACCTAAGCTGACTTGTTTCCCCAGTACAATCCAAGCCAAATGTATTTGTATGGCACCTTTCAACAACAAGGTAATTCTAAGTGCTTTACATCAGCACAGGAGAGAGACAGGAGGATTTTCTAAAAATGGTGACAAATCAGCATCATCACTGAGGCCAGGATATACTCTGGCAAATTACAAAACAGTCTGTTCACCTCCTCTGTGAGGGCTGGCTATGACCTCACTGACATCGATTTCAGAGACACAGCGTCACCACTGTGGACACTTGCATAATGCAGAGCATTGGAATCACTGGGCTTGGCCTGTTTACCAACCAGACCCAGAATCATCTGTTGGTGCGACCTACATAAAATAACCTACATGGATTTTCATATCTATAAATAACTAAAGTGCAGTTGCAATTAGTGGATTATTTGATGTGATAGATTTAGTCGGTGAAAACATTCTGACACATTAGAGCTCCACAGAAGTCATACAGTGACAGGACCTGGCTGCACTTCTGAAGTTTTCCCATTTAACAGCATATGAGAACAGACATCATTTGTTCAAATGGCAAAAACGTTTTGTTTGCCTGACAAGGACCTCTAATGGCCGTGCAAATCACGATGTTGTCTCTCAGAAGAAAAGGTGGAAGTAGTATAACAATGTTAGAAATAAAATGAAAATAACTAATGTGGAAGGCTCGGAGTAGATGGATGGGTCAACAAAGCTGTTGGCCATCGTGTCATCCAAAGCTGCTTTCTGTGAACCATGACCACATCTTTCCTGAGCCTTAGCCACATAATGGGTATGCCTGAAACTAAATCGAAAATATTACTCCAAACATACCCCTAGAGTAATGTTAGTCACACTCAGTCAAACTCCTGGATTTTATAGAGAACACATGTGATCTGACCTCTTTCATCGTGGATTATTTGCTTTAATAAAAACTGCAGTTATAAAAACTGCAGAAGGATAAGCTCTACTTATACAGCATGATGTGATGATCAGATTTGATAAGCAAAACATTTTTATGGTTCACTACACAACAGCCTCCAGTCCCTGACTATTTTTAATTTTTGATTTAATTTAATTTGTATTTTTTTGCTCATTTTTGGTCCAATAAGCTTTGATGCTGATGATGGCATTCTTTTTCCCACAGTGAAATCTGACAACAAGGACAAGCAGGAGAAGACAGACATCATGTCCAGCAAGACAGACAAGATCGACATCTTTGACAAGAAAGAGAAAGAAGAGCAGCAGAAGAAGGACAACGGCCCAGACAAGAACCAGAAGTCTGAGAAGATCGTTAAAGATGAGGAGAAGATGGAGAAGATGAACGCGCAGAAAAACAACAAGGCCAGCGAGATGGCAGAGAAGGTTGACAAGCCAGAGAAGACCAACAAAGATGAGAAGAAGGAGGACGAGAAGAAGATGGCTGAGAAGAAGGAGGAGAAGGGAGGGAAAGGGACAGCCAAGTCTCCAACAGGCAACGGCAGCAAGACTCTGCCAAGCCCTGACAGCAAGAGCAAGGTGGGTCTCTCACACGCACGCATGCACACACACACACACACACACACACACACACACACACATTTCCTGCAAACAGATTCACACACCCAAAGTGGCAGAGTGTCCAGTGGTTATAGAAACAGCTCTGTCAGCCAAAGCTTTGAACTCTGCCACAGCCGGTGTGTCCAATAACAACCTGCTAAAGTGTCCTTGAGCAAGACACGCAAAGCCCTGCATGTTCACGCACACACACACACACACACACACACACACACACACACACACACACACACACGCACACACATACACACACACACACACACACACACACACACACACACACACACACACACACCAATGCTCATGCTGATTTCAGAAATTGCACAAACATCCTTCACTTCAGCACAGTGCACTGCTCCTGCTGCTTCCACCGCTCTCTTCTGTGTGTGTGTGTGTGTGTGTGTGTGTGTGTGTGTGTGTGTGTGTGTGTGTGTGTGTGTGTGTGTGTGTGTGTGTGTGTGAGTGTGTGTGTGTGAGTGAGTCTGTCTGTCTGTCTGTCTGTCTGTCTGTCTGTCTGTCTGTCTGTCTGTCTGTCTGTCTGTCTTCAGGTCAGTTGACACCACATTTTAAATGATGATGTGCTGATTTATTTCAATGGAACTTCAGCAATCAGTGGATTTGCTCACAGGGGCTAAATAAAGCTGTTCAAATCTTTTGTGTCAAATTCAATTTGATGAACTTTGACTTGCAAATTGATCTGACCAATAGAAAACCATCTTGAGAGAATGGAAAGCCAGAGAGAGCAAAATGGAGAAAGCTGTCATAGTGTATTGGCTGTGTTGCACCATCCACATTTGGTTCAGTCTGACTAACGATTATTTTCACTTTCATTTATAGAACCCTCCGTCAGAGTATAAACTATGCATCAAGAGAGGCATGGTTTGTAGACAGTTATGAGACAGGAGTCAAGGGTATACAGTATGCCTCTGCAGGGCTCTCAAGTCTCACGCATTGGGCATGAGACACATGCATTTTAAGCTGTTCACACGCTCACACTCCACACCTTGTATTTCTCACGCAGAGAAATTACCTGGATAACGCCCACCAAGTCACTTCGCTATTTTTTATAACAGTGGAACAGGTAGAGGAATTAGTTATGTGTCGGTCGCAAACAAAACAGCTCTTAGAGCCGGCTCTTTAAAGTAAACGACTGGGGCCCGCTACTGCCTGGGAGCCGGAGCCGCTTTGTTTTTTTTTCTAGATTTTTTTCTGTTCAAACCGAACATAATTGGTCATCTATATGATGTGTGGTGGCTTCTGTGTGTACGTGCTGAGCAGGAGGGGGAGGGGCGGGGGTTGCAGACACAGCACACGCGCACACACACACCTGAACCCCCCCCGCTGCCAAAATGTCACTCTGAAATCAGTAGAAAACTTGAGAGCCCTGCCTCTGAATAAACTTATTGTATGTTAGCAACAAGCAAGTTAACTAGCTACGTGACAGTTTGGTAGACTGGCAGTTAGCAAAATAGAGAGCCTCTTAAATAACTCTTTATTGAATGAAATGATGCAAAATCCACAACAAAACACCAGGATGGCAGTAAATGGCACAGTGCTGAGAAAACAGACAGAAGCTCAGGGAGCCATGATGACTGACAGGCACCGGCATGTTCCCAGCTGGCTACCATATTAGCAGTTAGCTTGACAGCTACAGTAGCTCACCACCTTGCCTCGAGTTGTCACTATGAATTCAAGTTCAAGACCTTCATTGTCTTATGCACAGCAGTTACAGTGACTTATCATTGGCGTATAAATTGTTCAATCTCAGGCTCCCTCCAACAATGCTGTGCTTGCTGGGCCTGTAGTTTATATTTAGAAGTGCTGAACAGCATATACAGTATATCTATCATTGACTTTCTCTGGATGTGTATTGTGTGTTTGCTGATTCTTCTGTTTGTGTGTGTATCCAATATCTGAGACCTGATTTCCATATCGTGCTACTTTTGGACTGCTGCTCATCTCATCAGATTCAAGGCTAATTTTATGATTTACTGCTCACGAGCTCTCTAAAGTGGCTATGAATTGCAAATTTATTTTCAGAGTTTATTTTATGATTGTCACATGGTTGCTGGCGGTGCTGCCATATCACGCTGTCATTGCAATCAGTGATTGCTTTTTCTTTCTTTATCTCTTTTCTTATATCCGTCTTCCCATCCTCTTTTTTTCCCTTTTCTTTTTTTTACTGTTATTGTGGCTCCTTTTAATTCCATTATCACCAGCCTGACGTGGGTTCAACTAAACCAAACTCAGCCAAATCCCGCCCATCCACCCTCTCCACCAATGGCGAGGCCACCTCAGCCAAACGCCCCTCCCCCACCACAGCCTCAGCCAATAAAAAAAGCCCTGTACCTAAGGCGACCACACCCACTGCCGCCAAGCGGCCACCAACGGCAACTGGCTCCGCCAAGGCTGCCAAGGTGAGTATAATCCACATGGGCAGATGCATTTCTTTTTGGCAAACTGGATAAATTTACAATATCTATTTCCTGAAGACAGGACTTCATGGGACCTTTCTCAGTCTGCTTTCTTGTCTGTACTTGTGTTCTCATGGACACATCACACGTAAAACATCATCAGTCACATCCCAAAATAATATACACATTTAATCCAAGCGCCATGAAGTGTCCTCACTCCGCCTGTTTATTTGAGAAATGTATCCCAGCATGCATTTCTGCTTTCAGATCAACCAGAGGCAATACTGGAGGATATGAGCTAAGCTGATCCATATCTGGATTTTTATCTCATCAGCTGTTGTTCTGTACCCAGGCCTACCTAATGCTTTGCTATTCTAATTTTAAATATGCTGTCATTTTGTTCAAATATTGCCTACTTTTTGAGTGTTTGGATGTGAGGATTAGCTAGCTGGGCTAGCTTATCATACCACTGTGGTTTTAGAGACTTTTATACCTGCATGATCCTGTATGTTCTCTGACATCAGACATCTGACCTTTCCACGCGATGACAGCATCTCATTTTATTCATGTAGGGGAACTAACTTAATTTGATGTTGCATTCGTTGATAAAATGTCGGGGCACCACCTTCCTCAGCTAAGAAGGACTGCAGAAATTAACTGCTATAACGCTGATAAAATACTAACGAATGAACTAACGGTAAACCAGTCTGATAACCTGAAGTGTAAACTCTGGATACAGGGATCGTATATATTCAGCTCAAAAGGACACCATCTAACCAGGACTTAAATTAGAATCTCATTTATTAAGCACAACTATGGGTAATGAATGATGTATCATGAATGACATAACACAAAAGAAACTTATGGCAACGCAATGGTAAAACAAGTTTGGCGATAGTGAGAAGTAGTTGTAAGGGGATAATAGGGACGCGAACGTAAAGTTGAGGGATTAAACGAGTAATGGAGAGAATTTGGATAAATTAGCAGTATCTTAACCTCAAGGACCAACTCTTATTCAAACCCGCTTAGCATGCCTACTTGGCTGATGATGTCCCGGTAAATTCTGCTCCGAACTAACTTGAAGATGCCCAGGTGCTCGTCCGTGGCTCGATCTGCTCGGTGGTCCGGTGGAAGGCCCAGGCACACCAAGGTGAAGAGCTGATGTTGGACGGTGACGTCTCTCGAGCTGGGTTCTACGGTGTCGGTTACAGATAAGGGACGACTCCAGATGGTTGTTAACCCAGACCAAGGATCACCAGCTGGCTGCAGGGTTTTGGTTCGGTTGAGTCCGTGAAGGATTATTTTAGACTGATAGTAACAAAATTGATAGTCTCTTCGATGGCCGGTCGAAAAGGGTCTACAAAATCATTATTATTATTTGACTAGAATTTACAAATACTAAAACAAAACATGTAACTTAGAAAAATGAAAGTTTACGACAAAACTATAGAAACATGTCTTCTGAAAGATAAATCACGCTACTCGGTATGGCTTTTGAGTAGCTCGAAGATGGGAAAAACTTAAAGAGCAAAACGACCGTACAAGACTAAGACACGTAAGAAGTAACAAACAAAACTAAAACATAACGTAACATAACGTAGACTAACTTAAAACAAAACTGAGTAACGCGCACTGAGTTCATGCTGCGGCTGCAGACATTTAAATCTCACTCTAGGGCGTGTCTAATGGGCAGGCCGTCGCTCACGTAGGACAGTTTGTGGCGCGCGATGTAATCTCGCCTCATGGAGCTGGAATTAATTAATGATTCATACGAGGGGCTCATCTGCTTCTCACTATGGTCATTTACATATATTTTGAATGGATGATTTTCAATGACATTTCAAAATTGTTCACAACATGCATTAGGCAATTCCTATGATAGGATTACAACATTAAACGATAATCATGGTAACAGTTTCATCCTAATATGTATGATGACTCAAGGTATTACTAACACAAAATAAAGAAATAAAGAAAGGCAGGCTATATTTGCCCAAAATGATTATCACTATTACGGTTACTTATTAATAAATGTATCACGTCAAGCGTATTCATGAACCTCTAGATGGCAGTATGGTTCTATGGTAAAAATTCAGACAAACTTTATAAAACAATTAAAATCACAACTTTGTCATTCTTCAAGTTAGAGAAACTGGAAAAACATCAATATTATACATATTGTAAGTCCCGTAAGGTTAAAACATCAAAAGTTCAGTTTCAACATAGAGGTTTTGTTATTCTGGAGTATTAGGAAAAAGCACAAAAACATACAGCACAGTTTGCTTCAGGAATGTCTAATTTACAGCCCATCAGCATTATCTGATTTTTGGAGGTTCCTCTGGAGCCTGGCACCATTCATTCGGACAGTTTTATTGTCCCGACCTCTCATAGGGCTATCAGGAGAGAATTAGCGTTGCCATGAGAAACAAGTGAGGAGAAGGTGAGGAGAAGGCAACCTTTGATGTTGAGGTGTCTGTGTCTCTGGCTTCCCTGAAAAGAAAACATGGAGGAGATGTCTCTTGGCCAGACATCTTGTCTCTGAAATTAACACCTTCCTTGTAAACAATTCAAATGGTCAATAGCTCTTGAAAGTTGGGATGCTTTACAACTCCATTTCTCCTGAAGGAATGCAGAGAGGCTAAGAGTAGGTCAATTAGAGGCCAGTTCTGCTACATTCATTATGTTTAATTTTAGCACATCAGGAACAGAAGAGGTCTCATGTAGTTGTCACAGAGGACAATAATTGACATTGCATCTCGGATGCCTCACAGCATGCCGACAAAAAGACTACCATGTTGTAATTTTTTTCCTTCGATGACAAATTCCCCAGCATGTTCCAAACATTGACCAATAGGAGCACAGAACGCTCTTGTGCGCACAACTGTAAATGTTTCAAACGAAAGCTGAAATGATGGTGCTGGTGCTGTGAGGGGGAACTGTCGCTTTCTGTGTGTTTTTTAGACTTTTCTGAACAACGCCGGTGTTTGTTTACATTATGTCCCAGTCGGTCCCTACCACCTCCTTCCCAATGACGCCACGCATGTCATGAAAAACGGCAAGCTATGATTGGTTGGGGACGAACATGTAGTGTGTCATGTCTCTCGGCTAAGCAACGGCAAGAATTCATGTCTTTCTAATCATCTGATCTGACTCGCTAACCACCATCAGACAGAAATATTGTGTAATCTGAGCCCAACATAACTTCTTTATTTTTTAATCTGGCTGGGAGACCTCAGTTCTCCTTTCCTCCTCCGTTCCTGTTTGTCATAAGTCTGTCTTCGCCTTCTTTCCTCTCTTTGCTTTCATTCTGCCTGTCATGGTTGCATGATTGGCCTCTCATAACACCGGAAAACAGGATAACATAGCCTCTATGCACACAGCAGCAACAGTACACACAAACCTGCAGTGCACGCATATACATAAATTGTCATACTCACAAACTGTCAAAAAACACACTCCCACAGTTTATCTCTCCTCTGTTGATTGATCTGTGAATTCCAGACTCCAGAAAATGGTACAGCTGAGAAACGCCCACCTGTGCCAAAGGCCACACCCACACCCCGTGCAACTGCCAGTAAGAATGGTTCCTCTGCGACTGCTGCAAGTAAAACTGCAGGTGCGCACACACACACATACATTTGCACAGCTTGTACAATATCATCATTTCTATTATATCTGCAGTGTCTGTCTGCCCTCTGTACCTGACCTGTGTGATATGAACACTACGTCAGAGACAGTATCTCCACTCTGCCTCGGCTAGTTCATAGTGTTGCCAGTGCAACATGACCTCTACAACAGGACCTGAACTCGCTACAGTAGGTGGAAAAATGACTCACAGTAGGGACTCCAGGCAACAGGCTACCTGAATTGCTACCATATGTTACACTTAATCGGATTCAAGAGCTGGCTTTTGAAGAAACCAGACTGGTATTTTTATCTGCACATCACAAACAGTATCTCACCTCTCTAAGCGAGGGAGCTATGACTCAGTCTGAGCCATGTTAGTTAAACAGGCTCTCTGCTTTTTGTGCACTTCAGCTCAGCACCCTCAGAGAATATGATTCATTCACCCGGTTCACAGTGATGGGTGTTATGTATGGCAAGGTGCATATTTCATTTTAGTTGCATGAGTGAACTTTTGTGACTGTTGCACCAATGGCACCAGTTTTGTCCATAATGCTTCTGCCACATGATGGCAGCATTACATGCAGCACAGCTTTATCAACGTGATGGATATGCTGTCACACCTCCATAAACTGTGAAATGACTGGCGTCACAGGTAGCCTTTAAATCTCCTGTACAGTCAATCAATCAAGAACATTTGCAGCCTACAGCAGGATTTTGTTGGACGGGAAATCTTGACCATGGCAGGACTTTGTCAGCCATTAATAGCCAATTTCCTCTTCTTTTCCTTTTGATGGCAACTAGCCAACAGCTTTCCAGTTTTCTACTCAGTGAAGCTTTATTAATATTTGCATTCATTTTGTGGTCACATGGGAGCACAAGAACTCTACAGCAGTCTGACAGCCATGATGTATTATCACCTTATTAAGTTGTTACAGCTAGGGATGGGAATTGCTAAGAATTTAAGGTTTCCGATTCCATTATCGATTTTGCTTATCAATCAGATTCCTTATCGATTCTCTTATCGATTCTCATTGGGTGAAGAAATAAAAGAGTATGAATGGGTTTGTTTGTGTTAACTGTCTTTTATGCACACAACAGCACACATGTTGGTTTCTCTGTCTCTGTTTTGGTCTCCACAAACTCCTGAGAAAAATATCGCTGCCAAAACTTAGCTAGCTGTTCCGTGACCAGGTAGTGGCTAACTTTGTCTGCTTACATCTTTGTATTGAGCAGGTAGTGTACAGTGGGTTTCGTTTACTCAATACAAGGAGCTAAAAGCTACAAAAACCTACGTCATTGTTAATATAAAACATTTTATCAGTGAAGCTTTAATATGCTCTGTTAAATTGCTTGCAAAGTAATGCCGGAGCATATTAAGCTGCTTTGTTTACAATCTAAACATATGGCTGCACTTTATTTCAGACTGCAAAACAACATCTTGCTGCCTATGGTCAACCCTGTGATACACCGATAAAGGCTACCTCAGTTATGTGTTTAAGTTCGTGTGATGTATTCTTTGCTTTCAGCCAACAAAAATGACAAGACTGAGAACAAGACAGGAGAGCCCAAGAAACCCAAGACTACAGGTAACAAACCAAGAGATAAGAAAAGAAAGTTCAGTGACTTTGCATTTCTATATTGTTCTGTTGGAGTGTCACTAACTGGTCTGGCAGAAGTTTGCCTTGATTCAAAAATTAGCTGGGGGTGATCAGTTTGGGGTTATGGCTTAATCCATACACTGCTGTGCAGATTTAGGGGACATCAAATGTAGCGTTATGTTAATGCCCCATTACACAAAATAACCACAACATGTCTAATGTGTTGCATTAGACTACAGCATGATATGCTGATCAGTGCCAATACCTCAGTGATGAATACTCAGGCCACAAGCTCCCCATCTTCCCTCTTTACTATACACAGCTGGTTTCCTTGATTATGACTAACGAGATGACGGGCTTGTACATATATATAAACCCTATAATACTTATTCACAAGTGCAATAGATGTTGTTTTGATGTCCAGAATTCCCAAAAAAGATCAACACTTAATTTCTGTTACTGGTTTTTTGCTTTCTCTGTAGCCCGTCCTCGGCCGGCCTCCACCGCCACTCCTGCTACCCCGGCTGCCTCCACCAATGGTGAAAACAGCTCCACTCACCGCCGCAGGGTCATCACCAAACCCCCCGTGCCCAAGCAGACCCCATTGGAGAAGAAGCCGCCAGTGCCGCGCGCTCCTCGAACCCCCCGACCCATCAACGCTCCGACACCTGACCTTAAAAACGTCCGCTCCAAGATCGGGTCCATTGACAACATCAAGTATCAGCCTGGTGGAGGAAAGGTAGGAAAACAGATAGAATGAGAAAGGTTGTAAGGTATGAATAATTCAGAGCAGTGATGTACCTGTCAAGATTCTCGAAATGCTACAGGATGATTTTCTTGTATCAATAAATGATTTTGGTTTGTAATTCAAATATGTGCTGTACATCATAATGTTATGCAAACATGTTTAGCATATTTTACTCAGAGGGAGTCCTCTACGGTGGGACCAGTCTGGCTGTCAGAATATATGTTAATCAACTGAAATTGAAAAGTTAACTCCTATTTGAATCTCAGCTTATCCTGATAGATTTAATTCTTAATGCACTGCAAAGTTAATCAAATCACTATTTTATAATCACCGCTAATTATAATTATCGGACAAAGTGGCAGCGGCTGAATTGTGTGATTAGCTATAAGACACATAAATGAGTCAGAAAAAGGTCTTAAAAGCCGCACTGGACACAACCGTGTCTGAGCAGGAATCCATGGAGGTTTTAAAAGGCCTAAACTAAAACAAATCAAAGACAGTAACAGATTGTGTGTTTACTGTGTCAAAGTAAAATGATTTTATTTAACTTTTTGTCTTAAATAACTGAATTCATGATTTTTTCATTGTGGCATGACTTTTCCGTTATATATTAAAATAAAATTGTAACGCAGAAAGCAAACTGAAGAGGTGTAATGCAATTCACTGTTGGAGCAGATGATAACCAGCTTCATGATGCTGCTAACGAGAATCACCAATGTTAGTTTTAATGAAGCAAGTAACCCAGCATTAGTTTATCATCCTCCATTAAATCAGTCACTGGAAGATAAAACTAGCTAGCGAACAGATTAGACTGATCAGCATGGTCGTCAACACCAAGAATTCTATCCAAAAGATCCCTTTAAGCCTATATGCTGCCCTCTACTGGACAACACTGAATACAATACACTTCATCCCATCATTTTGTGTTGACATCAGACTGAAAAACAATTCATTCAGTTATCAAAGACAAAAAGATAGAAACCGTCCTTTAACATGTGTTTTCAATTTCATTGTGACACAGTAAATGTATACATAAAAAAGAAATACATACTTTATTAGAATGTGTTTGGTATTTTGCTCTCCATTATCTTGCATTATCGCTTTCCAAAATCTAGATTTTCACAATTTACACTAAAATAGGCATCAATTAGGTATGGAAATGTATGCACACAGTGTGTGGCACTTGAGTGCCATCATATCACTGTCCCACACATAGCTGCTTGTCTATGCCTTGACTCACAAGCTCCTCACAGAAAGCATTGGCCAGTGCTTCTTCACTACAGTCCGTCATATTGTTGGTACTGATTACTCTTTAATAATTCCTCTGAACATAGTGGACGAACACAGCAAGCTGTTCTGTCTTTGATGTGTCTTTTTTTATAGAAAAGACTCTTTACCCAATGATGATAGTCTTTTTTATTCATTCTGATTCCAGTCATTGCATGCATGTATTATTCTAATTGACTGTATGCACAATATGTACTCATTCGGGTGTATTTGTCTATATTTTCCTATTTGAAAACAGACCTCTGACAGGTTCATAATATGGCCATCAGTGAGTGTGAGTGTCGGTGAATGAACTTGTTTATTCCTCCATGATTTTCGACAGTGTGCTAGGGACACATTTTGCAGAGCTGCTTTAAATAAGTGCCCGGCAGCCTATGCAAATGATATCCATGATTACGGGTGTTTTCTTCTGGTAACGGATGAATTCAAACATGTTACTGAAGGCTAAAATCAGCTTTTCTTTAGTTTATGTAAAGTTTAAACAATTGTCATATTTTCGTCATCACTGATTAGTTCTGTGACATCTTTTTGTCAGTAGATTTTGCTGAAACAACACCCCCGTCCTAGTTTGGATGTGAAATACGCTGGCGTAGTAGAGACAGGAAGCCAAAACCAAGAGGGAAAAAGATAGATTTTCAGATTTCGCTATCTAAGTGTGGATGTAGTCTTGATCTCTCACCAGACAGTCCTGCGAGTCTCATTTCATTCTGTCAGAATGTGCAAGCATCAGATGCTTTATTGACAAATAGGACAGACTCTGCATTCATGAAACAGGTTCAAGATGTCTTGCTTGGTTGACAAAATAGCCAGATGGCTTTCCCACAAACATTTACAAACGAAGTTTAACACCAAATTCATCTAATAGCATGGGCATTCATAATTAATTTTAAAAGTCATTTCACTGTCTCACATTTAAATCTAACAAATTGTGGCAGATTCTCTGAGAGTAACGTGGCTTATGTTTCTGTAGGAAATCATCACTGGTCGTGGGGCAGTGCTGACTGATGTGGAAATAGATTTCATGAAGCCTTGTGAATGTGGTCCTTAGATCCCCATAAATCTGTAACAACAATGTCAGTGTGTCTGAGCCTGATAACTAAAACCAACAGAAGATCACTGCATGCTCTGCCGTCGAGTCTCTACTGATTTTCTACTGGATTCAGGCATATTTGCAGCACTCGCTACTCACTCCTGTACTATGTAAGGCAGCAGTGGTGACACATGTACCAGGGGATGAGATTGGGGTGGACTGACAACAGGAATTAACATTTGTACTGAGTTCAAGGAGGAGAAGGGATATGACACCAGCTTACCAACATTCAAGTGGTAAACACACACATCCTCAGCACCTCATTTGAAAAAGGTGCAGTCTCTTACCATTACAAAATCATGTGTGACTCAGGAATACCTCACTGCTGCACTGCAGACACTGAGTGTTTTCGAGGTCATTATCATTGCATGCCAACTGAAGATACGGGAGCTATCTGCCTCTATTTGTCTTTCTGTTTCCCTGTTCTAGCTTCTCTCATCCATCTGCTCTTTAATCATCTTTCTTTCATCATGCAGAATTATCATTGTTTACCATTTCCTGATGCTGGCGTGCAGACTTTGCTTCCGTCACTCCCGGGTACACCTGTCTTAGGGTATCTCAGGGTCCCCTGCCACCTGCTGTAACACACATAGAGTGGCATTTACAAAACAGTGCAATGATCCTTCTATTCCCCCTTGATAAGGGTGCGCAGCACAACATGGACTGACATGGCTCAGACACCTGGTTGTGTTTGTGACAGTGAGTCTGTGGGAAAGATTTGTGCCTTTGCTTTGAATCACAATCATCTGCTCTCCGTCTGCCCTGATTTTTGGTATAATGTATCGTCATCCTGTTTCTGTCTTCGTTTCAACAGTTGTTTAACCTAAAGTTATGCCTACCGACACCTATACAACTCATTAATTCATGTATCATCTTCATTTTCATTTAAAAATGTTGATAGATTTATTTTTGGAAATTTGGAGTGCGGCAGGCCAGCTGTTGCCCCCCGCTTCCAGTCTTTATGCTGGGCTAAGCTAAACATCTCCTGGCTCTGGCTTATGCCAGCCTACATGTAAGAGTGCTATTGATCTTCTCATCTAAAAGTCATACCAAGAATGACACAAATAAACAACACAAAAAAATTTAACAAACAGTGTGTTCGTTTCCTTCAGAGTTGCTGCTCCGTGTCCTGTTATTTGGACGATTATCCTTCTGTCCAGGACTTTTCCCTGTGTTTGTATATTTTCATGTTTCTCTCTTAAGATACAAATATAATTTGTGTCATTTCTGCCTGTCAGAACTGCTTCATTTGAAACTGTTCCGCTTTTATATCTTGATGTAAATATATAAGATGCACAGTACCTTTATATGCTCTAAAATTGGTGCATTTTCATTTTTTGCTTCAATATCTCCCCGTCACATCTGACCATATTCCATTAACCTTCTCCTGTGTGTTCACACTGTAGAGCTACCTAACACAGGTATGGCAGGAGCTGGCTGAGCAAACAGGGTTTGCAAATCATTTATGATTTGTCATACCCTGCACAGATGCCATCTTCCCCATATTTATCCAGGGAAACAGCATGCGTGCTCCTTTTTAGCAACACCCTGTTTCATATTCACAGTCAGCCCTCTCTTCTTGATCCTGTATCATTTAGACATGATCACAAGGCCAATTAAAGTCAGATCAGTGTCGAGAGGGACCTGTAGTTACCTCTACAAATGCTTCTGTGAAATTGAACTAACCTCATATTTCCTGGACACAACAGAAGAGCAGTCAACGGGGAAATGTTGCAGAGTCTCTGACTGTCAGCATCAAACTGTAATTTGTGGGCACTATTCACTCTTTCAGGCTGATGCTCTGTCTTTTGCAGGAGCAGGTCCGGTCCTGCTGTGCCGTCTCCCTTCCCTTTCAAAGATATGCTCCTGCTCTTTTTGTCAGTCTGTCAGAGTGAAGCCACTTTACGCACACAACACATCCCCACCCTGCATCACAATAAGTGCCACTGACTCATTCAGTCCCCAGTGATATAAATACTGATTTTTCTGTTAGGTATTTTCATATTTTTCATTCAACAGGAGCTTATTGGTCTAACAAGCTTTCCGTCTTCAGTATCCAGGAATTGGGCTTGTGTCATTGAACAATATTACATACTCCAGTAATGTGATATTTGATGTGTTGTTTACTGATTGTTGTTGTAACTCTTCATACACTATTTTTTATGTTAATATTTGATTGGCTCTTGTCAGTAACACAGGGCAAACTATGTTATATTCGTAGTAGTCTACTGTAATGCATTGTCATGTGAAAAGTGCCATTTTCCATCTGATACAGTACATGTGATTGACAGTCCTACAAACAAATCTACACATATCTGTTCATTATCCTCCCATTTGATTAACCCAGAAATAAATCTAACATCTAATTGGTGCAGCTGCAATCAATTATGTCAGATTATTCATACACCCACACATTTGTCTCGTGAATCTGATTATAAAGTTTGGTTCAGTTTGCTTCTTTTTGATCCATGCTGTTATTTTCCATATTTTTGATTGGCTGCACTGACCCATACATTCACCTGATTGGTGCAGCTGCTAATCCAGACATTCAGCCACCCCCCTCCATTTAGTCAGCTCTCATGTCCCCACCCCTCCACTTACTCTTCCACCCCGTTGTGTTGAGGCGTGTGATTGGTTGGAGGTTGTATTGACCAGGGGGTGCTTGTCTCCCCAGGTCTCCTCCACCCCGAATACCAAGGCATCAGACCCCTCCACCCCTGCCGCCAAGGCCAGAGTGAGTCCCTACCATCTACACCCTCACACACAAGTACATCCTCTCACCTTCTATTTGGATTCACCACATACACCGCCCATCTGTATCCACCCAGCACACACCGCACCTTTGCTGTATACCTGTTAAAACTACATGAAGAAGGAAGTAAATGTCAGTCCACACTGAAGTTTCCACTTTATTTCATTAAGACTGTTATTACCAAACAGTTTCCTTGAAAGCAGACTGCAAGGAACATTTTCATATGATCTAATAAATCTAAATAATGTACAGAATTTAGTGAATATTATGCTAAATACCCTTAGCTGAACAGTGGCCATTGTGGCCAAAAGTAGCAATTACAGGAGGCTGGCAGTTTCGCCGCCTTTCCTCCAGTCATCATCATTAGAGGACCTGACTGAGAGGTAGCCATAAGGTAGCTGTCCTAGTGGGCAACTGCACAAAGAACATTTTTCCCATAGACATCCATCATGACAGTGATGTCTGAAAAACTGTCGGCAGGACATCTCAAACTGTAAACAAGGTAACTCATTACTCACTGTATTATACATTTCTAAAACAAAGGTTTCATATTTGTTCAACATTTCCAGAGCCTTGACAATGTAAAGATTTTGGGTAAAGCCAGCAGGGCCAGGGGAAGAGGCTGCACAAGAAAGAATCACACAAAGAACATTTTTCTGGTGTATGTAGTCAATGAGAAATTTTCATCGTTTTGGAGTGTCTATTTAGCTCTTACAATACATTTATGGGCAAAAGTAAGAAAACACAAACGTGTCTTTATTTTTTTCTTGTGTTATAATCTGTTATATGTTATGGTAACAGTGGCAGAAAATGATTCAAAGTAACTAAACTGTGGAAGTAAAATGAAAATATACAGTACATGTATTTCACTGGTTTTTAAAAGCTTCTGTACAAGGTGCATCAGTCAGTGTCTGTCTTGAACATTAAAACATATCACACTACACAAGGAATACCACAGCTCTCATGCACCAAATACTGCTGCTAATACAAAAATGAATGTGAAAACAGCCAAGTAAAAATTTTAAAGCCGCAGTGTCATGAGGCATTCATCTCTGAGCTCCTAACACTGCACTGCTTGTACTGCACCACCCTGAGAGAAAAAGCTCTACGCTCAGCGAAACAGAGACTCAGTTTATCTCAGCAGCACCTCCAGCTTGCTGACCCTTTCTATCATACGCAACAAACAGTTTTTGTGGATGGGAAGCCAGTGATGGACCATGTCCTTGTTGCTGCCCAAGTGACAAAAAGGGGGAAATACCACACAAAAAAAAGAACTATGGCTAAAAAAACAGGTTTTGCTACCACAGACTCTGAGACGTACCTCTCCTCTTGTATTTACAAAGAGCCTCTTGTGTGTTCTGCAGCAGATAATTTCATATCAGTGAAGTCAATGTAAACCCCATGATTTCTTCTTATTTACCCTAACATTTAACATGCACTGAGCTTCATGTAGTGTTCAATACATCAACCAGACTACAGACACTAACTTCACCAGTATTATCATTCACACTTCTACATATCCTGACTTTCCTAAGGACACTCCAGTGGGGACTGACAACCATTTTGCACCAAGATGTTACTCCTTTTACAAAATAAAATTGAATTATGGTGCAGTTACTCATTCCTAGGTATGTCCTTTTTGGCTTGAGCACCAGTGAACATTGATTTTAGTGCAACTGAAGACTTCTCCAGGGTGACGTCAGTGCATAACACACAAATGGCCTCTACGTGCACGCACAACTGTAAACCCTCACAATCGTGTCATGACTGATGTCACACAGTCTCACTGGCTGTATGTGGCTTCTTAGTTTGTTGGTCTGTGCTTCCATGAAGTCAAACACTTTTTCTTTTAACTCCTCCTCCTAAAACATAGCAATGACAAAGGAAGCTGGCATATTATAGAAATCAGAATCCGAAAAAGCTTTATTGCCAAGTACAATTTTACACATACAAGGAATTTGTTTTGGTGATGGTGGTGCATGACAAATTTTCTAAAAATAAACTATTAAAAAGTAAAAAAAATATGACATATAAATATATATATACACAAGTCTGTTTTTTCAGCAGTAAAGCTGGCAGTGATACAGTAATGAGAACAAGGAAATCCAAACTGAGCGTTAATGTAGTGCATAGAATTATGGCAATGTTAATGTGACAAGTAGAGGCAGAGGTGGAGTGTGAAGATTGTTCTGGGCCTTGTTGATAAGGCTGACAGCAGATGGAAAAAAACTGTTCTTGTGGCGTGAGGTTTTGGTCCTGATGGACCGCAGCCTCCTGCCAGAGGGGAGTGACTCGAAGAGTTTGTGTCCGGGGTGGGAGGGATCAGCCACAATCTTTCCTGCACGCCTCAGGGTCCTGGAGGCGTACAGGTCCTGGAGAGATGGGAGATTGCAGTTAGTCACCTTCTCTGCAGTCCGAATGACGTGCTGCAGTCTGCCCTTGTCCTTGGCGGTGGCAGCAGCGTACCAGATGGTGATGGAGGAGGTGAGGATGGACTCAATGATGGCTGTGTAGAAGTGCACCATCATTGTCTTTGGCAGATTGAATTTCTTCAGCTGCTGTAGGAAGTACATCCTCTGCTGTGCTTTCCTGATGAGGGAGCTGATGTTTGGCTCCCACTTGAGGTCCTGGGAGATGATATTTCCACAGTGTCAATAGTGGAGTCACAGAGGGTGATGGGGGCAGGTAAGGCTGAGTTTTTCCTAGGTTTCCCAGGTTGTTCTGGTTGCACCAGGTCACCAGATGGTCAACCTCCCACCTGTAGGCGGACTCGTCACCATCACAGATGAGTCAGATGAGGGTGGTGTCGTCCGCAAACTTCAGGAGCTTGACAGACTGGTGACTGGAGGTGCAGCTGTTCGTATACAGGGAGAAGAGCAGAGGAGAAAGAACGCAGCCCTGGGGGGATCCGGTGCTGATGGTCTTTGAGTCAGAGACGTGTTTCCCCAGCTTCACGGACTGCTTCCTGTCAGACGGGAAGTCTGTAATCCACCTGCAGGTGGAGTCAGGCATGTTCAGCTGGGAGAGCTTGTCCTGAAGCAGAGTTGGGATGATGGTGTTAAAGGCAGAGCTGAAATCCACAAACAGGATCCTGGCGTAGGTTCCTGTGGAGTCCAGGTGCTGGAGGATGAGGTGGAGGACCAAGTTGACCGCGTCGTCTACAGACCTGTTGGCTCTGTAGGCAAACTGCAGGGGGTCCAGGAGAGGGTCGGTGATGTCCTTGAGGTGTGAGAGTACAAGGCGCTCAAAGGACTTCATGACCACAGAGATCAGGGTGACGGATCTGAAGTTAAGTCCTGTGGTCCTTGGCTTCTTGGGAACAGGGATAGTTGAAGACTTGAGCAGGCTGGCACATGACATGTCTCCAGTGAGATGTTAAAAATGTCTGGGAACACTGGAGACAACTGATCAGCACAGTGCTTCAAGGAGGATGGGGAGACAGAATCTGGTCCAGCTGCTTTCCGGGGGTTCTGTCTCCTGAAGAGTTTGTTGACGTCCCTCTCATGGATGGAGTCGTCACTAAGGTGGGTGGGTGGGGGGGGGGACCCTTTAAGGTGGGAATTGGTGGAGGTGACGAGCTGTTGGGAGGTGTCGTGGGGGATGGTTGCTGGACTGTCCCTTTGTCTTTCAAAGCGGCAGTAGAACTCGTTCAGGTCGTTGGCTAGGCGTCAGTCGTTGATGGAGTGGGGGTCTTTAGGCTTGTAGTTGGTGATCTGTCTGAGCCCTTTCCAGACAGAAGCAGAGTCATTAGCTGAGAAGTGGTGTTGGAGCTTCTCAGAGTACAGTCGTTTAGCCTCTTTCACCACCTTGCTAAACTTGTACTTCACCTCTTTGAATCTGTCTTTGTCCCCTCTCCTGAAGGCCTCTTTCTTTGCCAACCTTAGCTGTCTGAGTTTGGCGGTGAACCAGGGTTTGTCATTGCTGTAACTCACAGTGGTGCAAGATGGAACACAGCAGTCCTCACAGAAGCTGATGTAGGACGTCATAGCCTCTGTGTTCTCATGCAGACTGTTGGTAGCAGTCCTGAACACATCCCAGTCAGTGGAGTCCAAACACGCCTGGAGATCCTCCACAGCCTCACTGGTCCACTTCCTTGATGTCCTTACTACAGGTTTGAAGAGCTTTAGTCTCTGCCTGTACACAGGAATCAGGTGGACCATGACGTGGTCAGAGTGGCCCATTACAGCACGGGGGGATGGCGTGATAAGCATCCCTGACAGTGGTGTAACTGTGATCCAGAATATTCTCCTCTCTGGTTGGGCATTTAATAAACTGTCTGTATTTAGGGAGTTTGTGAGTGAGGTTACCTTTGTTAAAGTCACCAAGCACAATAACTAAAGAGTTCGGGTTGGTCCGCTCCACACACATTATCTGGTCTGCGAGCGCGCGCCGTGCGTCCTGCACATTGGCCTGCGGCGGGATGTAAACGCCGACCAGAATGAATGAGGCAAACTCACGGGGAGAATAAAAAGGCTTACAGTTAATGGTAAAAGATTCCAGGTCAGGAGAACAGTGCTGCTGGATCACTGTCACGTTGTTGCACCAACCACTGTTGATGTAGAAACAGATTCCTCCACCTTTAGTTTTGCCGGAAAGTTCCATGTCTCTGTCTGCACGGAGGAGTTGGAAGCCTGCCAGCTGCAGCGCAGAGTCCGGTATTAATCCAAACAGCCATGTCTCCGTGAAGCACAAAACCGCAGATGAAGAAAAGTCCCTGTTTTTACCCAGCAGCAGTTGCAATTCCTCCAGTTTGTTGGGCAGTGAACGCACGTTAGAGAGAAATATTCCAGGTAACGCTGTGTGTAGTCCACACTGGCGAAGACGCACGAGCGCACCAGCCCATTTTCCTTGCCTCCAGCATTTCGCTGCGTGAGCAAAGGTGAGCACACCTTTGACCAGGATGTCCAAATTTTCCAATGTTGGGAGCAGAAAATTAGGAAATAAATCCTCTGGCATTGTCACCCTGATGTTCATGAGCTCTTCTCTGGTGAAAGAGCTACAGGTACCGTCGCAGAAAACAAAGTTAAAACACAAAACAAAGCAAAACAATGTGCACCGACACACCTAGGCAGCCGTCCGCGGCGCCATCTTGAAACAGACCAACAGAAATTGGAAGCAAGTACCAGAAACAGGTAATACATAAATGCCATTCCTGAAAGTGTCAACAAATAAACAATAAGCTTCTCCTGCTTTGGTTTACTTGTTGTTTGTAAGTTGCAGGTTTGTCCACTGCACCCAGTACATTGCTGGCTTGTCAGTACTGCAGGAGTACATATCAGTGGTTGCAGACAGATGTGCACAGAAGAAGAGTGCATGACGCACATAGACATGGAAGGTGTCCTGAAAAGGAGCTAACCAGTGAACGACGGTGTGTCTTTGGCTGGAAACTTTCAGTCTTGTGACACTCAATGAAATAAGGTCACCTTTCCTTGGCCTTCACTTAGTTACTTTTCTTCACTTGCAGTAGTATGGGGGAACATTTTCAGCATCTTGCAGTGCTTTAGAAGCATTCCTCACAGAAATGAAGGGGACATGATGAGTCACAATGTTGCAGCTACTACAGATGTAGTGAAATCATTTAGGATGTTTACAATGAGAAAATAGTGAGAGGGAAATTTTATAGTCTGTTTGTGTGTGTGTGTGTGTGTGTGTGTGTGTGTGTGTGTGTGTGTGTGTGTGTGTGTGTGTGTGTGTGTGTGTGTGTGTGTGTGTGCGCGCGCGCATGCATGCATTATGCGCATGTGTGCTAACTGCTGAGTGAGTCATCCTGGTGCCACCTGCGTCATCATGCCAATTTCATCCAAGAGAAAGAGACTAAGAGAGAGACAGGAGAATGGAGGAAGGCGTCTCACGTCTGCTGCAGGGCTTGTTACAATACAAACACAGAGGCACTGAAACTGATTTCACAGAGGAGAAAAATATCATCCACAGGTCTCTGATTGCTGCATGCTGACTTTTCATTGTAACATTGTAACGTAAAGCAATTGATCAAAGGGAGCATATACTGGAAAATGCCTATAAAAATAAAGGAGTGTTCTGACTGTTTTTCCATAGGAAAGTAAAACTTAAAAGTCATGGGACACAGTCGTGCTGTCAGTGTATCGCAGTTAAATATCTTCTTGTTGGCAAATTAAAGAGGAAACAGGCAAAGAAGGTGCCAGCCTGTAGTCTGTTAGTCTGCCTAATGTCCAGTTTCTGCAATAAAGCTGATGAACTGCAAGCTGACTTCAGAGACACAGGCTTCTCATGACATGACTGAGATGTGGACTTGGATCTGGATCCAGAACCTTCTGGTTCATGCTTAAGATCTTCCTACTATGAAAACCGACAAACCCCAATTCACATTTATGTCCATTGCAGTGGCACTGCTGAACTTCAAGTCATTTTAATCCTGCTGGTCACTTAATTTGTACCTTTTATATTTATTATATTTTTGGTGTCATTCTAAACCTGAGATGACTTCATTAAATTACTCACTCATTCATTTATGTTGTGTTGTGTTAATGCTTCCCCTTTGGTTTCTGGCTCTTTTTGGTGTCCATGTGATATAACGCTTGCTGTGAAATGATCTTATCCTGCTTGTAGACAAAGTTGAAAGTTGAAATATCAAAGAGATGGCATTCAATACATGTCACATGAATGATTTTGGTCATCTCCTCATGTTTACATTGGCCAATGGACCAAATCCCTGAGTATCCTGGCTAACCCAACCATGCAACATGTACTAAGAATTTGTGCCATGTTTCTTAGAACTGAGGGACTGGCTGCAGGGCAGAACAACAGGCTGATAAAAGCTAAAAGGAACATCTTTTATCTCCATACTGCTGTATTAACTGCTTGCAGTTGCTTTTTTGCTTAGAACAGCACGTGTTAACACGAAATCACTGACTGTCCTGTGTAATATTGTTGCATGTGCTCCTGTGTCCTCTTCCAGTGTTTGTTTTGTGCTTGATCAGTTTTGTTTAATGCTTTTTATGGAAGCACTCTGTTGTTATTCAGTCAGCATCCTCATCTTTTGGTACGTCAGCATTGATGATTGTAAGAATTCACTAACTTTTCCTGTAAGAAAAAGTTGCACCCTCATTGTGCATCACAAAACCATTTCTACAGTGCGTGCCATGTTTTAGCTTATCACATGCTACAGACAATCACTGAACACATGTAGAGGAGGAATCATTTGATTTGAATGGCAGAATCTCTTCCATAATTCCAGAGCAAAGCTGCTCTGTTTCCTGTTCACTTAAGCTGCCAGCTGATCTGCTCTTCTCTGCTGCTCTTGTCTGTCTGCCTGTCATACCTTTATTTTTTTTCTTTCTTTCTTCTTTCTTTTCCCTCTCTGTCTCCTCACTCCCTTGCTTGTCTGTGTGTCTGCCTGCCTGTCTTTAGGTTCAGATAGTGCACAAAAAGCTGGACTTCAGCCATGTCACGTCTCGCTGTGGCTCCAAGGACAATATCAAACATGTCCCTGGAGGTGGCAATGTAAGTACTGCTGGAGCTGGAGGCAGACTGTGTTAGGGTGGATGCATATCATGGTTATGCTAATTTAGCCTCATTCTGGCTGTCATACTCAAAATCTAGATTCATTGGGTATCTCCTTTTTGTTTCAGCAACAAAAAGACCTGATTTGTCACCAACGAATGACAGAGGAATTTGGATGCACCTTATAGTTCTTCCATCTGATTGAGCTGCACTCACGAACAGAAACAGTAGTGATGGTTCAGTGATATAATATGGCCCTTACTTAACTATTAACACGGGCTAAATCAAGCCACTATTCTTCACAGTTTGCCTTTGTTTAAGTAAACATGAGAAGATCTGATACTTATTGGAAGGACATTAAATCAGTCTGACTGTGCATTGTCAGCAGTGAGAATCCATCAGGGGCTTGAAGTTCAACCACAACAATACAAGAAACCCGTACATGAAAGGGCTATCATTGTCAGAGTATCTAAGAATGAACGCACTGTGACTGGCACATTTATAATCCCCCTCTTCTTGCATTCTGGATTGATTTCACATTACGTGAAGTGACCACAGGTCCTTCCACCTTTCCAGATGTTGTGTCCATCTGTTCCAAACACCTGCTGCACTATCCATCTCTGGGCTGCTCTCACAATCACCACTTTGGTGTCTCAGATCAATTAGAGGAAATGCAAAAGGTTTTGGGAAACAGCTAATGTGTGAGTAGTGGCATCAAATAAAGCTATAGGCTGGACCAGTCACACATACACACAATATCAGAAGCTGTTCAGTCTTGTGGACCCTTAAAACTATACCTTTAGAGTCCTTTCATTGGTTTAACCCATAGCTAACAGAAATGCATTGCTAAATGTATGATACTAAAATGGAAACAAAACATTTTGAACAGAGATTGCATCTTTTACACATTACAAAAAAATACATATTGATATGGCATGATCTTATGAAAGACATTCCTCTGCAAATCTAATCTCATTATGTTCAAGTGTTTCATCATACTACAATATAAGTCAGATTCCCCATGACTGGTCCCATCAAGAACTCTCAACTGTTGTACTATTATTGTTTTTTAGATAGGTGTTGGTGTTTTACCTGTAAGTATAAAACAAGCATGTTCCTCATGATGTAATCAGGTACAAACCAATACAGTACCATAAGGTATTAATACTACATCACAAAGGAACTGTACAAATCTCATGTGAGTGTACTGTAGTAGGATTAACACATTAGAAAGTTGCACAAATATGTTACAAAAATGAGCTGGTGTTTCCTAAAATGACATAATGAATATTGAAATTAGCTGATAAGAATTAAACATATTTGTGTTTACATTATTAAATCAGCTAGCTAATATGTTAACCTGTCAAGCATCCTTTAATGAGGGAGAGCTCTAATGTCAACCAGGCAATCAGCACTAATCAAGGTTTGCTAACACAAGTTTAACAGCACTGATGGTCTTCCTGTCTGTCATCAAGTATGATTGATCTTATCACATACTTTCAGGCAGGTCACCGGGTCTTAAATCCGTCACTGTCAGCTGCTATCAGACTAATCAGGATTATTCCATGTGATCCTGAAGTCACACTCTCATGATGTGATGACGGTGTAATAATTGCCTTCTCCTCTCCTCCAATTACAGCCCACCCCAATTTAGCTGCCTAAAGGGAGCACCATTTACCAGCCTAACAAAACAAGAGGGCACCTTCAGTAAGAATAAAACGGGTCAAAATAGGGAATCAAGCATTGGTACGGATTCCAGCATTTGCTGTGTTGTATCCATTCCATTGTACCAAATGTCATCCTGTCTGTAAATGCACCAGGTGCATGATAATGGAAGACAGTGATTTTCTAAAGTGGATCGAGTGGACGCTGACTGTAAAGATGCTTTGTATTAGATGTGGCATCTTTATGAGTTAGTAAAAAGAGGCTACATGATATATCTCTGCTCTTCCCCAGGTGCAGATCCTGAACAAGAAGGTCGATGTCAGCAAGGTGACGTCCAAATGTGGCTCCAAGGACAACATCAAGCATAAGCCTGGTCAGTCTTACTTCTCTTCTCCTCTATTTTCCTCCCTTTTATACTTTACTCCTATATTTTATTCCATGCTGATCCCATACTATCATTTTCCTTTTGACCTCAGGTGGAGGTGATGTGAAGATTGAGTCCCATAAGCTAAACATTAAAGCTAAGTCTAAGGTTGGATCCATGGACAACATGGGGCCAGGCAATGGACAGACCAATGGACACAAGGTCAAACTTGAACACAGTCATTAATATTATCTGTTAATACACAGTTAACTTCTCTGGTTCTGCTGAGTCATTGTGCTTGTACCTGCCAACACCACTAGATGGTGTGGTAGCATGAGATAGTACACTATAAAAAAAACACAGTGTTCTTTGTGTGTGTGTGTGTGTGTGTGTGTGTGTGTGTGTGTGTGTGTGTGTGTGTGTGTGTGTGTGTGTGTGTGTGTGTGTGTGTGTCTGTCTGTCCTTGGTGTCTATATTTGGTTACAGGAGGAGAAAACAGAGGAGAAGACATCTTCACCCCCAAGTGGTGCTCCGACAACTGGACCAGCAGGCGTTGCTAAGGCAACAGCACCAGGGGGTGTTGCCAAGGAGAATGGGGTGAAGGAGCCCACACCTACTCCTTTTGGGGGAGACGGACTGAGGGAGCCCCTGAGCATAGACAAACGCATCACTGAGACAAGTGGGTGAACACAGACACACACAGCTGTCACTTTTAAAAGCACTGAAGTGCTTCTCTGAGATTGTGGCCAGCTGACCATTACTGATGTCAAGCTTTCCAGTCTTGCATGGCACATATGCATTTCAGAATAACGGTGGCTGATTTACAGCACAAAATTCTTAGTCAAACCATAGATTTGACCTTGATTTCAGATAGCAAACAAGCAATTAAACAAAAGCAGACTTCTATTTATGCCAACAACAGTGGATTTGATCAGCTGAAATGACAACCGGTGCTGGCAGATTTTATCAGCTGTGCCTAGCTAGTCTATGTTAATGCTAACACTAAAACTCCATGAGATGGTTGAAAACTCCTCGTGATATCTTAATGTTTTCAACTGACTTGTTTTTAAACAACAAGCCTGTTAAAGGTTCTCAAAAATGTACATAGTGGCTACATACATGATATCATGCTACATACTGAGGCTAAAGCTATGTCCAAGAGTCAGTAAAGGGGCAGCATTGTTCTTGTATTGTGTGGTAAAGGTAGTAAACCTAAGTATTACAGTGCAGTGTTATAGATAAAAATGTAATTGGTTATTTGTCCTAGCATAACCTTTGGATGATTCCTATCGAAAAACATATTTGGACAAGCAACATAGAGATTAGATGTATGGGGGCAATGAAATTTAACACCATCTAATGCACTTGGATGGAGTTGCTGAAGTGTAAACATCCCCAAACTAAAGACTAACATAGAGCTGCTCTTTGTTTCTCTAAACTGTGATATACTAGAACCTTGGCTCCAAGGTAGTCCTGTACATTTTTCTAATGTAACCTGTAACCCCATATAATAATATAGTTAGCTAATCTGGAAAGAACACTGCATCTTATGTTAGAACAGATAAACTCATTGTGTAATCCATTCCTTACACTTGTTTTGGTTTTGGAAATGTGAGGAAAAAAGGCACCACCTTCCAGACTCTTCAGACGCTGAGTATTGTTCTTGTTATGGCACCATGTACACAGCTCCAGCATGTGTGGACATCCAATGCTGGACATGTCTGGCATGCCTAGTTACCGTTGCTAAGCTATGATTGTACAATTGCAGGGGTTTTGCAAATGGTCAGTCAAACGAATTGGCAATAAATAAATAGAGACTGTGTGTGCATACATGCGTGTTTGTTGTCTGCTCTCTGCTACATGTATGATGGCATGGGATGGTAAAAATAGCAGACATATTGCTCCAAAATGAAATTATGAAGAGACCTACAGAGTAAAGATTAGCCAGTCTTAGTGGATAAATTCATATCTGGCATTGCAGCTGGCCTCCACACTCACTGAGTTCGAGGGACAACAGGCTTGCGCCACCGATGCGGTTGCCAAACTCAGCCTAATTGATGGATGGCTGTAGTGCTAATACAATAAAAAACGGGAATGTTTTATAATTTGGCCCATAATTCATATGAGCATACCCCAGACAGTGACAGCCTCAGAGACTGTCTGGTAAAGTTTTCCTCTTATGTATCTGCACCACTTTTCTCTCCTTGTCTCACCTTCTTTTCTCTTTTTCCATCAGTCACTTTCTCTTTTCTTAATCCAGTTTATTCCCTCCACAGATTGAGTCCCAGTGACCTGTAAATTTTGGTGGGACACGCATGGCGCTCGCCAACCTGCCAATCAACTGACCAACCAACCTACCACGGCGCAGTCACTTCCCTCTGCCCCGCCCTTCATCTCGCCCACCGCAGCACCAAACTGACCGATTGCCTCTCAGTGTTTCTCTGGGGTCTGCCTGCCAGCTTCCTGCTACCAACCCTGACCTTTGACCTCTCAACCCTCCCCGGGTTGACCTTTGGCCCTGCCTACCACAGAGAAGAGCACTTGGTGTTTGTCTGTGTTTCTCTACATGGGTTCCACCAGCTTCTTGACTGATAAAATTCCCTTGTAAGCACTGATTTAGAAGACTTCAACCTCAAACCCCAAATTTAACGACCCCAACACAATAAATCCACTTTAGTAGTCATATAATATTTCCTCACCCACCTCTACTGTTTTAACACATGTCATTATAGCGCTAACACCTCGCTCTCAAAACTTATATATGGTCTCTCTTACAGGCCTTCACAATTCAAAACCACTTCCAACCTTGTTAACAGACCTATGCTAAGACTACTAGACTTAGCTTCACTTCCATCCCCAGCCCATGTCCCTGACCGCACTAACCAGCTGAGAGCCTGCTACCAGCCAGCAGCAGAGCCTGTCAAGAGTACTGTCAAGTCTGCTTTAAATCAACTCATTCCAGCCTCCCAGCCAGCCAGCAATTATTTCCAAACCTACAGTATTTACAGCACTGCACGTTGTCTCATTATAGGTAATTCTACAGGTCACTCATCAAATGATATCTCCCATTACATCTCTTGGTATCATTGCACCAGTTTGTCTGCTCCAACTACATTACAGTAATGCTTCTTTATCACTGGACCATAAATGTCATGATGTTCATAATTAGAAGTGATCGGTGCAGAGGTCAAGGGCTTATACACAGTAGGGCAGAGGGGATTCAGTTGAAAAAGCAAGGAAACCGCTCTAAAGGAAGGAAATAGATCTAAAGATAGAGTTCAAAATCAGTGCAGAAAGTCAGTGGAGAAGCTTTTAGGATGTAAACAATTCCAGTGCTGTGCTTCAAGAAAAGATGCATTCATTGACAGTGACATCCAACAAAGCAAATGACTATTACTACAATTAGAAACATCATTTAATGATGTTATTAGTGCATGATAATCATCAAATAAGGTGGGTGGAAAGTGATCGTGGAGCTCTGTCACTTCTCTGGGTGGTCTTGGCTCAAAAAGGATTTGGCAGTGAACACAGGTACTGGATCTTGAAGCCAAGTCCTTTTTAAGTTAAGCTCACAGAATTTGACCTTGAAGGAGTCGCAGGAGTATTTAACCCTTTCTGATATCTCGTAAACCTTAAACTGCTAGCTGCTGCACCTTTTAACCTAGCGACATGAAAGCATTAATGCACAGTATACTGTATGTAGCACTTTTTTTATTGTAGACAGTGTCAACCACAATGTCAGAAGCTGCTGTATAAAGATCTGGTCTTTGCACTTAAAATGGCGAGAACCTAAGGCAGAATCAATGTTTTACTATGGCTAGGCAATGATCAGTGGTTTGACTCGCAAAGTAAAACTGCCAGTTTTTTGCATCAAGTTCAAGTTAGTGAAAACTGAGGCACTAATTTGCACCCTTAACCAATGGCAGGCTGTCCTAACTGTGTTGTTTTTTAAGGAATTGGAGAGCAGGGGAGTCCAAAACGTAGGAAGCTATCATAGCGTATTAGCTGTGTTACACAATCCACTCCCACTGCCCACTTCTGTTGGAGTATAAGCTGCTCCATGAAAGAGGATTGGTTGGCAGACAGTTTTGGCAATAGTCATTGTGCAAATATGTCTCTTAATAAATTGAACATATTCTCCAATTAGCAACAATGTGAACAAGCTTGTTGTCAATTAGCATGTTTGCTAGCTTGGAACAGCACAGTAGAGAGAAAACAGAAAAACCTCAGAGAGCTTGTTTTGATCTTAGCGACTAGCTACAGTAGTTTACCAACTAGATCTGTGATTAGTCCGTACGTCACCAAGCTACTAGAAACATATTTTGAGAAGACGCACAGATGAATTTCACCATGCCACTTTCTGGTGTGACCGGGCCTTAATTCACTACAACACAGTATTCTTTCTTCTTTATTTGGATCCCCATGAGCTTCCACAAAGCAGTTGGGAGTCTTCCTACAACACAATAGCTTGAAAATCTGTCAATAAATCAGGGTATACACAGGTCTGTAGAGTATATTACCCACCTCTGGGGATATTGAGTTTAACAGCACTACTTAATGTTACTTAACTGTTCACATTCTGCTCATGAAACTGAACCTGTAACAGTCCTGGTCACATGGTCTTAGCACAGTTCAGGGACCTCTGTGGACAGTACCGCAGCCCTGTTCAGTTTGAGCTGATGAAAGTTAAAAAAAAAAACAAAAACAATAAAAAACAAAGACAAAAAAAAGCAACCTAAACAACAGAATTGTTTCAGTGTAAGACTTACAAACCCTTAACCTTTATCACAGAATAAGCTCACATACCCATATGTCAGACCCTTTGTATGGCATGAAGTTTAGAGGCGCTGAAACCTCTTAGTCTTAATCTTCTCAATAAGACTATTTCTGTCACAGCACATGCAACCCTGTTGTCCTGCACCTTAACTCTTTGATTCCCACAGTGTGTAATCACCTTCCGCATATCCCACAGTGCCACTCATACAGCTAAAGACTCTGCTGAGAGGGACCCCGGCAGTCACCCTGAGTTGTGCCGAGCATTTACGGTTCACATGTGGCTATTAGAGACAGACAGACAGACAGCACCTTCCTTCTCTTGCGCATGTGGCACTTCCTGGTCATGTGGTTCACCCAAGTGGAGAGGGGATGGGGCTACAGAGCCACACCCTCTTAGTCCTCCCCCTAGCCAGTGCGTCTTGGAAACCTCTCCGTGAGACCTGCTAACTTTCGTCACACACAAACACACTGACACATAAGCACAGATATAGTATACAGGAAAGCACACACATGCTTGTTGGTGTGCATGCACACATACACACACACACAAACAGAAATCAGCACATATACACACATACAGTATGATACACACAAACAGAAATCAGCACCCTGAAATAAAAATGGCATGCTGTTCATACAAGCGTTTCTCTGTTCTAGAATGAAACCAACTCTTTATTGTGTTTTGGTGGTCTATGCTGATGTTGTTAAAACAATGATGAGCTGTGTTGGTGTGTTGTTCCTATCGTAGTCATTGTCGGACATTTTCATCATAGGCTCACTTCACCTTGCCTCTCCTCTATTTCCTCTACCTGTGTTTCACTCTAAGTCTCTGATAGCAATACAGTGATCTTGGTCGGGAACGTCTCCTGTTCCCCGTGCATACACGTGACATATAGACAGACATAGATGGACAGACACAGAGAACAACCACAGAGGTCAACACGGAGTTCAGAGGGGAACAAGTCCACTTGCAGGAAGAGCTGTCAGAGGGAATAATGTTACATTCATGGAAAGTTGGCATTTTCTTTGCAACCTTTTAACAATTTAATGATTTATTTAGAGACTGTCATGCAGATTGAAGAGCTACTTTCAAGCCACTTGAGGTGACAGCTGCACAATAGCAGATGATTGAGTTTCTAGTTATCTAGTGTCTTTGGCACATATTTTACTAAACACCTGTAGTGTAAATAGATGGAAGTGAATAGCTTTTCAAATGGCTTTTTTTCTTTTTTGTTTATTTTCTTGTTCTTTGTTTTGCATTGAACAAAAGAAAATAATGCAATTCTCAAAGGTTCAGAAGTTATTAAAATATTATTTTTGACACTGGACAGCAGGAACTGCCCAGCTCCAAAATCCCATGAATGCAGCAGTATTTCAGCAAGGCAGAACCAAGAACGGCCTGCAAATACTGTAGTTGGTACCATGATCCAGTGGTGCTTGAAGTTGTCTTTCCAGTGAACAGATCTGTAGAATAGAAATCCACATTTTAAGTGCTAAAAACATGAAAATGGTCATACTACTCTCAGAAAATCTGAATAAATGGTTGAAGAGAAATTAGCCTAAAGTTCTAGGTAACAGTATTTTTGCTCAGTCTCCACAATTGTTAAATGTCTTAAATGGTCTAGTTTGGAGACAAAAGGTTATTCATTTTTTTCAGCCTGTTTGTATCATTTTAGGAAATTACCTAAATTTAGTTTGGGCATTTTAGATTTTATTAGAACAACACTGTGATGTGACTATGATTTACAGACCAAAAGCATTGTTATGTGTCACACCAGTAAAATGAGTAGAAGCTGCCATCTTAATGGAGAAGGTCCTGTCTGCTCACTTTAATTCTATGCATCGTGCATTAAAGGCTAGGTTGGTCTAAAGCTATGAAAGATTAGTGACGTGTTTGTGAGGAGTTGCCGTAGTTGTCAGATGTGTGAAGTGTTACTACTGCATCCATCCTGTAGAGAGTGCTGCTTAGCCTCTGGAACACTGATAGTCTGGCTCTGAGACTTAACAAAGGCTGACTGAGAACCCTTACATCCCCAGAAGCTTCAGTAGAGTTGCATACTGTTCTCATTTAAACTAGCTTTGATGGCCAAACTATGTTACTGTGTCTGGAATAATAACTACTGTCAAAATCATATGAATTGTGTACAGTTCCCCTTAACTCTCAAAAATCTTGTGCACTTTGAACACAGTCTTGTTCATTTATTGATGCACTGACGTGATATAAAAGTTGCTTTACTGTATATTGGTAAAACATTGTCAACTGTGTACTGTACATGTGTGCTTTTGGGAGCAAAACAGTCTTGGTAGTTAGATAAAGTTATGATAATCAAACAAGTGATCAAATAGTCAACAATAAAGACTAGACATCTAAAAACAATGTATAAGTATATTTAATATTGTACTGTTCCCTCCAGATCATTCCCATGAGTTGCCTAAAAGCAAAACATGATACATATGTGTGGATCATATGTGAAAATGATAATGTGAATCTTTCTTCGGGAATAGAAGAACAAAGGGATGAAAGCACTTTGATGGGTGTAGACAGTGGTTTGTGTATATAAAATAGGAACAAGTTGTAGTCTTAATGTGTGTTGGAAGCTCAGTGTAGGAGTATGTTACCATATGACGGGATGACATTATGTTGTGTGTATCTTGGATCACACATCTGTGCCCCTTTATGTTGGTAGCGGATTTTAGTGGAACTTTGGTCATCAGTGTTGTACTATTGGCTATGATGGTTTAACACTCAACTCTCCAGTCTGCCCTCATGTTGTTTCCGTCAGCATTCATTGGATATTACTGTCTGACCAAGCTACAAAGTCGCATTTCAAGTGGGAAAGTTTCTGTTTATGATCTGTTAATGAACCTTACTGAACTTTGAAGAGCTTATTCGATATGTCTTGAGAGGACTAGCACTAGCACTAGAACGTTTTGTCATGATTGAATTTCACTCCTTTAGCATGCAGTATGTTAAATCATTGTAAATGATGTTCATTGTCCTAAAACAGTGACAATGACAAGTTGTAGCAGTTCCAGGGCTGCAGGTTTAATTCATTTTAATGAGAAGCATCCAAACCTGTTAAGTTTACTCCACAACCTGTAAAGTAGACATAAGATGATGCACTTGATGATGCATGCAATTTCTGAAAGATTAAAAGCATTGTTTGTTTTGTTTACACTGGATTTGAATGCCGTTAACCAGACAGCTAAGTTTTTGAAAGGGATATTGCTAATGACTTATGAATCAACAGGCCATAAAGTAAAAACTAATTCCAGTTAAGGGTTATATTTTGAATAACTGTGTATGATTTAAGTGAAGTCACATCATAATTAAATTAAAGAAGATACAGCTTATGGAATGTTACATAGTTTGTTATAAAGTTTATTTTCAACTCTAAGATGTTTGCTTGGTGCAAAACTTGGTCACAAATCTGTATTAACCAAATTTAAGGGATCTTTATGAAAAATGTTAGATATTTATCTACAAAAAATAATACCAGCCACACTGATAAAAATCATCATTGCTATTAGCCTCAAAAATCTATTATCCGTCAGGCTATACTTTACATACTGTATGCTAAAGCAACAGCACATGGAGCTATCCAGTAGAGGTTGTTGTGGTTCCAGTCTTCCCTTGAAATATTCAGTAAGAAAACCAATGGCCACCATATCCCTAAAGTTAAGATTTAATATAATCACAGAGGATATGATTAGGATTCACACTAGATGAATGCTTTCAGTACTCAGTAGAAACTGATAAGGTTATTTGTGGAATAAAGTTAGTGTTGCATCTTTGAAGCCTGGACAAAGGGTAATAACCAGATTTACTCTGTCTGTTCACAAATGTTTGATTCCCCTGTTATAGCGTTTGAATACTACCCTTCCATTAGTATCTCACACCGTCCCTTGTATATACTTTCCACCATGTTTTTATCACTCCAGAAGTAACTCGAATAAATAAAATCAAACAAAAAAGGCAAAAAAAAAAAATCTTACTTCTTAACAGGATGTTGTTGATGTCGACAGATGAGCTTTCACGTTCATAAACCTGTTACCGTTAAGGTTAATAATGGTATTATTATAAGATTGAAAGCATATGAAAGGGAAAGTGTACTTTTTCCTTTTTCAGAGTCTGCCTTTTTTCCCTAAAGAAAAGGGCTGCTGAAGTTTCAAGAATGTTTTTAAAATGTATTAAAGATGCAAGATTATGAATACATGTATGAGATTTGTCTCTGTTCCGTTGTGGAAGATAGATCACATATGGAAACACTATTTACCGGATTCAAACTGATGGGCAGGAAGGGAGGCAGTGTGTGTCGTGTTTGGTGTGGTCTTGTACGTGACTCAGCAGAAGCATGACAGAAAAAAAAAAACCTGGAAATCACAAAAACAAAATAACACACATCAGAAGTGGTTGGCAAACTTCATTAAAATGGAAAGAAACAATCTGATTGGTTTCCACTTTGGTTTGAAACGCACTACAGTACATGTGACACTGACACACACTGGTCAGCCCTTTCCTCTGCCTTCCGCCACCCCCCTGTTAGACTAACCGGACGTAGTCTGTTGGCATGTGGTTGAAAGTAATGTTCTGTATTAGACAGCTCCTGTATAGACACCTTGGCATACCTACCAACACGGGACTGAATTAAGGCAAGTCTTGGACCAAATTATCTTCTCAGTCTCAATAACAAAGGCTGAGAATAATGGAAAAGTTTGGACCGATTTGCACTATTAGAAAGTCTAGGACGCGACAGTGAATGCTGAGCTCAAACATACAGTAAGTTTCAACTGCAGCTGTCCGAAGAGAGATGGCAAATTACCTGACATGTAACTGGAGAAAAGGGTGAATCCAGACTAAAAGGCAGTGTTGGTAGATATGCACCTGGAGCCTCTAGCTGTGTCTCCCACCTACAGAGTCATCACAGCGCTGAAAAGTTGCTTTCTCTGCTTTACTACATATATGGCAGCTGCCAAATGGTAGTCCGATCAAACCAATATTCCAACTGTTTATCAACGAGAGCACAAAATTAGGACTCTTTACTGCTTTGTACACAATGAATATTGTATTAATTTTATTTATTAGACGGGCTTTGTTAATGATGATTCAAATTTTGGGTCATACCTACATGTCTGAATCTGTCCCTGGAAATTGAGACGAAACAAGCAAAAGAATCTTCTTTTCAGTACTGTCGAGGTGACCCACTGTAGTGTGTGCTGTATTATTCTGTAGGGCACAACACCATAGCAAGAGCATGTAGAAGACAACAAACTGCTGGTCGTTAGGGGCATCTGTCCTATTAGATAGAGCTCATCTCCCCCTTCAATTCTGAATATGTGGTATGAAAGAGATGTTCATTGTGATTAATTGTTAACCAGTGATGTGAATATTAATCATGAAATAAAAGATGAGCAAAATACCAGGCACTGTCACAGTTGTGTCATTTCTTGTCCCTTAATTTACATTAGACATTTATTTATGTGATGGATTGTATTTTTGTGTATTGGTTGACCTTTTTAACCTGTAGTAGACCATAATCAGCAGTGAAGCCAAACTCTGTGGAGTCAACCAGCAATGATGGACTCAGTTTTCTAGTTTTGTGGTACTCTATGTCCAGTAAGTCCACAGGCTGCCATTTTGCTGAAAGGAAACACCTGGACTGACATATGAATGTTAGGTGAAACTATTTTCAAATCCAAATTCAAGCCAAAGGTTTGAACTGCATGCTCTTTCATGGGATATTGGTGTCAGACATGATTTTGACTTTGTTTAGCAGATAAGGCATTGATTAGTTTATTCAATAAAGTTAATTTGTGCTGTGTTAATCAGTGTGTTTAATCTGGTTCAGAGCTGAAGCATTTGGTGTAATATAGCAAGTGTCTCTATTTTCAGTAACTGCAATTAACAGTTGCTTTTAGCTGAACATAACACAATGATACTATAACATACCAGGTAACTCCAACACTTCACTTCTGCTTGCTGGCTAGTGGACACGTAATGACGTGCAGGCAGAGGTGGGAACACAAGGAGTGAGTCCACTGAAGGACAGGAGAGAAAGGGCACATTTGAGAGGAAGGGAGGTTAGTAGTGGGAACTGCTATTGCTGCAAGTACGCGAAGTTACACTAAAATTTTACTCAACTGTATGTACAATACTTGAGACAATGTACGTTTTTATTTTCAACCAGTCTGGAGGTGAACAGGAGGCTTAGACCAAGGAACTTAAATTCGACATATTAGCTAGCTAGCTAGGTTGTTAGCTAGTTTGCAAAATATTGTCTATGATAATGGAGATATAGCTGTGATTGCCGTCTTTATTCAGTAATAACATTTTGTGTTAAAAACACACAGAGGCAGCAACTTGCTTGTATTTCACAAGGAAATACTTCACGCTGTAATACAGACAGCATAGTCTGTTGACCATGAGGTTGAAAAACGAAGGGAAAGTTAAATAATAAATTATTATGTCTCAGTACACATTCTCAGAAAAAGAGTAAGACAATTGTTTCTATTTTATACTTGTATTTTGTAAATTCCTGTGCTGAATACTCTCTCTGGATAGTTCATCCAATAGAAATTAAGGTGACAATGTAATTTCCACCAGTCAGAAAGCAGCCCACAGCAGGTAGTTCCGCCTACCTGTTCCGTGTTAGAGTAGCACGTATAGTTTTTGAGCGGTGTGCATGCAGACACGGAGAGCGCTATGTTGGAGCTGCAGTGATTAAAAGTGAAGTAAATAGAAAAGAGACAAATGAAAACCAGGAGATAAAATTAAGACAGACTCGACTGAAGATAATTTATCTGTGGCCGCTAGTTAAAGTGATTCGACGTGAGTTTATTCAATGCGGTAGCTGCGGCTAATCTGTTAGCTCCCTGTTGTTAGGGCTAGCTTGCTGTGCTAAACTATTAGCTCTTGTCCGCCCACGTTGGCTGAATACGGAGATTTCCAAAGGTTTTCATCCCTTACTACTTCGAGAAGCAAGGCAAATAATACTCGGTTCATGAACAGTGTATTTTATTGTAATTTAGTAGACAATTAAAGCAAATTATCTGGTATGATTGACCTGTAAAAAAATAAGGCACTGCTGTATGTTTGCTTGGAAATCCCTTGTGGCTTACTGGGTGCTGCCATATTTTGTGCTGTGCCAGACCCACTCAGAGATCGGTGAGCATGATTTTTGCTTCTCACTGAGGAATTTCATTCTGATTTGCACTTTATTGGGTTATTGATTGTGCTGTTCTGCAATATTTTATGTGTGGTTTTTCAAATGTAAGGTTTGTTTACCAAGTTATTGAGTGGATTTAAGTCATTTTATTTTGTACTTGTAAAAAGTTGTTAATAGCAGCTAAAATTGTTACATCCACAGTTTGCACTGTTAAGGGGCATCTATACAGAAATTATTATAAAAAAAAAAGGTGCAGTATTGCATATTGCATGAATGATGTGATGATGTAATTATATTTATAGCAGAACTGGCCTCTAACTGACCTTCTCTTACCCTCTCTGCATTCCTTCAGGAGAAATGGAGTTGTAAAGCATCCCAACTTACAAGAGCTATTGACCATTTGAACTGTTTACAGGGAAGGTGTTAATTTCAGAGACAAGATGTCTGGACAAGAGACATCTCCTCCATGTTTTCTTTTCAGGGAAGCCAGGGACACATACACCTCAACATCAAAGGTTGCCTTCTCCTCACCTTCTCCTCACTATGTTTCTCATGGCAATGCTAATTCTCTCCTGATAGCCCCAAGAGAGATCAAGACAATAAAACCGTCTGGAGAGACAAATGCCAGGCTCCAGAGGAATCCACAAACATCAGCAAATGCTGATGGGTCGTAAACCGGACATCCATTGAAGCAACTAGTGACTCATTTTTGTGTGCTTTTTCTCAATACTCCAGGATAGCTAGACTTTTATGTTAAACTTAACTTTTCATGTTTTCAACTTGCAGGACTCGTTGTACGCATAATATTGATGTTTTTCCAGTATCTCTGACCTGAAGTATGACCAAGTTGTGATATTAACGGTTTTATAAAAGTTTGTCTGAATTGTCATTACAAAACCATACTGTCATCCAGAGGTCCCTAACCGTCAGATTGAATATGCTTGACTTGGCACATTTATCGATAAGTAACCGTAATCGAGATAATCATTTTTGGCAAATATAGTCTGCCTCTCTTTATTCCTATCTTTATTTTTGTATTAGTTATTCATTGAGTCATTATACCTGTTGGGATAAAACTGTACCATGATTATCATTTAATGTTGTCACCCAACCATAGAAAGTGTCTAATGCATGCTGTGAACAATGTTGAAATGTCATTGAAAATTTGTCATTGAAATTATATGTGATTGACCATAGTGAGAAGCAGATGAGCCCCTCGTATGAATCATTGATTAGTTCAGCTCCTTGAGGCAATCGCGCGTCACAAACCGTCTCACGTGATTCGATGGCCTGCCCTTTCGACACGCCCCGGAGCGACCTTTAAAAACTGCGTGCAGTGCGCGTTACCTAGTTAGTTAGTTAGTTAGTTTTTTAGTAGTTCTTTTGTTTTCTCTTTCCACGTCTAGTTACTCTCAGCTGAGGTCTTTTCCTTACTTCTTTGTCTTAAGTTTTGCACAGTTGTTTTGCTCTTTAAGTTTTTCGTCTTCGAGCTACTCCAAGCCATTCCGAGTAGAGTAAATTATCTTCAGAAGATGTATTCTTATAATTTGCCGTAAGCTTTAAAGTTAACTTCCTCTTTAGCCCAACGTTTTGTTTTGTTTTGTTTTCATTAGTAAATTTAGGCAAGTAATACTAATTTTGTAGCCTTCTTCGACCGGCCATCGAAGAGACTCTTAATTTGTACTATCAGTCTAAAATAATCCGTCACGGACTCAACCGAACCAAACCCTGCAGCCAGCCGTTGATCCTTGGTCCGGTTAACAACCATCCGGAGCAGTCCCTCATCTGTAACCGACACCGCAGAACCAGTTCCAGAGACGCCCCCGTTCAGCATCAGCTCGTCACCTTGGTGCCTGGGCCTTCCACTAGACCACCAAGCAGATCGAGCCACGGACGAACATCTGGAACGTCTTCGAGTCAGTTCGGAGCAGAGCACAACGGGACGCCAGCAAGTAGGCACGTTAAGCGGGTTTGAATAAGAGTTGGTCCGTGAGGTTAAGAGTAGGTCAATTCGTCCAAATTCTCTCCATTAATCGTTCATTCCCTTAACTCTACGTTCGCGTCCCCATTATTCCCTTTCAACTACCTCTCACTATCGCCAATTTATTTACCATTGTGTTGCCATAAGTTTCTTGTGTGTTCTGTCATATCACCTCCCATCTTCTGTCTTATTATTCATGGTGCATTACCCATTATCCACAACTCTGCTTAATAAATGATATTTTTATTTAAGTCCTAGTTAGACGGTGTCCTTTTGAACTGAATATATACGATCCCTGTATCCAGAATTTACACTTCAGGTTATCAGACTGATTTATTTTTAGTCCATTCGTTAGTATTTTATCAGCGTTATAGCAGTTAATTTCTGCAGTCCTTCTTAGCTGAGGAAGGTGGTGCCCTGACATTTTATCAACGAATGCAACATCAAATTAAGGTAGTACACACTACATATTTAAAAATTATATTTAAAATGGACATTGGATATTAGATAACTCATGATTTTCTTCTGAACCTGTCTTTTGACAGGTCTGGTTTTTTTTTTTATGTCGTTGTGTGTGTTAGATTGTTTCCTCGTGTGGATCCATCCAATAAGATAGATGGCAGCCTTCCCACCTGGATCTAGAGAGGGACCAAAGATACCCTGTGATCACTGGATAGGTTCTACTGCACTCTACAGTGTGGTAGGCCCAGTATCTGCAAACAGCCTCACACTCAGCCCTCTATGCAATTCCCTTCTTTCTCCAACCACCCCCACACATACTTATCCATCTCCTCCTGAACTCTGAATCCCCCACACTTACCTTTTTGACATCCCAGAAACTGTGGACTCACACTTAACCCTTTTATTTTTTTCTTCTTTTTTCTGCACTTTGGGCTGAAACTGATATACATACCTCCTCCTTCTCAGAAACCGTATGGTGGTGATGGACATGAGGGACATCATCCTTAAGTGAAGTGGTGTTTGTTATTAAACCTGGTATCTTTTGTATATTATGAACTGTGAATCTGATCAATGACTTGAATCTAAGGTTGATGCACAAAATTCAGGTTACAAGGGTGCACCCAAGATAGAGATATTGGCCAATTTGATACTTCCAAAAGTTTTCTTTGTTGATGTTATTGTGTGATAACAACTTGTGTTGTATACTGTTCTCTACTAAAAGCCAGCATAAATTTAAGCTTATTCTCTGGTCTCTGAGTCTCATTGAACACTCCACTGGGCTCCTGTAGTCAAACCTACTGGTCCATCTATTCTTAAGTAAGTGAGTATTACTCGTCAACCCCTGTCAGGTATTACTTAAATGCTACATAAATTGGCGAGCCAGCCAGGAGCCTGTTGAGTGTTTAATTTCAGACATCTTTGTGCAAAATCCAAGTCCGGCAAAATGGAGGTTGTAATGCAGGAGTCAGTTAAAATTCCGTGCTGTGTAGTGGTCAGTGGGTTAACAGAAACAGAAAGTGATGGTTCAATTAATCGTTATATTTTCATAGATGACCCCAAATCAGACTTCCATAAACACGATAGTTGAGTTCACTCAGGGCACAGCTAGGGCTGGGCGATAAATCGATTTTATCGATTAATTCGAAGTTGTACTTAATGTTGATTTGTTTTAATGAAAATCGATTTTCTCATCAACATCCGCAACCGACGCCTGCCTGCTGGGCTCCCGTAGTTCAGAATGCGCGCCCCCCTCCCCCCGCGATTGATACATAAACAACATGGCGGCAAGCGGTGCAGAGCTCACTCCGAAGAAAGGCAACGTATCTTCAGTCATTTGACATTGGTTTGGGTTTGCGGCGTCAGACACTGAACAAACAGCACCTCGCTGCAAAGTCTGTTTAAAGGCTGTTGCTACAAAAGATAGAAGTACTACTAATTTACTGCAGCACCTCAAACAGAAGCATGCTGCCGAGTGGGAGAGGTGTTGCTCCCTACGAAAGGAACAAGACCGCGGCAGCCCAAGCACCGCCACCAAAAAACAACCCACCGGCTTGGAAACATTGACAAACTGTATCCCGTATGATAAAAAAGGAGCCCGGTGGAAAGCTGTTACGGATGCAGTCGCGATGTATATTGCAAGAGATATGGTGCCCATATACAACGTGGAAAAGCCGGGGTTTATTCACCTGCTGAAAGTTTTGGACCCCAGGTACGTGCTACCAGGCCGCAAACATTTTTCTGAAGTTGCCTTGCCTCAGCTGTATAACAGTACACGCCAAACGATCTCTACGGAGCTGGAAGGAGTGCCGTTCTACTCCGCGACAACCAATCTGTGGTCCGGCAGAGAGATGCAGCCCTACCTAAGTTTAACGGTGCACTTCATAAGCGACGACTGGACTCTGCGGAGTGTCTGCCTCCAAACGGCTTACTTTCCCGATGACCACAAAGGGGAAATAATTGCCCAGGGGCTAAAAGACGCTCTGAGCTCGTGGAATCTTGCTGAGGACAGACTCACCTGTGTAACCATTGACAGCGGTACCAACATGATCAAAGCTCTGAAAGACAATGAGTGGCCCAGCCTTCAGTGCTTTGGACACAGATTGAACTGTGCTATACAGATGTAGCGGCCTCGAAATTCCCCTAATCTCATGCTGGGGCCCTGGCGGGTCCGTGACCGGTCCCTGCTCTGCAGTAGGCGGGTTCGTGACTGTAATGAGATCCCCTGCGATGACGTCATCGGCACGGGGCCAACTCGTAACGCCCCTAAGCTCCATTTGCGGAAACTACCTGCACTCGCTCGATCAGTCCACCAGGAGGAGCAGTCATTATAATTGGTTACCGTGTCAGCTTTGCTGAGTCGTTCATTAGATCTGCACATAGCCTCCACTGCTGTAAGAAAAACTGCTTGTCTAGTAGAGCACCCTGTGCAGTTTTTTAAATATAATTATGCTTAATCATCCACATTATTGTAGTGCTCGTTCACAAACTTCTTGGATCTGCTCATCTGCCCATCCTGCCTTTTCCTCCACATCTCTCTCCACCTTTGGAGAGGCTCCCAGCGCATCTCTGCGTGCCGAGTGATTTGTGCCCAGAAAATTAATCATGAATAACAGAGGTTGTGCGTCGCGTTTTTCTAGCATTCTGAACTGCTAAACAGTTAAATGTTTAATACTCTGCCTGATTCGCGGAGCCACTCTGCTTTTCAGTTGGTGGGTTTCCTGTTTGTAGCGCATTTTAGATTTGCGGGTCGCTATTTGATGCGGTGACCAGCAATACGCAGAGTCCTGTATGTGTGTGTACTGTATATTACTGGACAGAAATCATTTACAGTGCGCTGAAGAGGGAGGGATGGGAGGATGAAATGCCAATTTCAGCCTGTGATCTGTTAATGTCTGACTGAACAGCCTCATGGAAGTGATATTTTACAGTTCTACATATTTTAATCTAACGAAATGCGTTAGAACAAGTCACTTGGTGCTTTCAAAGTCATGTCATTGAGCTGAAAGGTTCCAGATTTCGTTCGCCTTCATAGGCGGCTGCGGAGCGCCGCAGACGGCTCGCACTGCGCACTGCGATGTTCAACATCATAGGCTTAATATACTGTAGTTAATTATCACTGATCTTTTTCATCACTCTGTCTGTGTGACTGTCTGTGTCCTCCTCTCTGTGTGTCTGTCTCTTTTTTCAGAATGTTCACGCAATGAATATAAACAGTAACTATTAAAAAAAAAGTTTTAGTCGCGGGTAAACATGGTACTCAGAAGCACACCAAGAATGCATTTTTTACGTCAGGCGTTGCACGCGTGTTTGATATTAATATTGTGCTGCTGCACCTCAAATAATTTTTTTTTTTTGGGAAACGGAAATATTCAACATGACTTCATCATGTTAGACCAGGCAGACAGGTTCTTACTACAACATCAACTCTCCCTCTGCAGCCAGCGAGCCTCATCCCCCGCCAGACACCGACATTCAATCATGAATAATCCTAATGGGCCAATCAGACCAATGAAAAAACACAATGTTGTGGGGCAGAAAGGGCCAATGGGCCGATGTAGATGGGCCAATCTACTTGTTTTTATTGGCCAATCAGTTAACACACACACATGAAAACGGCCAATAAACAGTGAAATCAGTATCATGAGTATTTCTCAGATGATGATTTCTGTATCTATCTAATCCGTGGCATGCAATATTTCACCCCAATTTTGGATAAAGTATAAATCCAATTGTTTCATTGTTTCATATTTTGAAGTATTTCCACACAAAGCTGGTGGCAGACAGCACGTTATGCACGCAAATAAATAAATATAAATGCGACTAGTAAATTGACATTAGACATTGAAAAGTTTGTGATCCTTCTCTAGGCTGTGATATTTTTGCCGAGAGCCGTGCGCCTGTTGCGGAAAACAGGCGAGCCCTGGAATCTCCAGATGACGCGCTCTGCTCCTGCAGCTCTGTCTCTGTTCCAGCGCATGTTAAGTAAAATTAGGTCATCATTTTTGTTGATAATTATCAAAAGCAAACTCTATGTAAACAGATGGAGCCTGTTTATTCTTGGAGTCACAGGCTGTTTTGTAAAGCTACATCACTGTTATGACTCAGGAATGATTTTGTAACTTTTGTTTTTCGAAGTTATGTTTTGGGCTTTTTGGGAACTGAATCTTTTCGACTGTTTCTGTAATGTGAAGTATGCTTATTATCATATAGGAAGTGATTATATACAACTTTTTTACATGAGTTTTTTTTTTTTGATCGCAACAATCACAAAAAACAGTATATTGTAAGAGAAAAACTTACAATATAAAAAAACTCTAAGTTGATTTAAATAATCAACGTAAAATAGTTGAGTAACTGTGACTGCCTAACTACAAATAAGCCTACTAAAGCAGATGAATGTAGTGGAGTAAAAATCTTTGCCCTTGAGATGTGCTCCTGTGAGGGACACGCCATCTCTTGGTGACACCCTGCAATTGAATGAAGAGGCGTGTTTATAGTGGATTCTGGGCACACCCCCAAGAGGAGGGGGGGACTGGTAGCTGGCTGGCAGCCGGCTGGGAGCTGGATGGCCTCTGGCTGGGAGGGGAATTTCGAGGCTGCTGCATCTGTAGCTGACATCAGTGCCCAGCTTAGCACCATAACAGCAGAGAGTCATAAACGGAAACCACCAAAAAACCAAAAAGCAACGTCCCTTGGCTCCGGTGCCAAAGCTGAGGCTCACCCTGTGAGAAAGAATGTAACAAGTCAGCAGAGCCCTGGGATCAAAACAAGCAACAAACCTCATCCTTGATACTGCCTCCAGTGTGGGGAGGATGGTCACATCGCCGTAGCTTGTGAGAACAAACCAAATCCTTTACTGGTAGCAGCCAAGAAAAAGCAGCTGAGAGAGAGACAGGGTACATGGGAGTCCTCTAATGCCCTCAGAGAGGAGCCACATTTAAACTGAAATCTGCTCCCATAGAGGGACATATGGGGGTGACACCTGACAAATGTCCGTCCCACAAATGAGAAACCTTCAAAAAGAGCTCACTTAAAAGGGCAGTCCATTAAACTTCCTCGAGGCCTTGTGGGAATTAAAACTACAGCTCACGTAATCATTGCGGGAAAAGACACAAGTTGCCTTCTGGATACTGGTTTGCAGGTGACCACGGTACCCCAGTCCTTTTATGAACAACATCTTTCAGATCTGACCATCCATCTGTTAAATTATGTGATGATTTGGAGGGTGCCAATGGCCAATCAGTCCCCTACTTAGGATATATTGAACTCAATCACCTTCCCGAAAGACTTTGTAGGTAGTGATGGCAAACTGAGGCTTCCTGAACCACTGAAGCTTCGCAGCCCATTGGTTTGCCAGAAGGTTCACTATTTGAAGCTTCATTCAATTCTCACTAGTGACACCTGCTGTGCAAAGACATAAAACAAATTTTGTTCATCACCTGAGTGGACACTTTTTCCTGTGGTTGTATATAATAAAACATTAATCCTTGTCACAGTTTTCTCACACACACATGTTTATGCTCATTTGTAAAATATTTTTTTGATTACAGATGCCTGTATGAACATCATAAATAAAACTGTTTTTGCGCTTAGTGTGGGACACAGGAAACACTGTTTCATTGGGGTGGTGGATGAGAATGGTCATTGGTTTTTATTTAAAAACAAAAGTTTTTTTCACAGTGTTGGGACAACATAAGAACATGAGAGCCAGCTGGTAAAGTTGGGGATGTTGGTGTTTTTGTCTGCTCCAGTAGGTAAGGGGATCTTCAGTTCTTGTGAGGTTCACCTCTGCTAAGTAACGATCCACTTCCACCGTGGCATCTGCTGTGGCACTTGAGCGTCTTCAGCTTTGATTCACTGTTGTGTCCAGCAGATGCCAAAGGTCATCTAATAAATGTTAAAAGAAAAAAAAAAAACATTAACAATGGCACTAAAGAATCACATTACTACCAATTAATGTTAATTTTGACAAAACAAAGAAACAAACTACTTACTGTTGGTTGCAGATGTTGATGGTGTTGCTGTTGCTGAAGAGGCTGCTACCTGAGCTGGGGTTGTGCCACTAGCAGAATTTTCTGCACAGTTCCTGATTATGTTTGCATATTCATATTTCAGCCTTGTAATAGCCTCTTGAAGTTTTCTTTGACTTAAAAACCCAGTTTTTTTTAACCTTGGGTCCAGTAAGGTGGGTAATGTCATCACACTTTGTGATTCAACATGTGAGGAATGTGCATTGACCTGTTGGAGAAGGTTCTCACTCAGCTGTCTTCCACTGTCTGAAGTGAGGCCTTCTGACTTGCTTATTATGGTGTGGCTCAGCATCTTCAGCAGTGGAATCACTTTTGAAGCAGACACCCTCTTTTCACCAGAGAGCTCAACTGTGGCCTGGTGGAATGGGGCAAGAACATGAAGTGCGTCTTTTATTGTGTCATACTCTAACGCAGTTGGTGCCGTGACATCAGTCCTCAAGGAGGCAAGGGCTGCCCCCACTGGCTCTCTCAGCTGGAAAAGCCTCTCCAGCATCAGAAAAGTGCTGTTCCAGCAAGTGTCAACTTCCATTACCAACTTCAGTGTTGGTCTCCCCATCTGCTGCTGTACTTGCACCAGCCGTTCTCTTGCTGTAGTACTTGTTCTGAAATATATTACAAGCTTCCTACACTTGTTTCTCATGTCACTGAGGGCAGCGACGTCATCAAATAATTTTTTTAACCATTAAATTCATGACATGTGCTATGCAAAGTGAATGCCTGATATTCAGTGCTCGCACACAGGCAGTCATGTTGGCTGCACCATCGGTCACCAGGCATTTCACCTTGCCATTTATGCCCCATTCCTCCATGACTTTGTTGTGCTCCACAACTAAATTGTCAGCAGTGTGGCATTCAGGGAAGTGCTGCACTCCAAGCAAAACTGTGTGGAGCTCGCCATTGTTATTAATGTAATGACAGGCCACTGCCAAGTATGCCTCCATATCAATTGAGGTCCACATATCTGAAGTGAGGCTAACAGCTACAGCATTTTGCAGCTGTTCCTTTGCCTTCTTCTTGGCCTCTTGGTATCTTTTCTCAACCATTTGCTTCAACGCCTGATGGAATGAAATGTAGTTACTATTCATTTCAAACTACATGAGCAACAACAAAACACTTTTCTAGTTGGGAGAACATAGGTGGGATCCAACACACGGAGGAGCCCCCTAAATCCCTCATCCTCCACAATAGAAAATGGTTGAGTGTCTTTGTCTGGCGCAACTATGAGCTGCGCTGGACGGGTGCTACCGGGGCTAACGCTGTCTTGCCTGCTGAGCTGAGAAGCATGTCAGCTGGTGCAGGGAGCACTCACTAGATCCCCCATATGGCTGGACGTCTTCGTGTTTTGTCCTACAACTGTCGAGGCCTGCGTCTGGGCCAGGGCGCAGGAGGCAGGGCTTGCCGCTTGGTTGTTGACAACCTCTTGGAAAATTGTGACATACTGTACTTGCAAGAGACGTTCTTGGCAAAGCAAGACTTGTCAAAACTACTAAGTGAGGTTGGATCACTGTATCAGCACAGCCGATGCGCACACATCTATAGTGGTTATGAACATTCTGTATGGGGCAGCAACCTCTGATCAACCTCTGCCTGTGGTTATATTGATAAATGTTGAAGATATTCCAATGCTCTCCAGTGACAGTTATGATCATAATACTGAATTTCTGGACTGGTCTGCCCTCTCAAGGGAGATATTGCTACCTACTATGCTGATACTAATAAATGATTGAGTAATATTAATTTACCCAGCGATGCAATTAGGTGGAGTGATGTAAATTGTAATGACTGGAAGCATAGGGAGGAAATTTCCTTTCTATATACTCCTGTTGTGAGAGCTCTGTGTGAAAGCAGTAGACCCTATTGTAAACAGAAAAAAGGGGTAATATGAGGCCTGGCTGGAATAAGTATGTTGCTGGGTATCATGAGGAAGCAAAGTTAGCTTTTAAATCATGGGTGTTGGCTGGTAGACCAAGGCAAGGGCCTTTGTTTGAACATAAGAAACATGCTAATGCACTGTATAAATATGCTGTTATGATTTATTTGTAAAAATGAGCAAGTTATGAGGGCTGACTCTATGGCCGAGAAAGTAATAAGTAACAATACTACTGATTTTTGGAAGGAGGTAAAGGTTCTTAACAACTGTAGAATACCGCCCCCATGCATTATAGATGGTATCTCAGGGGTTGACAATATTGCTGAGCTGCGGAGACGGCACTACAGCACCTTATTTAATTGTGTTAAAAGTGATATTTATGTGCCTGATAATGTTGAGTGTGTTGATTTTAAGGCAGTTTTTTCACGAGGTATCCCGCACGATAAATAAGCTAACAGATAACAAAGCAAGTGGTTTGGATCACATCACTGCTGAGTACATTAAATATGCCAGCGTGGGGTTAGCCCCCCTTCTTGCCATTTGCCTCAATGCTTTTTTAATTCATGGTTTCTTGTCGGATGCACTGGTATCTCTTTTGTTAGATCTGGTGATCAAGGACAAATCTGGTAAAGTTGGCTGCTCTGATAACTACAGACCAATTGCCCTTGCCAGTGTACTGTCTAAAGTTTTTGAAAGCATCCCGTTGGACAGAATTGTGGAGATTATTTTGACTGGGTCAATCATTTTAAGTTATTTGACAAAATGAGTAACAGAGGGGTACCTAAATGCATTGTGAGAATTCTGTCCTACTGGTATGCCAACCAGTCAATGCATGTAAAATGGGGTCACTGTGTCTCTGCCCCTTTTGGGGTCAGGAATGGGTCAGACAAGGTGGAATCCTCTCTCCAATTCTTTCTAATCTGTATGTTGATGACCTTTTTATCAGCCTGAACACCTGTAACACTGGGTGTAGATGATATGGCAATACTTTGGTGAATCATATTATGGATGCGGGTGACCTTGTGGTCTTTAGTCCCTGCAGTGCCGGTCTCCAGCAGCTTCTTAATGTCTGCTCTGAATATGGTATTGTCCATGACATGAAATTTAATACAGATAAGAGTGTGGTCATGATTTGTAGAACAAAGGAGGACAAATGTCTAATGTTTCCTACATTCAAATTGGCAGGTGATAATTTGAGAGTTATGAGCGAAGTTAAGTATCTTGGGCATCTATCTGGACCATTGAGTCTGTAATAAAGTTATTTTATTATTATAATGACCATGTTCACCAGGGCCTCATCAACCAGTTGCTTACTGGAATTTACAGAGAAAAAGAAATACTGGTCAATTGTAAGTGACAAGCACATGACAAGATTAAAAAGATCAATTACTTTGGCTGTTGTCTGGTCTGCTGGAAGGTTGAACATGCTCATGCAGTGTTCTATACTGCCTCAGCATGGAGGATGTATTGTTGCTGTAAGTCAGCTCCTTCTGACACAGCAGGCATTTCACCTTTGAGATAAAATAATACACAATGAAGATTATATGGCCATATTGTGATGATGTGCAAATAACATATAATCATTGACATATACCTTGTTGTGAGCAACCATTTCAAAATACTCCCAGACAGGAGAAGACTTCCTCTTTCTTGGAGGCTCCATAGAAAGAGAGGATGAAGCCCTCCAGCTAGGTTTGTTGTAATTGTACCCTAACTAACAGAAGCTAATAATAATGATTGTGATAATGGCACTAGTACTGATCTATCTATCTATCTATCTATCTATCTATCTATCTATCTATCTATCTATCTATCTATCTATCTATCTATCTATCGCTGATAATCTACTTATATAATTTACTGAACTTTCTACCAACTCGCTACAGACACGCTGAAACACTCCACTCCATGCTGACTCCATGCCACTAAATGCTGACACACCCACAGAGAAGTGCAAACTTCAAACCTGCTTTATATGGAAGAGATACTCGGAATGAGACAGTGACGTAACCCAATCGTTTGTCATTGGTTATGTGATTTCCACAAGAACGATACAAGCCTTGAATCGGGGCTTCATCTGGCATGTCCACTTTTGCTCGACAGATGCTCCGACACCTCCAGTCATTTGCCCCATCGTTATTTGTAGGGTCTAAAACTGAGATCCACACATTGGCTCTGGTTATCCCCCATCTTCGCTCTGCAGCAAATGAACAGGTGCTTAGTGGGACCAACACCCTTGTTGTTCTGTATGCTGACTTCCTGACTGACGAGAAGCTCTCTGCCTTCCAGCAGTTGTCCTTTGGCTATCGGGCTGTTCTCAAAAACCTTGAAATATGCAAGAGAAGCTCCAACAGCCAGACATAGTCTCCCATCATGACCTGGATTTTGGACATACATACAAAGTCAAACACAGAATCAAACTCAGTGATGAGACACCTTTCAAACACAGAGCATATCCCATACATCCCCATGATGTCGATGCTGTCAGAAAACATCTCATCTCAACAACTTATTGACTCAGGGATAATACGAGAGTCTGAATCCCCATTTGCTTCCCCCATCATCGTCGTCGTCCAGAAGAAGGATGGTTCTATTCGTCTTTGCATAGTCTTCAGGAAGCTAAATCTTCAAACCATCAAAGACGCATATGCCCTCCCAAAACTTAAAGATGTTTAGTTTTAGTGTTCATAGTGTTCATTGCCAACCTAATCATCTTCTCATCATCCCTGGAGGAACATGAACGGCGACTGTGCCGTGTTTTGGAACGGCTGAGAGAGTATGGACTGAAGCTGGCACCAGAAAAATGTAAGTTTTTCCAGACCTCTGTGAGATACCTTGGCCATGTGGTTTCAGAAAAGGGTGTGGAAAAGGATGCAGAGAAGGTCAAAGCTCTCAGAACTTGGCCTATCCCCACCAACTTGAAAGAACTCCGGTCCTTTTTAGGTTTTGCTGGATACTATCGAAGGTTCATTCAAGGGTACTCCAACGTCATCAAGCCACTAAATGAACTTACCTCTGGTTACCCACCACTTCGAAGAGGAAGCAAAAAACCTAAGAAAGCCACAAACATGGAGTATCACAACCCAAAAGAGCCCTTTGGTCAAAGGTGGACACGCCAATGCCAGGAGGCATTTGATCTGATAATCGAAAAGCTGACATCAGCTCCAGTTTTGGGTTTCGCAAACCCCCAGCTCCCGTACGTTCTACATACGGACGCCAGCACCATTTGCCTTGGGGCTGCATTGTACCAAATTCAAAATCACCAACCAAGAGTCATAGCTCAGTCATAGCAGTCCCAGATGGCAGCTGACTCCCCAACGGATCCGCCTCCAAACCATCAGATCCGCGTAACAGTTGCATCCGTGTTACTGCCGTGACACGACACCGTTCCCGGCTCAGGTTTCCGGAAGCGGGAATTGTGGGTGGCAGTCTTTCAGTGGAATCCAGCTGGATACGGCATGGAACCAGAGGGACGATCGCGCGATGTAACATGACAGTAACCTGCTAGCCACAGAGTTATGGTATTTTCACTTTCACTAAAAAGGTTAATTACAGTAAAGTAGTAATACCCACAAAATGAGCTGGGGATATGGACACCAGCCCAAGTACATTTGAAAGCTGGCCCAGCTGCAGCCCAGATGAAAAAAACGGATCCGTAGCAGTATTGCCAGAAGACACCGGCCCAAGTCCGTTTGGGAGCTGGCCCAGTTGCGGCCCAGATGAAAAAACGATCTGCACCAGTACTGGCCTGGTATGCCAAAAGACATTGGCCCAAGTCTGGTTAGGAGCCAGCCCAGCTGCGGCCCAAATGAAAAAAAATGGATCCGCACCAGTATCACCAGAAGAAACTGGTCTGAGTCCGTTTTGGAGCCGGACCAGCTGCAGCCCAGATGAAAACATGGATCTGCACCAGTACTGGCCCAGTTGTGCCAAAAGACACTGGCCCAAGTCCAGTTAGGAGCCGGCCCAGCTGCGGCCCAAATGAAAAAAAACGGATCCGCACCAGTATCACCAGAAGAAACTAGTCCGAGTCCATTTTGGAGCTGGCCCAGCTGCAGCCCAGATGAAAAAATGGATCTGCACCAGTACTGGCCCAGTTGTGCCAAAAGACACTGGCCCAAGTCCGGTTAGGAGCCGGTCCAACTGCGGCCCAGATGAAAAAACGGATCCGAACCGGTATTGGCCCCCTGCTAAAGGACATCGGTCCAAGTCCGTTATGCGGATCCGGCCCAGAACTTATGGAGGGTCTGGGCCAGATCCGGGCCAAATAATTTTTGCTATCTGGGGTCATATCTCGTCGCTTTCATGATCCACCAAAGGATGACCATGCATCACAGAAGGAGAGTGAGAGAATTTGGAAATTCAATCTTTACCACCTGAGTGACGCTGAAACTCCTCACACCTTGTTCTACAAGAGGTGATGAAGGCCATCTGTGAAAGGCATATTGTCACACATGTTGAATATGCTGATGCTGAAGTCCCTAGCCCTGGGTTGACACTAGTTGAATCCCTTGCTAACCAGTCTACAGCTATCCCTGACTGCTTTCAGGAAACCCCAGTGGGAGGGTCCCGTCTTATCCCATCATTTTCTGAACAGGAACTCAGACAAAAGCAAAGATCAGATCCTGCAATCAGTGAAGTAATTGTTCAGATGGAGACTGGTCAAACCCCACCTTCCATCCTCAGAGCTGAGTTGTGTGAGCTTCCTTTACTTCTGCGTCAGCTCAACCGGTTGGAGTTGCGAAATGGTGTGCTTTATCGACGGCGACAAGATGGACCTAATATCACCCGTCAGCTGGTACTCCCTGAGGAGCTTAGAGCAATAGTACTTCAGTCTCTACAATGAAATGGGCCACGTGGGAGTTGAATGGACTGTGGATCTGGAAAGGGCCACTGGCCAAAAATGTACATGATCATTGAAAAAATGATCAAGACTTGTGAGAGATGCATTCGCCGTAAAACATCTCCTGAGAGAGCCGCTCCACTTGTGAATATTAAGACCTGCAGGCCTCTCGAGCTCATGTGTATGGACTTCTTATCCTTGGAGCCAGATCGGTCCAACACAAAGGATATACTAGTCATTAGCGATCATTTCACAAAGTATACGGTGGCCATACCAGCTCCCAACCAGCGAGCCCGCACTGTAGCAAAATGTCTTTGGGAAAACTTCATAGTGCATTATGGCTTTCCAAAGAGACTACACAGTGATCAGAGTCCTGATTTTGAGTCAAGAACCATTAAAGAACTAGGTGAGCTCTCTGGCATGAAGAAGGTAGCACAACCCCATACCGTCCCAGAGGCAATCCAGTTGAACGGTTCAATAGAACCCTCCTCCAAATGCTCGGTACACTGAGTCAGCCTGATAAACTCCATGGGAAGGATTTTGTAAGGCCCCTCGTGCATGCCTATAATTGCACCAAAAATGAAGTTACTGGTTTCTCCCCCTATGAATTGATGTTTGGGAGACAACCCAGGCTCCTGATCGACCTAGTCTTTGGGCTGTCCACGAACACCAATAAGCAGACTCATTCCCAGTATGTCAGTGACTTAAAGTGCTGGTTGGAGGAAAGTCACAAAATTGCTACCTCCAATGCAGGGAGGAATGCTGATCGCAACAAGGCCCAATTAGATAAGCGAGTTGTAAACTCAGTCCTGGGAAGTGGCGATAGAGTTCTCATCCCCAATGTGAAGCTGCGTGGGAAGCATAAGCTTGCAAACAAGTGGGAGGACAATGTTTATGTTGTTCTCAGGCAAGCTGGTGACATGCCAGTTTACACAGTGAGGCCTGAAGGCAAGGATGGCCCTGTGCGCACCTTGCATCGTGATCTGCTCCTCCCCTGTGGTTTCCTTTCCTCAACTGCAACAACTGAGCCTGTCAAACAGTCTTCAGTAAGGAGACCAAAAACAAGACAATGCCCCATCACTGAAAGTGAAGAAGAAGAGGATGACACTGACATGGAAATCATGTCTACTTGGACATCTTCCCCTTTTCTTGCACCAGGACCAGATGTGGTTGTCACAGTCCAAGACATTCACAGGTTGAGTAATCCTCCTTGCGTGATCAGAAAATCAAATGACCCCGATGTGTTACCCACTCCTGTTCTCTCTGACTCTCCTGCTGTTGAACTTCCTGTGGAGGACAGAAAAGTGTCTATGCAGAACTTACCTGATCCAGTCAATCCACCCGAACAAGACAACTTGCCTGAAGAAGATGTCCCACCTGAATGCAATGACTTACCTGTACCAGACCCCTCACTTGAATGTAACTTACCTCACAGTGCCCCCCTGAGCATGACTCCACAACCACCTGAGGACACATCTTCCAATGAAAGTGAAACTTGTCCACTGTTGTCAGATGTAGCTCACCAAGAAGAGGATGCATCTGAAAAAAACACACTTACGTAACTGAACAGCCTAAATCAGTAAAAGCACAAGATGTCAGGCCCCAAGATACTGAATTCCCTTTTCATCGTTCCCATAGACTGCATGAACAGCCTGAGAGGCTTCAGTATTCAAGGCTGGGTAGTCCCCTGTTGATGTTGGTGAACGCCCTCTTTCAAGGCCTTAGTGAGGCATTTGCAAGTTTCCTGCATAAACCTGATGGCATAGAAGAGCAATCATATCAAAGTCTTGAGAACTTTGTGACTTAGTCGTCACTGTGCAGTTGCCATCCCTTGTGGCTTACTGGGTGCTACCATATTTTCTGCTGTGCCCGACCCACTCAGAGATCGGTGAGCATGATTTTTGCTTTTCGCTGAGGAATTTCATTCTGATTTGCACTTTACTGGGTTATTGATTGTGCTGTTCTGCAATATTTTATGTGTGGTTTTTCAAATGTAAGGTTTGTTTACCAAGTTATTGAGTGGATTTAAGTCATTTTATTTTGTACTTGTAAAAAGTTGTTAATAGCAGCTAAAATTGTTACATCCACAGTTTGCACTGTGAAAGGGCATGTATACAGAAATAAAAAAAAAGTGCAGTATTACATATTACATGATTTAAAGTTGATTCCAGTACAAGTTTCATGATTTAAGAATTGATGTTAATTATAAAAGTTGATGTCAGTACAAGTAGAAAAAAAAAAAAACATTTCATGATGTAATTATATTTAAAATGGACATTAGATATTAGATAGCTCATGATTTTCTTCTGACCGTGTCTGTTGACAGGTTGGGGTTTTTTGTGTGTTTTTTTTGTCGTATGTGTTGGATTGTTTCCTCGTGTTGTTCCATCCAGTAAGATAGATGCTGAGCCTTCCCACCTGGATCTAGAGAGGGACCAAAGATACCCTGTGATCACTGGATAGGTTCTACTGCACTCTACAGTGTGGTAGGCCCAGTATCTGCAAACAGCCTCACACTCCTCCCCTGTGGTTTCCTTTCCTCAACTGCAACAACTGAGCCTGTCAAACAGTCTTCAGTAAGGAGACCAAAAACAAGACAATGCCCCATCACTGAAAGTGAAGAAGAAGAGGATGACACTGACATGGAAATCATGTCTACTTGGACATCTTCCCCTTTTCTTGCACCAGGACCAGATGTGGTTGTCACAGTCCAAGACATTCACAGGTTGAGTAATCCTCCTTGCGTGATCAGAAAATCAAATGACCCCGATGTGTTACCCACTCCTGTTCTCTCTGACTCTCCTGCTGTTGAACTTCCTGTGGAGGACAGAAAAGTGTCTATGCAGAACTTACCTGATCCAGTCAATCCACCCGAACAAGACAACTTGCCTGAAGAAGATGTCCCACCTGAATGCAATGACTTACCTGTACCAGACCCCTCACTTGAATGTAACTTACCTCACAGTGCCCCCCTGAGCATGACTCCACAACCACCTGAGGACACATCTTCCAATGAAAGTGAAACTTGTCCACTGTTGTCAGATGTAGCTCACCAAGAAGAGGATGCATCTGAAAAAAACACACTTACGTAACTGAACAGCCTAAATCAGTAAAAGCACAAGATGTCAGGCCCCAAGATACTGAATTCCCTTTTCATCGTTCCCATAGACTGCATGAACAGCCTGAGAGGCTTCAGTATTCAAGGCTGGGTAGTCCCCTGTTGATGTTGGTGAACGCCCTCTTTCAAGGCCTTAGTGAGGCATTTGCAAGTTTCCTGCATAAACCTGATGGCATAGAAGAGCAATCATATCAAAGTCTTGAGAACTTTGTGACTTAGTCGTCACTGTGCAGTTGCCATCCCTTGTGGCTTACTGGGTGCTACCATATTTTCTGCTGTGCCCGACCCACTCAGAGATCGGTGAGCATGATTTTTGCTTTTCGCTGAGGAATTTCATTCTGATTTGCACTTTACTGGGTTATTGATTGTGCTGTTCTGCAATATTTTATGTGTGGTTTTTCAAATGTAAGGTTTGTTTACCAAGTTATTGAGTGGATTTAAGTCATTTTATTTTGTACTTGTAAAAAGTTGTTAATAGCAGCTAAAATTGTTACATCCACAGTTTGCACTGTGAAAGGGCATGTATACAGAAATAAAAAAAAAGTGCAGTATTACATATTACATGATTTAAAGTTGATTCCAGTACAAGTTTCATGATTTAAGAATTGATGTTAATTATAAAAGTTGATGTCAGTACAAGTAGAAAAAAAAAAAAACATTTCATGATGTAATTATATTTAAAATGGACATTAGATATTAGATAGCTCATGATTTTCTTCTGACCGTGTCTGTTGACAGGTTGGGGTTTTTTGTGTGTTTTTTTTGTCGTATGTGTTGGATTGTTTCCTCGTGTTGTTCCATCCAGTAAGATAGATGCTGAGCCTTCCCACCTGGATCTAGAGAGGGACCAAAGATACCCTGTGATCACTGGATAGGTTCTACTGCACTCTACAGTGTGGTAGGCCCAGTATCTGCAAACAGCCTCACACTCCTCCCCTGTGGTTTCCTTTCCTCAACTGCAACAACTGAGCCTGTCAAACAGTCTTCAGTAAGGAGACCAAAAACAAGACAATGCCCCATCACTGAAAGTGAAGAAGAAGAGGATGACACTGACATGGAAATCATGTCTACTTGGACATCTTCCCCTTTTCTTGCACCAGGACCAGATGTGGTTGTCACAGTCCAAGACATTCACAGGTTGAGTAATCCTCCTTGCGTGATCAGAAAATCAAATGACCCCGATGTGTTACCCACTCCTGTTCTCTCTGACTCTCCTGCTGTTGAACTTCCTGTGGAGGACAGAAAAGTGTCTATGCAGAACTTACCTGATCCAGTCAATCCACCCGAACAAGACAACTTGCCTGAAGAAGATGTCCCACCTGAATGCAATGACTTACCTGTACCAGACCCCTCACTTGAATGTAACTTACCTCACAGTGCCCCCCTGAGCATGACTCCACAACCACCTGAGGACACATCTTCCAATGAAAGTGAAACTTGTCCACTGTTGTCAGATGTAGCTCACCAAGAAGAGGATGCATCTGAAAAAAACACACTTACGTAACTGAACAGCCTAAATCAGTAAAAGCACAAGATGTCAGGCCCCAAGATACTGAATTCCCTTTTCATCGTTCCCATAGACTGCATGAACAGCCTGAGAGGCTTCAGTATTCAAGGCTGGGTAGTCCCCTGTTGATGTTGGTGAACGCCCTCTTTCAAGGCCTTAGTGAGGCATTTGCAAGTTTCCTGCATAAACCTGATGGCATAGAAGAGCAATCATATCAAAGTCTTGAGAACTTTGTGACTTAGTCGTCACTGTGCAGTTGCCATCCCTTGTGGCTTACTGGGTGCTACCATATTTTCTGCTGTGCCCGACCCACTCAGAGATCGGTGAGCATGATTTTTGCTTTTCGCTGAGGAATTTCATTCTGATTTGCACTTTACTGGGTTATTGATTGTGCTGTTCTGCAATATTTTATGTGTGGTTTTTCAAATGTAAGGTTTGTTTACCAAGTTATTGAGTGGATTTAAGTCATTTTATTTTGTACTTGTAAAAAGTTGTTAATAGCAGCTAAAATTGTTACATCCACAGTTTGCACTGTGAAAGGGCATGTATACAGAAATAAAAAAAAAGTGCAGTATTACATATTACATGATTTAAAGTTGATTCCAGTACAAGTTTCATGATTTAAGAATTGATGTTAATTATAAAAGTTGATGTCAGTACAAGTAGAAAAAAAAAAAAACATTTCATGATGTAATTATATTTAAAATGGACATTAGATATTAGATAGCTCATGATTTTCTTCTGACCGTGTCTGTTGACAGGTTGGGGTTTTTTGTGTGTTTTTTTTGTCGTATGTGTTGGATTGTTTCCTCGTGTTGTTCCATCCAGTAAGATAGATGCTGAGCCTTCCCACCTGGATCTAGAGAGGGACCAAAGATACCCTGTGATCACTGGATAGGTTCTACTGCACTCTACAGTGTGGTAGGCCCAGTATCTGCAAACAGCCTCACACTCCTCCCCTGTGGTTTCCTTTCCTCAACTGCAACAACTGAGCCTGTCAAACAGTCTTCAGTAAGGAGACCAAAAACAAGACAATGCCCCATCACTGAAAGTGAAGAAGAAGAGGATGACACTGACATGGAAATCATGTCTACTTGGACATCTTCCCCTTTTCTTGCACCAGGACCAGATGTGGTTGTCACAGTCCAAGACATTCACAGGTTGAGTAATCCTCCTTGCGTGATCAGAAAATCAAATGACCCCGATGTGTTACCCACTCCTGTTCTCTCTGACTCTCCTGCTGTTGAACTTCCTGTGGAGGACAGAAAAGTGTCTATGCAGAACTTACCTGATCCAGTCAATCCACCCGAACAAGACAACTTGCCTGAAGAAGATGTCCCACCTGAATGCAATGACTTACCTGTACCAGACCCCTCACTTGAATGTAACTTACCTCACAGTGCCCCCCTGAGCATGACTCCACAACCACCTGAGGACACATCTTCCAATGAAAGTGAAACTTGTCCACTGTTGTCAGATGTAGCTCACCAAGAAGAGGATGCATCTGAAAAAAACACACTTACGTAACTGAACAGCCTAAATCAGTAAAAGCACAAGATGTCAGGCCCCAAGATACTGAATTCCCTTTTCATCGTTCCCATAGACTGCATGAACAGCCTGAGAGGCTTCAGTATTCAAGGCTGGGTAGTCCCCTGTTGATGTTGGTGAACGCCCTCTTTCAAGGCCTTAGTGAGGCATTTGCAAGTTTCCTGCATAAACCTGATGGCATAGAAGAGCAATCATATCAAAGTCTTGAGAACTTTGTGACTTAGTCGTCACTGTGCAGTTGCCATCCCTTGTGGCTTACTGGGTGCTACCATATTTTCTGCTGTGCCCGACCCACTCAGAGATCGGTGAGCATGATTTTTGCTTTTCGCTGAGGAATTTCATTCTGATTTGCACTTTACTGGGTTATTGATTGTGCTGTTCTGCAATATTTTATGTGTGGTTTTTCAAATGTAAGGTTTGTTTACCAAGTTATTGAGTGGATTTAAGTCATTTTATTTTGTACTTGTAAAAAGTTGTTAATAGCAGCTAAAATTGTTACATCCACAGTTTGCACTGTGAAAGGGCATGTATACAGAAATAAAAAAAAAGTGCAGTATTACATATTACATGATTTAAAGTTGATTCCAGTACAAGTTTCATGATTTAAGAATTGATGTTAATTATAAAAGTTGATGTCAGTACAAGTAGAAAAAAAAAAAAACATTTCATGATGTAATTATATTTAAAATGGACATTAGATATTAGATAGCTCATGATTTTCTTCTGACCGTGTCTGTTGACAGGTTGGGGTTTTTTGTGTGTTTTTTTTGTCGTATGTGTTGGATTGTTTCCTCGTGTTGTTCCATCCAGTAAGATAGATGCTGAGCCTTCCCACCTGGATCTAGAGAGGGACCAAAGATACCCTGTGATCACTGGATAGGTTCTACTGCACTCTACAGTGTGGTAGGCCCAGTATCTGCAAACAGCCTCACACTCCTCCCCTGTGGTTTCCTTTCCTCAACTGCAACAACTGAGCCTGTCAAACAGTCTTCAGTAAGGAGACCAAAAACAAGACAATGCCCCATCACTGAAAGTGAAGAAGAAGAGGATGACACTGACATGGAAATCATGTCTACTTGGACATCTTCCCCTTTTCTTGCACCAGGACCAGATGTGGTTGTCACAGTCCAAGACATTCACAGGTTGAGTAATCCTCCTTGCGTGATCAGAAAATCAAATGACCCCGATGTGTTACCCACTCCTGTTCTCTCTGACTCTCCTGCTGTTGAACTTCCTGTGGAGGACAGAAAAGTGTCTATGCAGAACTTACCTGATCCAGTCAATCCACCCGAACAAGACAACTTGCCTGAAGAAGATGTCCCACCTGAATGCAATGACTTACCTGTACCAGACCCCTCACTTGAATGTAACTTACCTCACAGTGCCCCCCTGAGCATGACTCCACAACCACCTGAGGACACATCTTCCAATGAAAGTGAAACTTGTCCACTGTTGTCAGATGTAGCTCACCAAGAAGAGGATGCATCTGAAAAAAACACACTTACGTAACTGAACAGCCTAAATCAGTAAAAGCACAAGATGTCAGGCCCCAAGATACTGAATTCCCTTTTCATCGTTCCCATAGACTGCATGAACAGCCTGAGAGGCTTCAGTATTCAAGGCTGGGTAGTCCCCTGTTGATGTTGGTGAACGCCCTCTTTCAAGGCCTTAGTGAGGCATTTGCAAGTTTCCTGCATAAACCTGATGGCATAGAAGAGCAATCATATCAAAGTCTTGAGAACTTTGTGACTTAGTCGTCACTGTGCAGTTGCCATCCCTTGTGGCTTACTGGGTGCTACCATATTTTCTGCTGTGCCCGACCCACTCAGAGATCGGTGAGCATGATTTTTGCTTTTCGCTGAGGAATTTCATTCTGATTTGCACTTTACTGGGTTATTGATTGTGCTGTTCTGCAATATTTTATGTGTGGTTTTTCAAATGTAAGGTTTGTTTACCAAGTTATTGAGTGGATTTAAGTCATTTTATTTTGTACTTGTAAAAAGTTGTTAATAGCAGCTAAAATTGTTACATCCACAGTTTGCACTGTGAAAGGGCATGTATACAGAAATAAAAAAAAAGTGCAGTATTACATATTACATGATTTAAAGTTGATTCCAGTACAAGTTTCATGATTTAAGAATTGATGTTAATTATAAAAGTTGATGTCAGTACAAGTAGAAAAAAAAAAAAACATTTCATGATGTAATTATATTTAAAATGGACATTAGATATTAGATAGCTCATGATTTTCTTCTGACCGTGTCTGTTGACAGGTTGGGGTTTTTTGTGTGTTTTTTTTGTCGTATGTGTTGGATTGTTTCCTCGTGTTGTTCCATCCAGTAAGATAGATGCTGAGCCTTCCCACCTGGATCTAGAGAGGGACCAAAGATACCCTGTGATCACTGGATAGGTTCTACTGCACTCTACAGTGTGGTAGGCCCAGTATCTGCAAACAGCCTCACACTCAGCCCTCTATGCAATTCCCCTCTTTCTCCAACCACACATACTTATCCATCTCCTCCTGAACTCTGAATCCCCCACACTTACCTTTTTGACATCTCAGGAACTGTGGACTTACACTTAACCCTTTTATTTTTTTCTTCTTTTTCCTGCACTTTGGGCTGAAATTGATATACATACCTCCTCCTTCTCAGGAACAGAATGGTGGTGATGGACATGAGGGACATCCTCCTTAAGTGAAGTGGTGTTTGTTATTAAACCTGGTATCTTTTGTATATTATGAACTGTGAATCTGATAAGAGTGACTTGAATCTAAGGTTGATGCACAAAATTCAGGTTACAAGGGTGCACCCAAGATAGAGATATTGGCCAATTTGATACTTCCAAAAGTTTTCTTTGTTGATGTTATTGTGTAATAACAACTTGTGTTGTATACTGTTATAGTGGGTACTACCTTAATTTGATGTTGCATTCGTTGAGAAAATGTCGGGGCACCACCTTCCTCAGCTAAGAAGGACTGCAGAAATTAACTGCTATAACGCTGATAAAATACTAACGAATGAACTACCCCGTAAACCAGTCTGATAATCTGAAGCATAAACTCTGGATACAGGGATCGTATATATTCAGTTCAAAAGGACACCGTCTAACCAGGACTTAAATCAAAATATAATTTATTAAGCAGAATTATGGATAATGGGTAATGTACCATGAATAATACAACAGAAGATATGAGGTGATGTGACAGAACACAAAAGAAACTTATGGCAACACAATGGTAAAACAAGTTTGGCAATAGTGAGAAGTAGTTGTAAAGGGATAATGGGGACGCGAACGTAAAGTTAAGGGATTAAACGAGCAGTCGAGAGAATTTGGATAAATTAGCAGTATCTTAACCTCACGGACCAACTCTTATTCAAACCCGCTTGGCATGCCTACTTGACTGATGTCGTCCCGGTGTGTTCTGCTCCGAACTAACTCGAAGATGCCCAGAGGGTCGTCCGTGGCTCGATCTGCTCAGTGGTCTGGTGAAGGCCAAGCGCACCAAGGTGACGAGCTGATGTTGGACAGTGACGTCTCTGGAACTGGTTCTGAGTTGTCGGTTACAGATGAGGGACGGCTCCGGATGGTCTTTAGTTGGACCAAGGATCAACAGCTGGCTGCAGGGTTTTGGTTCGGTTGAGTCCGTGAAGAATTATTTTAGACGGATAGTAACAAAATTGATAGTCTCTTCGATGGCCGATCGAAAAGGGTCTACAAAATTATTATTATTTGACTAAATTTACAGACTCAAACAAAAACGTGTGGCTTAGAAAAAGGAAGGTTTATGGCAAACTATAGAAACACGTCTTCGAAAATTAAATCACGCTACTCGGTATGGCTTTTGAGTAGCTCGAAGACGGGAAAAACTTAAAGAGCAAAACGACTGTACAAGACTAAGACAACTAAGAAGTAACAAAACTAAGACATAACATAACATAACTTAAACAAGACAGAGTAACGCGCACTGAATTCATGCTGCGGCTGCAGACATTTAAATCTCGCTCCAGAGGCGTGTCTAATGGGCAGGCCGTCGAACACGTGAGACGCTTTGTGACACGCAATCGCCTCAAGGAGCTGAACTAATCAATGATTCATACGAGGGGCTCATCTGCTTCTCACTATGGTCAATCACATATAATTTCAATGACAAATTTTCAATGACATTTCAGCATTGTTCACAGCATGCATTAGACACTTCCTATGGTTGGGTGACAACCTTAAATGATAATCCTGGTACAGTTTCATCCCAACATGTATAATTACTCAATGTATAACTAATACCAATAAAAAAAAAAAAAGAATAAAGAAATAAAGAAAGGCAGACTATATTTGCCCAAGATGATTATCACTATTACGGTTACTTATTAATAAATGCATCACGTCAAGCGTATTGTTATGAACATCTAGATGGCAGTATGGTTATATGATAAAAATTCAGTCAAACTTTATAAAACAGTTAAAATCACAACTTTGTCATACTTCAGGTGAGAGATACTGGGAAAACACCAATATTATGCGTACAATGAGTCCTGTAGGGTGAAAGCATCAAAAGTTAAGTTTAACATAGAAGTCCATGTTATCCTGGAGTATTGAGAAAAAGCACACAAGCATAGACAAGTTGCTTCAAGAATGTCCAGTTTACAACCCATCAGCATTATCTGATTTTTGGAGGTTCCTCTGGAGCCTGGCATTTGTCCCTCCAGACAGTTTTATTGTCTTGATCTCTATTGGGGCTATCAGGAGAGAATTAGCATTGCCATGAGAAACATAGTGAGGAGAAGGTGAGGAGGAGAGGCCACCTTTGATGTTGAGGTGTATGTGTCCCTGACTTCCCTGAAAAGAAAACATGGAGGAGATGTCTCTTGTCCAGACATCTTGTCTCTGAAATTAACACCTTCCCTGTAAACAGTTCAAATGGTCAATAGCTCTTGAAAGTTGGGATGCTTTACAACTCCATTTCTCCTGAAGGAAGAGGGTAAGAGAAGGTCAGTTAGAGGCCAGTTCTGCTACACTGTTCTCTACTAAAAGCTGGCATAAATTTAAGCTTATTCTCTGGTCTCTGAGTCTCATTGAACACTCCACTGGGCTCCTGTATTCGAACCTACTGGTCCATCTATTCTTAAGTGAGTATTACTCATCAACCCCTGTCAGGTATTACTTAAATGCTACACAGGTGGTGTGTGGTCCTGCTCTGCCCTAAAGTCTGAGATGTGACTTCCCACCATGTAGTTTGTTGTACGCGGATAGCCTGCCTTCATCTTAAAAATTAAGTGGAATTAATTCCACTAACAATATTTTTCATACTCTTTCAGTCAAATTTGTATGGAGAAGTGAACAATAATATTAATCTCCGCGGAACAAACTATAGCTTTTAGCCATGGTGTCTGTGCATACTGAGTTGCATTTGAATTTGTGAACGAATGACTTGGCCAGAAAAAGAATTCTTGAGAGAAGATGACAACTGAGAGCAAAAGGTTACAAATGTCACCACAACACTATCTCAGACTTCTCAGAAACAGATGAGCAGCAACAGGTACAAAGTCTAACATTGATGTAAACTCTCTTTAGTTGAACTCTGAGTCTCCTGCCTGTTACTGTTTGGTGTTTGGTGAACCAAACACCAAACAGTAACAGGCAGGTCAAGATCCAGGGCAGGGCAAAACTCTTAGTCACGGACAGAAGATTGATGTATATACCAGGGAACAGGAAAACAGATGTGGTCAAAGGCAGGCAGGGTTGGTGACAAGACATCAGTCCAGTCGTAAATGCTGGAGAATCAAGAAACAAAGAACAGTCTGGCAATTATTATACTAAAACTGTTAGCAAGCCATGGAGACAGTATAAGGTGTTGAGCAGTGTGTAATGTTGGAATATCTGTAGCTCTACTATAGGGGGATTTTGAATGCAGTTGTGGATGCTGAAAATCAGACCCAAGCTGTGTTCTGCACCCTATTATTATTTTCATGAAAGACCGTTAACTTGTCTTTGTCAAATACAGGCATCTAAAATGAGTTCTTTTGACCAGTTTTCTTCAAAGCAAACTCAAAAAAGAACGTTGTTACTGGATAATTTGTGTGTTTGTTGTAAAAGCAACATGTATAAATGTATTTTTGAGACAGTTCTCAAAGTGAGTGGAAATATGATTTTTGCAAATTTATGTATTTTACTGGTTGCGTAGAGTAGGCAGGCTGTGATATCATGATATACACAACCACATGTTTAAAGTGGGTTGGTAAAGCTCCAGGAGTTGGTCATACCCTTGCCTCTACCCTTGTCCTTGCCTTCTGGCATGGCGTTGCATCCTTAAGCACAAAGATAGCCTGTGAAATTCCTGCTGGCTGCCTTGACAGCAGTGATGATTTAGTGGACAGTTTATGACGCACAGTGGAGTGTGTATCAGTAACATGCTTTTACATGGAGAGGAGCAGCAACAGGTGACAGTCCATGATTTATTATACAACCATCTGAAACAAGGAGGAACAGTATTGTCAAGTGTAAAATAAACACCTGCAAGTAAAAAACCCCCCACACCTTAAGTGTTAAGAACACTTTAATATAATTCTGACTATGACATGTTTTATATAAAACTTAATTAATTGATCTAACTAACTTCCACAGCAAGTTACTTTTAGTTTTTAGTTTGTTTTGTTTTTTTTTAAGTTACCTCAGTCTTTAGTATTTATACATTGAAAACAGCAGACACTTCAGTAACATCCTGTTTAGAACAGAAATATCAGTGCTTCAGTTTCACCGGGGAATTTATTAGAATTTAAAGTGATTCTTGCTTTGTTAGGTAGGGGAAAACATTGTAGCTAGTATTGTATTAATGAAAACTGAGCCACAACAGGAAAGGAAGGCCAGCACCATGGACAGTGACCTTTCCTACATCTGCCACAGAGGTACACACCTGAAGTATGACAGCCCAGACTCTGTAAGTATAAGTCCATTATATTTTCTCCACTTAAATACAGAAACTCCCAGAATAAAGATGTGAAGTATATTCCTGAAACAGACCAACCAGCTACGAAGTGAGCTATGTAAGCACCAAAAGTCTTTCGAAAGAGAAAGAAATTCACATCCCATTAGCTGCAAATTTGCCTTTGAGCCTGTGTGTGAATAGAGAAGGTCGTTGTCAAGAGAGTTCACAGAAAGCGAGTAGGCTTGTTGATGACGTTGCTGCTTCCATAGAGGGCACAAACAAAATAACAGTAACTCAAAAAAGGTGCCATATCTGCACGCTATTTGTTAAAAGTGGACTTACTATTTACATCTTACTCTACATGCTGTAATACCTACTATTAATACAAGCCTAATGCTGACTTAGAGTGGTGCTCATAAATTTACATACCACTAACAGAATTTTAAAATATTGGACATTTTTTGGAATATATGATCATGCAAAAAACGTTATTTTAGGGATAGTGGTCACATGAAGTCTTTTCTTATTGCAAAATTGTGTATGCCCTTTTTAAATCATAATGCTAACTGAAATCACCCAAATGACCCTGCTCAGAAGTTTACATACCCTGGTAATGTATACATAAGTTGGCACACATGAGTTTAAATGGACATTAAAGGTAAGTTTCGGTGAGTTTTAATTTTAATCAGTGCCTCTGTATGAATAGTCAGTGAGTTTTTTAGGTCTTGAGAGATCCCTGCAAATTTAATTCAGGGCTGCACTGACTTTGCTGGATACTGAGTTATGGGGAAAGCAAAAGAACTGACAAAGAACTTGACAAAAAAGATATCCAGAGATTTGAAAGTGCCAATCAGTCATGTTCAAACTCCGATAAAGAAGTGGAACAACACGGTCAGGTAGACCAACAAAACTTTCTGCCACAACTGCCAGAGAGATTGGCCATGATGCAAAGAAAAAACCACAAGCAACATCAGCTGAAATACAGGCTTTTCTGCAAAAAAGTGGTGCTGCTGTTCCAAGATGCACACGAAAGAGGTACTTGAACAACAAGGGGCTGCACAGTGGAGTTGCCAGACGAAAGCTGGACTAACTGCACTAACACCACAGAAAAGTCTGCTTACAATATGCCAAACAGCACTGAGACAAGCCTCAACATTTCTGGAAGTCATTTGAGTGTTGACACCAAAATTTAACTTTGTGGTCACAACCAAAGAAAGAATGGTACACTTCTTGCAAATTGTAAAATTCTATGTAAATGTATTAAAATTTGGATGTAAATTTATGAGCACAACTGTGAGCCTTGCTTAGCCTAGATAACAACAGGAAGTTCTTTCGTTTGCCCTCTGTAAAATGGACCTCCATGATGTTGGCAATGTGTTTGCCTTCATACCAGAATTTTGAACTCCTTTACTTAGCCCTAATCTATTCCAGGCATTAGTGGAGCAGTCAGTCCTCCATCAAAGGTCCCATTCCCAGCTGTTCACAGTCCTTACATCTCTGACTTCTACAATCACATGCACACACAAGGGAAGGTGTGCGGCACCTTGTCTCTCTTAAGTTTGAAATCTGAGCCAACAGTGCTTTCAGATGAGGGTGCTATTGTTAGGATGCTTGTTATTTACTGAAGGTCACTTGAGGAGGTGTTGAGTATAGGACCCTGCCTCCATGTGTCCTTCTCTTGTCTTGCCCTTTCTTCTGGTCTGCATTCAGACATGAAGTTAGTGGTTGGTGCATTTTCCCTCAGAGCTGGAAGACTCCTATAGATTAAAAGGTTTTTGTGCTGATGAAGACCAAAGATTTTGCGTAACAGGGCAAAAAAGGTAGGGTTTGAATTAATTATCTTAATTAACTATTATCTAATCTGTTCTTGAAAATGAACAGAGTGAAGACATATATAGGTGAGAGAGGTTTGCAGTGCAATATATATATATATGTATGTATACATTTATGACATGGTTACTCTTCTTTTTTGAGAGAAGATTTTGACAGATGCTTATCTTTCCATTATTACACATGCTACACATGCATATAGGTGGTGACATAGTGCCAAAGGTTATTGTATATTTGATTTTATATTAATGATCTTAGTTATTAGCTTCACATATTCTTATAAGTTTGTCATAATACTTAAAAGAAATTGCTCATTTAACATAGGCTTTTATCATGAAAAAGCGCAAATCTTTGAATTGAGCGGCCTTCCCTAACAGTTCCTCATTATAACAGGTGAGCCTATAAGAGAAATGCCGTTAAATGCTGTTGTTATTGTTGTTAGTAACAATGTAACATGTTCATAATAGGTCAATAATCAGACACTCTCTACAATAGATTCATGTATGTAAAGAGGCCATGATTGTGAGTGGGAATTTTGATGTTGATGTATGAAAATCAGTCTACATTAGTGAAGATCACATAGATTTTCATATTTTTTTTCATACAACACAATACTTATTATTATGACATGACATAGCTCTCTGACTCTCATCTCACTAGGCCAGGTTATAATCTGGAGCTGTTTTGTGTCCATACAACTAGAACTAATTTTCGTCTCATCCTTATTCTTCTTTATTGTATATATTTTATGTGTATGTTTAACCTGCTGCTGCGATCAATAAAGTGTCAGTCTGATTTGGTGGAAAGGTCCATCCACTGCCCAGCATCCAGTGAAAGCATGCTTTGAAAAGATAATCCCTGCAAGGCTTTAACCTTTCAGCTTTGTTATGTAGCCAAAAGTACAATATATCTCGGTCCTGGTCACCAAGCTGATGGAGCAAACTTAGAAACTCACAGACATCACCCAACTGTTGCCTATATTGTCAGTACTGTAAATAATCCCTTCATCCTTTGCTGACCTCTAGTGGTTTGACTTTTCACCAGCTGTGATGATGTACTCGAGGATGTGTCCCTACCAGGGCCGGTTGTAGGCAGGCATAGATGAGGGGGCAGTCAGAAATGTGAAGGGGGCATCATATGCACACATCATGCTCCAGCACTTTTTCCTGGTATAGCTCTTAAGGTCACTGAGGCACGCAAACCCCCTGACCACAATAAGGTGGCAATCCCTCAAGGGGGGAAACTGAAAAAAAATAAAATAAAATAAAACATCCTTCATCCAGATTTTATCAACCAACAACGTAACATATCTCTTAACTGGATGGCCTATTTCTCAAATAAATTTTAACCTAAAGTAAGACTTCACACACTATAATCAATATTTACAAAAACTGAAAGGTCGTCTTGACTGAGAAAACGCAGCCGCTTCTTCAAAGTCTTACCGCTCCGTTGCCGCACTGAAACCTGACACCACACTGTCTGGCTCATTACTTTGGCTCATTTGCATACTAACAGTGATTGGATGTTTACTGAGGGCTGAGGGGAGGTGTGTGTGTGTGTGTGTGTGTGTGTGCGTGCGTGTGTGTGTGTGTGTGTGTGTGTGTGTGTGTGTGTGTGTGTGTGTGTGTGTGTGTGTGTGTGTGTGTGTGCATGCGCGCATGCGCGCATGCGCGCGGGGGAGATGAGAGGAAGCTGATACAATATTGTCTTTGTGTCCCCTTTTCGGCAGATTTTTCCGCTACTGCAGATAATTTTGTCAACTTGTAATGTATTAATTTTGTGAGTATATTAAAAATGTGCTTTCTCAACTTCGAAAATTTTGATTTGAGGGGGCAAGACATTTATTTGAGGGGACGCTGCCCCCTCTTGCCCCTGCGTAGAGCCGGCCTCGGTCCCTGCTACAGTTGTGGATACAAGTGCAAATTCTGACCAAATTCAATCTTCACAAAAGTGTTGCTCTGTGTGATCAGTGACACAACACAAACTATGGCCACCATGCGTGACACATAATATATCCATAACTAATCACAATCTCCCTAATGTACAACAATAAGTATTTTGATTCCCAGATGTATTTGTGGTATGACAGATTTGATTAATTTGCTACATTGGACATAAAACTGTTTATAAAATGCATACAGCTAATGAAAATTCAGCCATTTTAAAGCTGTCTTGATGAAATCATTAATACCGATCAACTTTTATTTAAAAAATGCTTGAATTGTTTGTTGGAGTAGTGCAATGATGTGTGTAGCTACATTTGTATATGTGCAGGTTATAATTATGACATAAATCCTACAATCTGAATTTGGACATGCATTTTACAGTTCAACTATACTAAAATATAGGTACATTTCAAAAAAGCCAAGCCACAATTTGAGATGCAGATCAATTTTATTCTACTGAACAACTGGCATGCTTAGGGAGACACTATTCAGACATCATGTGCCTCAGACACAAGAATTTCATTCCATGAGCTTCACTCCTCGTCGTGTCCTTTCTGATTAAGAGACAAACAAAAACAACAGCAATTAAACACATTTCTCTGCTATTTAAAATATTATTTTTAAATCCACTGTAATTCATGATCAAACATTTAAACTGTGTAGATCCACTGTCCACTGTGTTAGTTTGAAAGTTCTATGTATATTACTTAAGTGGTAGTAATGAGCTCTGTAGCAATATACTGACTAGCCCAAACACACTACTTCACTGTTTTGTCTGTAATTCCATTCTTCTGATGGAACAAAAATAATATGCTGTAACTTCTATTCTGTACTATTATAGATTTTAATCGTAATGTGTAATGCTGTATTTACTGTAACAGTAACTGGCCTGAAACAGGTATGTGTGGTGTCCAAAAAAAGAAACAGAAATAAAATCAATAACTGACCTTTGAGCCCACATCACGGCTCTTGGCACGTAGCTTGTTGACCTGAGACTCAGCAATGTCAGCTCTCTCTTCAGCCTCATCAAGCTCATGTTGAAGCTTACGGAACTTGGTCAGATTGCTGTTGGCCTGTTCCTCCTGTAGGACAGAAAGACAATTTCCTCATCACTACCTGACATCGATTTTTGTATTTATAATGCAGTTTATGGAATGAAACGTATTGCTGACACCACTGGTAACATCTTTTCAATTACATTTAATAATGTTATATAATAATGTTGAAAAATGTTTTAATAGTGTTCCTTGACACAATGTTTGCACTAGGCTGTGCAGATCTAATGCAATATCTCAAAGGCTGGCCACTCTGCTCTAAATTGTTGTTCTGATGAGAAAAAGCCTGTTGGAAATTAGTTTCATCAAGACATGATGTTATTTTTGGCCACATTGCCCAGCTCTACCACATGGATTTTGCGGTATTGAGCAGAGAATGAGCAATAGTATTGAATATGCACACACATGCTGTGGGCATGGATGGATTTTGTACTCACTGCCACTTCTGCAGATTTCTTGTAGGATTTAACTTTCAGCTGCAGCTTGTCTACCAGATCCTGCAGACGGGCAAGATTTTTACGATCCTCTTCCGTCTGACAAGAAAAAAGAACAATTGTAATTTTGCACAGAAGTTATACTCTCAGTGTTCCAAAATTTTGTAAATTCACAGAAACTTGCCTGATAGGTCAACTCTTTGATGCGTCTCTCATATTTTCGTATTCCCTTGACAGAATCGCTGGACCTTCTTTGTTCAGCCTCAACTTCACTTTCTAGCTCTCTGATCTGTTGAGGGAATGATGTGAAGTTTGTTTTTTTTTTCTATTAAATATATTTGTGTGGGCTAGTTATAATCAGGAACCATTACAGCTCTATTTCTAGAAAGTATTGAAACTCACCCTGGCCTCGAGCTTCTGCACCTGCTTCTTGCCTCCCTTCATGGCGATTTGTTCAGCTTCATCCAGACGGTGCTGCAGATCTTTGATGGTTTGCTCCATGTTCTTCTTCATACGCTCCAGGTGAGCGCTGGTGTCCTGCTCTTTCTTCAGCTCCTCTGCCATCATGGCAGCATCAGTAATGGCCTTCTTGGCCTTTTCCTCTGCATTTCTGCACTCCTGCACTGCTTCCTCCACTTCAGTCTGAAGCTGGGATGTGTCAGCCTCCAGCTTCTTCTTTTGGTTTAATAGGCTGGTGTTCTAGTTTTACATAGAGTAGAATGTGAATTTGGAAACAGTAAAACAAACATGTGAGAATGTATTGATAATGTGTCTCACCTGTGAGTGCAGCAGCTGCACCCTCTCACTAACATCCAGCAGCTCTTGCTCAGCAAGTTTACGACCTCTCTCAGTTTGCTCCAGACCAGCTCTGAGCTCCTCCACTTCAGCCTGAAGCAGGTTGTTACGTCTCTCAACAATGGCAATGTTCTCTTTAAGATCGTCATTGGCTCGCAGAGAGTCATCAAGCTGGAGCTGAGCATCCTGGAGGAGTGCCATATTTATTGTAAAGTGAGCACAATCAAATGAGAACATAATGTGTCCGGGGAGTCCTTTTTGAAATAAAGTACATACCTTTAGATGCGAATGAACAGCCTTCAGTTGTTTCTGGGCCTCAGCTGCCTGCCTGTTGGCCTGGCTAAGCTGGATCTCCATCTCATTGAGGTCTCCCTCCATCTTCTTCTTCAGACGCAGGGCCTCATTCCTGCTGCGAGTCTCAGCCTCAAGAGAGCTCTGCAGAGTATCCACAGTTCGCTGTTGGTTTCTCTTTGCTTGCTCCATCTCTTCATCTTTCTCGGCCAGCTTGCGCTCAATATCAGCCTTAACCTGGTTGAATTCAAGCTGGACTCTGAGAATCTTCCCTTCCTCGTGCTCTAGTGAGGCCTATAAGAAAATATGTATTGAAAATCAAATATTTGACCGGTTATTGCTAATGGCCAGAAAATGTCTGAGTTTGTGACGTCCAGCGGCAGCACTTTCAGCATACCTCTGCTTCCTCCAGGGCAGTTTGTATCTCAGACTTCTCTTGTTCCAGCTGTTTTCGAATCTTCTCAAGCTCATGAATATTCTTTCCACTCTCCCCAATTTGCTCAGTGAGGTCAGATATTTCCTCTGAGAAACAAAGTGTACCATTGTAAGTGGCTTCGTCACTTGGAGCAAATTCTGCAGTAGAGCTGTAAACTGATGTTACTCTTACCCTGCAGATTCTTATTCTCTCTCTTCATGGTCTCCAGATGTTCCAGAGATTCTTCATAGGAATTCTTCAGTTTGAAGAGCTCAGTGCTCAGAGATCTGGCATCCTTCTGAGAGCTTTCCAGCTCAGTCTGAGACTCCTCATACTTCTGTTTCCATTCTGCCAAAACCTGAGAGACAGTTCACATTTTAGATAAAGGATTTGAAATGTGTCTGCTTGAAGGTCGTTACATTTAAATTTTTCATCTGAAAGAGCAAAATTGCCATACAGTATGTATTGTAAACCCAACCTTGTCAAAGTTTCTTTGCTTCTTGTCCAGAGCAGCAGCAGCAGCGTTAGACCTCTCCACATCCACCATGAGATCTTCAATCTCATTCTGCAGCCTGTGTTTGGTCTTCTCCAGAGAGGAACATTTAGCGTTCACCGCTTCAACAGCTTCCTCAGCCTCCTGCAGACGCTGAGCCAACTTCTTTCTGGATTATGATTGGATAAGTTATAAATTCATTGCTTTTAAACTTTTAAACTAAGGTTGTTTGAGTGAAAATTTATTTTACTCACTTGGCCTCCTCCAGCTCCTCGGTTCTCTGGATGGCATCAGTTTCGTACTTAGTTCTCCACTGAGCCACCTCAGAGTTGGCCTTGGACATGCTGCGCTGCAGTTCAGCCTTCGCCTCCTGCTCCTCCTCATACTGCTCCCTGAGCAGGTCACAGTCATGGCGAGAAGACTGCACTGCATGGGCTAATGCATTTTTGGCCTGAAATGAAAGCATATCTTAATGCCTCTCATGTACCAACATTTAATCTACACAAAATGAGGCCTCATTGCTGTTTGTTTGCTACCTTGACTTCCTCCTCCAGTTGTCTTTTAAGGTCTTCAATTTGTTGAGTGTTGGATTGTTTTCCTCTGGTCAGTTGAGACACAAGGGAATCCTTTTCCTCAAGCTGCCTTGCAAGTTCACCTAATTTGAAGAATAGAGTGAGTACTTCAAAATAAGCCAAACAAAACACAGTGTTCAAATCAAATGCATACCATTCTCAGTTTGAAGCTTTGCTTTCTGCATGTTGAAGTCATTGATGGTACGCTGGCCCTCTTCTGACTTTGTTTTATATTCAGTCATCTGGTCTTCCAGAGACCTGCACATTTTCTCCAAATTATTCTGAAAACAAAAAGCAGTTTAACACTTTCAAATAAACTACTTCAAAATGAGTGATGTTCTTAAACTAGCAAAGTAAGACACCAATCAAGCAATGAGGAGAAAAGATAGTACAAAGTATTTTACTTTTGACTTCACGATATGTTCCATATTGGAGATGACATCATCCAGCTCCAGTCTGAGCTCACTCTTCTCCTTCTCCAGTTTCTGCTTGACTCTCTGCAGGTTGTCAATCTGCTCTCCCAGGTCAGCAACACTGTCAGCTTGTTTCTTCCTGAGTGTGGCAGTGGTGGCTTCATGCTGCAGAGTGGACTCTTCAAGGTCTCTGCGGAGTTTCTGGAATTCAGCCTCCCTCTTCTTGTTCATCTCAATCTGGGCAGCTGTTGCTCCACCAGCCTCCTCCAGCCTCTCACTGATCTCCTCCATCTCTCTGGACAAGTCTGCTCTCTGTTTCTCCACCTTGGCTCTGGCAGCTCGCTCTGCTTCAAGCTCTTCCTCCAGCTCCTCAATGCGGGCCTAGACCAAAATCAAAGTCAGTTTTTGCATTGAATGGCTATGAATTGTGGAATTAGCCAAATGTCACATCCCTGCACAAGCCAATTGACTTTCTTCATCTTATTTAATATTACCTGCAACTCCTTCAATTTTTTCTGGAGCTGGGCACTCATTGCTTGTTCATCTTGTATTTTGCCAGTGAGTTGGTTGATTTCAAAATCTTTCCTGTGGATTGAAAATAAAAAAGAAAAGAAAAAGTAAGGGGCGACTGTGGGCGACACAGAATTTAAAATCTATTTGAGTTTTTAAAAGTGCACTTTTCATATTACTTTTTCAGCCTCTCTTCAAGTTGCTGCTTGTCATTTTCCAGGTCCATGATACTCTCTTGAGATAATTTTAGGTCCCCCTCAAGCTTCCGCTTTGCTCTCTCAAGGTCCATACGCACTTTCTTCTCTTGCTCAAGGGATCCTTCAAGCTGTGGGCAGACATATTATAAAATCTTCTTTTTCACTTATTTCTTATTTGTTATATACAAATCCTCCTGATCTTGTAAATCCTTACATCGTCCACTTGCTGCTCCAGCTTAGCCTTGGCCTTGGTCAGAGTGTTGACTTTGTCTTCTTCACTCTGCAGATCATCCAGCGTTTGCTGATGAGCTTCCTGTAGGGCTTTCTTTTCCTTGGTCAGCTTGGCGATGATCTCTTCCAAAGCAGCCATCTCCTCAGTCAGGTTCTTGACCTGTGGACAGTGGAAATTTTTAAAACGGACTTCAACACCATTGTTAATTGGGACACACAGAGTAATTTCACAGTAATTTGTGTTTGTGGCACCTTGTTCTCAGTGGCATGCTTTTCTTTCTCCACTTTAGCCAGAGTTAACTCTAAGTCATCGATGTCTTTCTTCAGCTCAGAACACTCATCTTCCAGCTTCCTCTTCTTCGCAGTAAGCTCAGCATTCATCTCCTCCTCGTCCTCCAGTCTTTCTGTCAACTCTTTGAGCTTTGCCTCCAGCTGAATCTTGCTCTTTATCAACCCCTCACATCTTTCTTCAGCATCACAGAGATTGTCTTGTTCCTGTTATTAAGACCATAAAGCATGTCATAAAGCGTAAGTAGTCCTGGTTTAATGTTGATATTAATTGGAATGCAGTCAGAAACAGTGTTTGAACATACGGATTGAACTTGGAGCTGCAGGTCATTTTTCTCTTGGAGAAGAGTGACCATTTTTTCTTCAAGTTCCTTCCTGCGGGCTTCAGATTTTGCATAAGCCTCTTTGAGTTTTCCAAACTCTTCTTTCATGTTGGCCATCTCCTTTTCAGTCTCTGCTGACTTCAACAGAGGTTTAATCTTGAAATACATCTTCATCCAGGGCCAATTCTTGACCCCCATGAAAGCACGGATGTTCCACTGGATCACAAGTAGTGCATCCCTGCAGACAACAGATTGTCACTGTCTATAAAACCAGTTCCAAACTGAATTTCCAACTTTAGCTTGATAGCAATAAAAATCTCCTTTTCAATATGCCCTCAATCAATTCTCACTATTCACAGTGCTCTCCTGTGTTTGATGTTGATTTCAATAGCAGTTGTACTGTTTGGTTTGTGTATATTAGGTAGAGTGTATAAGAGTTTGGTCAACAGGGTTTGGCCATGCTGTGAGCAGGTACCTGCGTTCAACAATCTTCTGGAATTCGATTCTTGCCAGGAGGCCTCTTGACCGGGCTTGGATGCCTGTGATAATTAGTGCTAGTCGGTCATCTCGCATCTCCTCTAGTTGACCCAGAAGTCCAGCTTTGAAGAACACCTTTTTTATAGCAGGAGATTGAATAATCAGTAATAACCTGTTAAGTAAAATTCATTTTCTCTCAATCAACACTGTATACTGACCTTGGTGTGCCCCAGTTTGTATTGGTTGTGGTCAATATCTAAAGATCCCAACAGTTTCTCAGCAGCTTTCTTGTTGTCGATGAACTGTCCCTCAGGAATTGCATTAGGGTTCAGAATACGATATCTTTGGCACAAATACAAAAGATAAAATTATTTGTTTCCTGTGAAAACATCGTATAAGACACAACAACAGTTTTGACAGGACAATCATATGCTTTCATTGACAGTTTTAGATTTGGTTACGTTCATCACATGCAAACCTCTGTTTGAAATCTCCGTAGAGGATCCTGTTGGGGAAGCCCTTTCTGCAGATCCTGATGCCTTCCAGCACACCGTTACAGCGCAGCTGGTGCATCACCAGAGGATTCTCCATGGCCCCAGGAGTCTTGGTCTCATTGGGGATGATGCAGCGTACAAAGTGAGGGTGAGTAGACCTCAAGTTGGTCATCAGCTTGTTCAGGTTCTCCTGTGGAGGTAATTCAAACCCTGTTTAACAGCCAGTTCAAATGATTACTGTGGCACATTTCAATGTACAATTAAGTCACAGTCTCAGGTTTCCATATGAAGTAGTCATTCACACATATTTACGTGTTTTTACTAACCCTGTGCAAGGCAGAGACAGTTTGGAAGGATGATCCCTTCTTCTTGCTTCCTCCTCCTTTGCCACCCTTTCCTCCTTCAGCTAATAAACCAGTGTGCAACTCGTTAGTTTGCATCAACAGACACAGGAAAAGATGATTTAGTCTTTCTGTTCTCACAATGATATTTTATTCATAATATTGACTTTTCCAGCAGAGATTAATGCAGTCCTTTCAGTTTATCCTTACCTGAGTCTGCTCCAGCGTAATTCATAAAGAGGAAAGATAACAGCTTGAGATTAGACTTCTGGTACAGTCCTACAACAGTCTCATTCAGAGGATCTTTGTTCTTCACCAGCCAGTTGTTGATATTATAATCAACAGTTCCAGCGTAGTGAACAAGAGAAAAATGGGCCTCTGGTTTTCCTTTGACAACTCTGGGCTTCTGGAAGTTGTTTGATTTCCCCAGATGGTTGTCATAGAGCTTAGCTTTAAAGGTGGCATCAGAGGCTTTGGGAAACATGCACTCCTCTTCAAGGATGGACATGATACCCATGGGCTGAGGAGGACAATGTTGTGAAAAAAATACTTTATAAAAAGTTGTATTTTTCCTCTTTTTGGCAAGACATTCAAAAAACAGTAACGTGTATATGTGTGTGTGTGTGTGTGTGTGTGTGTGTGTGTGTGTGTGTGTGTGTGCGTTGACTTAACCAAAAATTGGGGACATTTTTCAGAATACACACCAGTTGATTGGGGACGGCTTTGCAAATGGGGACAAAAATTACCGTCCCCATTTAGATTTCATTATAATCGTATTCTACAAGCTCCAACATGCATTTCTGTCTTAAAATCGCCACTGTCCCCAAAACTGACTTTTTTTAGATTTCGTGTGTGAGAGTGTGTGCCCCCCCCCCAACCCCCACTCAATCTGTGTATAATTCTGCACACTGCCCCTGGTGGAAGTGTATGGTACTACATCATGCACATGTCCCCAATTTGATGATACATTTTCTGATAAAAGTGTGTCTCCACTCCTTGTTAAATATAACAAAGCTATTGCTTTTAAGGTTATCAGCAAGCAAAATGCAATCCTATACATCATGTATAGTATAGCTGTATAAATAATGTCTGTTTTTAAATGTCTTTCGCCAGTAGACTACTCTTATTCATTAAGAATTTCACCACAAACAACAAAGTTAGCACATAATATTAGCTAGGGATACTGACTTTATTCTATTTGTCTGTTGTTTCAACTGAATGACTTAAATTTTATTGTGTATGTTGTGTATTTTATAGTAAAGCTATTGAAAAAAATTGGGGTTGAATACCTCTATGGGTGCCAAGGTGTTTTTCAATTTAGATTTTTTTTCCCTCTTGTTTTGCTTTAGCTTCCTTAAAACAAAAAAGGGAGAGAAAACTATGTGAAGGGGAACAGTTGCCATTATACATCTTATCTGGTCCTTTTATAACAGGAAACATATTCCACTGACTAGCCAAATACAAATTGGCTGATGTTTGTGTAGTCTACAAATACATCCTACCCCCTTCAGAATCAGAAAGCCTTTATTAGTCCCCCGGAGGGGAAATTTCATAAACTTTCTTTTCTCTGTTGTACATTTCAGTATAAACTGAAATGTACAACAGAGAAAAGAAATAATCTTTACAAGCCTCCTAATCATACTAGTGGCATATCAGTTTACATACAGAAAAGGTTTTACTTATATGAAAGTATGCATAACTAGAAATAAATACGGGCAAATATACTTGAATTCTTTTTAGTTGTTGATTTACTATTTAAGATATGCTCCTCCAAGAGTGCTACCATTGTAATGTGATGTCAGAAAACTGATTTACGATGGATTCACAATGGATTCAAGACACTTTTTCTCCAAGTTTCCGAGTCAGAACTGTAATTTGACTGATTTTGGAAAATCCTGAATTCCAAGATGCCTGGAGATCAGCACTCTACTGCCACAAAAGTTTGTGATGATTAGATTTCTGAATTTGCTTGATAGATTACATTATTCAATCACAAGAACATTGGTTTAATAACTGTAAAATCATAGTAAATTGTTAGACCAAACAGTTAAGGTCAAGCTGACTGAATATTTTCGCCAGGCTAACAGTTATCAAATCCCACATGTTAACTACAGAGACAGCAAGGTATTCTGATCACATTGGGCATTTAACACCAGAATATTTTAACTACAGCAAGCTTATATTTGATGTGGGTAAGTTAATCGGTGCTCTGAACCTACTAATTCTATGAGCCATTCTATACAGACTTTATATCATCAAAGCACGGTGAGCACAGGTGTTGCTAATAATATCATGTTCTGCACATAATAAACAAAAGAGAGTACAAGTCCAACCTACATTGCGCTCTCCTGTAGTACTGCAAAAGTACTATTTACCATGTGTGTAGTATCTTCCTCTACATACAAAGCTAGTCCTGTGTGTTTGTCTTGGCCAGGTAGTGATAGTCTGTGTTAACTTGTTATTATAGGCTTGCTTACATATATTAATGGTCCAAACAGATAAACGGCCCCAGTTTGGATCATATAGTATGTGTATGAGTGTGGAGTGTCCCCAGTAGTATGGATAGGTTATTATGTATTAGTGTTAAAGCCGTCCAAACACATGAGTGTCCCCAGTTTGGATCATATAGTATGTGTATGAGTGTGGAGTGTCCCCAGTAGTATGGACAGGTTATTATGTATTAGTGTTAAAGCCGTCCAAACACATGAGTGTCCCCAGTTTGGATCATATAGTATGTGTATGAGTGTGGAGTGTCCCCAGTAGTATGGATAGGATTATGTATCAGTGTTAAAGCAGTCCAAACACATGAGTGTAGGGCTGGGCCGATAGAACAATAGCGATATGTCTCGCGATAGACACGCCATCAATATCAATATAAAATGCGTTCGATAAAACATTCAATAATTTTTTTTTTCTTCGTCGGAAGAAACCTGAAGTTTTGAAGCAAGGTTAGTTGCATGAACAAAGGCACTCGCTCTCAGGTAACCGAGCAACGTAGGGAGTAATCGCTAATCAGTGAGAGAGACACGCTAACACGCCAATCATGTAACATTATCAAGTTCGGTTGCGCCGTGTCGTTGTCACGTGTTTGTTGCTCCGCAAGGAGTGAGATGAGAAATAGAAAGTGAGCGCTGCAGTGAGCGAAGAAACTGTCGATAAAACAGGGAAAGTCAGCTCGCCAGTACGGAGTTTTTTGGATTTTATAAGTTGGACCGTAGTCAGACCAATGTGGTCTGTAACTTATGCAAGACTTTCGTCCCCACTAAGACCGGTAATACCACAAACTTGTTTAACCACCTTAGCCGCGCTCACTCTTTGGAGCACAAACGTCCGCCAACCGCAGCACCACCGCACAAGCAGCTGACCGCCATGCAGAGGTATCTGCTTCAGTGCCTGATGACAAATCATCTAAAAGGCACGAAGACGTAACGGAGGCAGCGGCATATCATATAGCTAAAGACACGCTTCACTGAGCTCTGAGGAGAAGCCAGGTTATAAACAGCTCTTATAATAAAAATATAACTGAATAGTTCATGTATGTTTAGAGTAAGAAGAGTGACTGAAGTTGTTCTTATGTCTAGGCTGGTTTTATAGTTCAGTCAGTGTTACTGTGCTGTCATCATGTTTGTTTGTTTGTTTGTTTGTTTGTATGTTACTGATGTCAAGTCTACCTCAGTTTCTGCTGTGTTTCTAAAACACTGCACATATCTGAAAACATTTTATTCACCAGAAGGTGAATCAGTTTGTGAACTTTCTGCACTAAACCTGCAGGAAAAAGTTCTCAGGTTTCTCTGTTTACATTTTTACTCTTTTTTTGCATTTATTATTTGAGTGTTTTCCATGGTTGTGTTGACATTTCCTTTCCTTTCTGCCTTGATAGCTGAGGGGATTATAATCAGAGGAAGGTTCAATTTAAAATAAAAATGTTTAAACTGAATGTATTTTTCTCCCGGTCCTTATTTTAAACAGGTCATAAAAAATATCAATAATTATCGATATCGACCAATATAAAACACTTATATCGTGATAGAGTTTTCAGCCATATCGCCCAGCCCTACATGAGTGTCCCCAGTTTGGATCATATAGTATGTGTATGAGTGTGGAGTGTCCCCAGTAGTATGGATAGGATTATGTATCAGTGTTAAAGCAGTCCAAACACATGAGTGTCCCCAGTTTGGATCATATAGTATGTGTATGAGTGTGGAGTGTCCCCAGTAGTATGGATAGGTTATTATGTGTTAGTGTTAAAGCCGTCCAAACACATGAATGTCCCCACGAAAACACACAACAGAAGTTACGATTTACTATTTTCTAATTTTATTCTAATTCTATTCTTGTAAGGAGCACTGCAACAAAAACAATTTCCCCTCTGGGATAAATAAAGGATTTCTGATTCTGGTGTCTAAATATGAGGTCCTTGGATGGTAAATCCTCGGCCTCCTCCTCATCCTCCTCAAAGCAATGATGTACTCCATCTTTGTAGATAACGTTAAGCATTACAATGATAACATTTGTATTTGGAATGAAATGACGTGGGTAATAGCGGACAATGATCATCATTTACGTTTTTTTCCGTGTGTCTGTCTCTCTCTGTCTCTCAGAGCTCTGAGATAGATGCAGTATATCTGCTCTGTAGGACACCACGGCTGTTTCTAGTTGGCACAGCGACGTTAATCGATTAGTTCGCATCCCTGTTTCACCTGTGTACATTCGGTCAGGGCGAGTGAACATTACGTGTGCCCAACGTGCGTGCGATGTGGTCAGATGAGATACTGATCAAAATATCTACATTTAGGTCTGACTGTATGTGCTGACTTAAATAGCTGCATTGAATCGTGGCTGTTGCTAATTATTGATCGCAGTGTGCATTCGATGACTGACCGAGCACTGCTGAAAACACCGTTAAAACCATGCTGCCGCCTTGTTGACGGTGTGATATATGGCGACATCAACCACATTTTCAGTGGATAGCCATTATCACCTAGCAGCCACCCATCCAGAGGGGTGCCCCCCTGAAAGACTGCAGGGATGCTAGAACCGGGGAAAGTGGCATACACGTTTGTCACCAGGCAATTTGAGTCACAGATCACCAGACATCTCTGTTTCACCTGTGTACATTCGGTCAGGTTGAGTGACCATTACGCATGCCGAACGCGCTTTCGATGTGGTCAGGTGAGATACCGATCAAAACATAGAAATTTAGGTCTGACTGTATGTGCTGACTCAGATAGTTGCATTGAATTGCGGCTGTTGCTAATTATTGATCGCAGTGAAATGCCAGACACTGTGGAAACCTGACTGTGAGGTGAGCGAATGACTCCACTTATGCTGCTGGCGCACAGAGTTGACCAGGTCTGAGGTGGTGAGCTTTCAGTGCACTTTTACGCTGCCGGCGCAGACCAAAATGGTCAAAAATTCCAATCCGCCGGCTCATTATGGCGACACCTCCCCCCTACTGCACCGCAACGCCCATCCTGGCGCACCTCTGAACGCCTGGGTTTACCAAAATACCAAGTGCGCCTGCCTGCGCCGGTCGAAAATACTACTGCGCCGATGGCGCAGCCTGCGCTGCGCCGGTGGCGGAGTCGAAAATAGAGCCCTGTGTCTCTTTCTGTTTCCATTTTTTTTTGTAATAATTGATCTTTTTGTTAATAAAAGATCAGTGAAGCTGCAACAAACGTGATTCTCTTCAGACTTTATTCCCTGTGTTCTGCACCTGTGTGTGGGTCCCATTCTCATTGGTTGGAACATTTACTTGTAATATATTCAACTGTCCTCACATGTTTTGTGTTAATTCAGTTAGTATTGACATAATTTCAAGAATCTCCAACCTCCAAATCAAATGACTCCCCTAAATGGGGGACTAGACACATCTCAAGGTGTGGAATCTCTGCCTTGGAAGAAACGACCCCAAAGATGACTTCTATCAGAGTTTGTGTATAGCCCAAGTCCCCAAAGGTTGCTAAAATATCATTTGTCCCCAATCTCAAGGTAAAAAATCATACTGGAAAAAAGAAGCTTTAATCAAAAAAAACAAGTGATTTTTGTATTGTGGGCATCCTTCCACATCTGAAAATGATGGCATCTTCTCTCTAAACCATGACAGAACAGCAAAAATGTGGGTGTCCCCAAAAGTGGCGTGTTTTTCCATTCGACCCCAAAGGTGGTCTAAGTACGTATGTGTGTGTGTGTGTGTGTGTGTGTGTAAACTCAAAAAAATCACCTTTTCAATCAGGTCAATACAGGCCTGCAAGTCCATGCCAAAATCGATGAAAACCCATTCAATGCCCTCTTTCTTGTACTCTTCCTGCTCCAGCACAAACATGTGGTGGTTGAAAAACTGTTGCAGTTTTTCATTTGTGAAGTTGATGCACAGCTGCTCAAAGGTGTTGAACTGCAATAACATTGAAAGAAATCAGAAATTAATTCATGCATGAAAATCTTAAGCAGAAAGTTCACTAATGTGTATGAACTTTGGATTCCATTTCAATCTCACGTCAAAGATCTCAAATCCAGCGATGTCCAGCACACCAATAAAATACTGGCGGGGCTGCTTGGTGTCCAGGGATTGGTTGATTCTCACCACCATCCACAGAAACATCTTCTCGTACACTGACTTAGACAGTGCACCAATGGCATAGTACACCTTGGGAAGAAAATGACTAGTGATATCTTTAAAACTGAAATTCTTATTAGGTCAAACTATTCTCCGAAGGTTCCCTACAACTCATTACCTGAGCGACATTTTGTCCCTTGGTGACCCACTCATTTCCTACTTTGACTCTCGGGTGACAGAGACCTTTGATGAGGTCAGCAGAGTTCAGGCCCATCAGATAAGCTACTTTGTCAGCATCTGAGAAAGTGATGATAGACATAAATCACGTATACATAAGTAACAACCTCTTCAACCTGACATGGCATGATCTCTCAACTTATTTCTCTCTCTTTAGAATTCTTTGACACAGTTGAGTCAGTATAAAGTGGTGAACAATGTAGCACATGACAATACATGCATACATTTCAACAAGGCATACAGTACATATTGGAAAATGTGTAGTACATTCATGAAAAAAAGTCTTTATTGCAGCAGAGACTTTGCTTTCAATGTCATTTGGATCTTGTGTGTGTGTCCACCCCCCCAAAGACAGTTGAAATTATTGTGGGCATTATTTTGCAAATAATGCAGCATTGATTAATGTGGGAACTTTTGTTTAATGCAGTGTCAAGTTATGATTCACAGTGCCTCCAGCGGATTATATTGTACATTACAAGCTTTGTGCAGCTTTTAGGTAATTTCAGATTAACTTGATGTAGTGGATCATCTGTGCTTGTCCTGCAGGGCATTAGGAGACACTCTACCTAGAGAGATATTCTACCTTTATGATGGTTATAACGTACAGTTTTTGATCAAGCTGTTTAATTGTCTTGTGTGATACTGCCAGGTGTTGCTATTACTTTGTCCATCCATCTATATCAGTGAGGGTAGGCTGAATAACTGAAAAACCTATTCATATAATGCAATACAATTAAGCAGCGTTACAAACTATAATCTCTAGAATTCCCATAAAGTGGAATCAACAACTCTCTGTCATCTTGCAGGACTGTTGCATTAGACTGAATTAGTGTTCACTGAATGTGCCTAATAAATTAATAACTGAATGTATGTGTAAAAACATTTCTTTTATTTAGATATATCAAATTATTATCATTTTTGAAAATTGGACCACCTTTTGTCCTAAAAAACATTCGCGATGAGCAAGATGTCAACCTAACATACAAACCAGTTCAGATAATGCAAATCCATTGCTGAACCTGTCTTTATTTTCCATGAAATGACATATGTGAAAATAAATAGTGCATTTTTCATGAATTCAGTTGGATGTACACTGCTTAAAACTGTTGGATCTGCATCTTAACTGCTCCACGTCACATAATCATAATAATGATAATAATACAATAATACACATGAACATATAACAGCCTCTCTTACCCTCAGTGCCATCAGCCTCTGCCTGCTCTTCTCGCTGCTTCTGCTTAAACTTCATGTTACCATAGTGCATGATGGCACCAGTGAGCTTGTAAATGCTGTTCTTCTCTTCTTGAGTGAAGCCCAGCACATCAAAGGCATCCTGATCAAAAATCAGACAGTGAAATTCTTGTATATGTCCTTATATTGTTGTAAACCAGTGCTTCACTAAACATTGTTTTCTGTAGTAAACTGACGATTCAGCTCACATCAGTGGCCATCAGCTCTTCAGAATCATTGATGGACTGTACTGTTGTCTCTCCTTGGGAGATGAAGGCGTAGTCATAGGGGTTGTTGGTGATAAGCAACATTTCTAAAAAGATATTTACAAAATAGAAAATTCTCATTTCATGATACAGTACATTAATAAACATATGAAACATGTATATATTGTACACTCACCCAGAAGTTCAGGCTTTGCCTGAGACAAGATCTGGTAGAAAATGTGGTAGTCCCTCTCAGCTTTGAGCTGGTAGGTTACACGAGACTTTTCCAAAAGGTCTGTTAGAGGTATAATATGTGTTAATGTGGACAATCCTGTTCACTATCTACACTGCCTCTCACATTGAGGGATTGGCTCCCACTTTTGAAAATGGATGTACAGATCTGATTTAGTTTGACTTACAAGTCTCGATGTCAGCAGAGGCCAGCTTTCCTCGGTTGTCAAAATGAATTCTGATGAATTTACCCTAAGAGGAAAGGTAGTTCATTTCTATTTTTAAAATGAAAAAGTAATCCTTCAGTCAATTACTGATAACCAAGTAGCTTCACTGCAGTCATGGAGACACTCACAAATCTGGAGGAGTTGTCATTCCTGATGGTCTTGGCGTTCCCAAAGGCCTCCAGAGCAGGGTTAGCCTGGATGATTTGGTCCTCAAGGGTGCCCTTATTTTGAATAGAAAATAGAGACATTTACAAATAAAGACTTTAAGGAAAAAAACGACAATGACTTAAAATTATATTTTGGTTGAAATACAAATGTAACACAGACCTTCTTCTCAGCTGCTTGATCTTTCTTCCCACCTGGTACAGCCGCGATGCTGGCAAAGTACTGAATGACACGCTTAGTGTTGACAGTCTTTCCAGCACCGGATTCTCCACTGAGTGGAACAGAGACAGAAAGTTTTAGGCCAATATCTGTGACCAATAACTACTGGAGAGGTTTTTGTTGGCTGTGTGACTTACGTGATGAGGATTGACTGGTTTTCTCTGTCTGTCAGTATGAGAGATTTTTCACATTATCAGTCAAAAAATGCAATGACATCAAAATTGAATATTCAAACAAGATGAAAGCTTAAATAGATTATTCACCTGACAGCATGTACTGGTAGGCATTGTCAGAGATGGAGAAGATATGAGGAGGAGCTTCACTTCTCTTCTTTCCTCTGTAGGCAACAACCACTTCCTGGTTGTAGACTGGCAGCCACTTGTAGGGGTTGACAGTCACACAGAACAGCCCAGAGTAGGTCTGCCATATTGAGGGACAGATGAGAGTGGCTTCAGATGCTGAGCTGTCTCATGAATGGAGGAAATGTATCAATTTAGCAGCTGTCTTACGTAAATCATCCATGCAGCGTAACGCTCTTTGAGGTTAAACAGCACAGCGGGCTCATGGAGGAAGGTGAACATCGCCATGTCCTCAATTTTATCAAACTTTGGTGGATTTTGAGGGTGCACATCACAGTCCTTCACTGTGACAGTCTACAAAAGAAAACGACGCATTTTACAGTCACACTCACCAAAATCTGACCAAATGCAGCTGTAGAAATCTGTAATCTCTTGCAGAACTTAAAATGTATTACCTTTCCAAATTCAGTGTCAGCAGTGACTTTGTCACCATCACGACTTGTAATGGAAGCCTTGACGTACTCAACCTCGGGGTCAGGAACGAAGCACTCCTTCTTCATGTCGAAGGGGCGCGTTTGGGCTTCCAGACGCTCCTTATCTGACTTTCTCAGATAAGGAGCAGCAGCCCCAAACTCTGCCATGGCGGCATCACCCATTTTTTAACCTTTCAAGAATGAAACATCTTTCATGGCCTAAAATCCTCTTTACACATGACCTTTGATCCTTCACATAAGACCCGAGGAATACACACACAAGATATAGGTTTAGTAAAAGTAGTTAAAGAAGTCGACTTAGTGAACCTGTTTCCAAGTTTCTTGTATCCCCCGAAACAATATATGATATTTCCACTCATTGCCTTATAAACATACCTGTATTATTTAAAACCTTTTATCTTTTTAATACAAACACAAAAAAAATGGATTTGTCTCTAACATTACTAACATTAGAGTTATAGGGACATGCAGAGGTCCTTCACCCCTTAATGTATGAATAGGAAAAGGCATTCATGTGTTGCTCACATATCCATGTATCAACAGGAAAGCAAGATGCTTTGAATAAAAAAAATGGTTAAATGTTGTACTTCATAATAAAAACTACAAAGTAGCTGGGAATTTTACCTGAGGTGTGTGTCACTTCACAGGAAATTGGGATCTGTGCTATTTATAATCAGTGGACAGAAGCAAACCAAATGTCATATTACGTCATTATGTAATGAAGACAAATCAAAGTTTGACAAGTAAAATATTCCTACACCTTAAACATTCTTCAAAATGGTCACGAACACACAGTGAAGCTGTTTCTCACATGATGTTTTTCTTACCTTTGACTGTCAACCTTTGTCAAGTGAAATGATGGATCCAGTGGCTGTCAGCAAGCTGCCTCTCCATTAATAAAGGTTGGTAGTCAACCAAATATGGAGATGAATATCAGAGAAATGGCATCCAGGTTGCCCGTCACAAAAAGCATTCTCCAAATTGGGTAGAGCCTAGTGCTGCTATTTGTTGCTCTCACCTTGTGAACGACAGACTAATACGCCAGACGGGATATGACAAAGAAAGGGGAAGGCAGGAGGTGGGGGAACAGGGACAGGCTACAGTCGATCAACTAATTCTCTTTTGTCCCAGTTATATGAAGTTGTTTGGGAATAGTAATGAACAGTCAGAGTGGCAGTGGCAGTTGACTTCATGCTGGAAATGTAATTATTCAAAGTTTCTTTGTTTGTTGAATATATTACATAAATCAGTGATTGACAAAACTTATTCGGACATGATGACAGTAAAGAAAGTAGATAAATCCATTCCAAGTATAACACTAACTGATAATCTTGAATCAATCCTGATTCAATTAATTTTTAATTTGTACCGACATTACAGGAACTGCTGTACACTGTGCTCTGTAACAGCACTAACTAGGCAAAAATACTTTCCTGTCTTGGCACTGAAAATCTCAAGAGGAAACACATTAATGCATCTGCTTATATTAATGGCTGTTTGTTGCTTAGAAGATAGATCCACTGTGCTTTATGATGATGTATGTCTTATTTATGGCATACATGCTTTATCATAGCCTGCCTCTATACTCAAACTAAATAAAGTAGTTGCAAGCCAGCAGGATTTATGGGACATCAAACATCTCATGATCTAAAGTTCAACAATAGTCTGTCAAGTGATAGGGTGTGAAATACATTTCAAGAGGGAGAATAAAGAGCTGCAGCTGTTGTCTACAGAGATGCAAGACAAGGCCAAGGTCACAGCTGTGAAATCCCTTTATTATCACTCACCACTGTTCACAGATATATGCCCTAAGTCTAACCCTGGTCACTTGGCATTGTTTAATTTTTTTCTTTACCAACAATAGAAATATTCAGAGACCATGCAATCCAACTCATGTTCATATTACGTTAACATACATAAATGTACTTGAGCTGACCTTTTCAGAGAGACCGTGTTTAATGAGCTGGAACTGAGCAAGACCTCTCTCCACCTGAATAATTATATATTTAAATATTTTCTTTGATTTTGGAGTCAAAGGCCCACATGCTTGGTAATCAATAAAGATTAGTAAAGAGACAGTTGAAATAGTTCAAACTATAAATCTGTAGGATAGTATGCTCTCATGAGCCAGTACCGATACCATACCATATCTGCAAGACCCACAGTCCCTCCAGTTCATCCACTAACCTAGGCAATTGAATGTGACAAGGGCTAGAGTACACTCTCACCTATCAATCTTTTATAGGGAGTATCCAACATTGTGGTCAAGGCCTTTGCATTACATAAAATTAACTAATAGGGCATGAAACAACATGAGCCGTCTGCTGTCTGCTTGTGAATGCAACATTAAAGATACCACTGTTTCATAGTAACAAAGCCATGAAGTTTTTTTATTCCTGCTCGCATTCTGCATTTGGATGAGTTATTACCTTTGATGTCAGATTCGTATAACTGCACAAGTGTTGTTGGTGTACCTGTGTATGTATTCACTCAGGTATTGAAATGATTCTTAATTTATGCTTTTGTGCCATTCACAAAAGCACGTGCGTGCATGCGTGCGTGCGTGCGTGCGTGTGTGTGTGTTAGAGAGAGTGATTGAGTTTTCAGATGTTGCATTATGGCACGTGCGTGTGTGTGTGTGTGTGTGTGTGTGTGTGTGTGTGTGTTAGAGTGATTGAGTTTTCAGATGTTGCATTATGACCCAGGATGTAAAATGTGTTGTACAGTTTGGTTTTTTTGTCAGAAATTAAACAACTTAAGTTAATTTTATTCAGTTCATTTTGTTTGTATTTTATAGCTGTAAATTTAGGAATTGTCGCCATACCACCATTAAACAGTCATCAGGATAAGGGTGGTAAAAAGTTACGTGTGCATTCCAGGCTTTGCAGATGATGTTATCTTCTCTGTTATCTATACTGGCAGTATTAATTATCATAAAACTAACTATTTTTTTCAGAATGTAGTTTGTTGCTGTGCCCTTTTTCCCCTTGTCTTTTATTGGTTGTAAATAAAGAATACTGGATTTTGAGGAACAGATCATTTCAAGGTCAGAGATTCTGATTTTTAGATCTCAGATTTTTGTTTAATTCATTTTTTCATTGTATTATCCCTCTCATTGAGTCTTAGAAATCCGAGTGAATTCCGATCATTTCTTTTTTAGAAAAACAAAAACCTTCATATACAAGATACCTATGTATGCAACTGAAATAAATTCATATTGTTGTGTTCTCTAGGCCTCATTCCAAAAGCTGCCTGCTGTGAATGCCCTTGTCCTGCTTCTGTTGACATGGCATTGTTTTCTTGTCTTTATCCTTGAGCACAAAGATAACTTGTGAAATTCCTGCTGGCTGCCTTTGGGGGTTTGGTGGTTCAGAGGACAGCTTGGGGACAGCTTGTGACGCAGGTAGTCAGGACACATTTTTATTTTTTCTTTGACCAGCAGCAACAGGTGACAAACCCATGAGAAAGCAATTATGTACTGTATGTGCTTTGCATAGTTTGATATCGGATACTATATCACTTATACACAAGAATATGGTAAAGGAATCTGTATTCACCCCAGATTTTAAAAGAACTTAAGTGTGTCATACTCTCAAAGACAATAAGGCAAATCAACTTACCAATCTACCATGGGTGATTGCAATCATAAGCTTTCTAACACAAAAGTTAAACATGGGTATGGTGAAACTCGCCGATACAAATGAAGTCTTACACAGCATGCTGGCTAATAATGCAACTGGAATCTCAGCTGTCTTCCTCTCTATCACATCACATCTCACCAGGTCTTGTCCCTTATTGCCTCTGCACTAGAATTGACATCTCCTTTACTTGTCCCTCAGTGTATTCCAGGCCCTTGCAGAGCACTCAGCAGTCCAGTAAAGGTCTCATTCCCAGCTGTCCACAGTCCTTGTGTCTCTGACTTTTACAATCACATGAACACACAAGGGAAGGTGTGAGGCACCTTGCCTGACTTAAGTTTGAAACCAGAGCCAACAAAGCTATTGTTAGTATTTGTTCTTTGTTGTTGTGAAAGGTCACTTCTAAGGGGGTGTTGAGCTCTGGTGGAGGTGAGGACTTGATGTTCTCTTGGCTTGTCTTCCACGCACTGGTTTAGACTGTGGACTGCTGTGTGGACTCTCCTCCTGATTACTGCTTTTCTTCTCATGAGGCAATGACCAGGACATGGTGAAATAATGAAAAGGTACTGTTGACCATTTAAAACTTGGATTGTCTATTTTTATTTTTTAAGATTTGATGTAGCCATAATATAGTCTTACAGTCCTATTTTGATTGATGAAATGGTGTTTCTTGAATCGTAGGTCTGCCTTGTAGAACTCTAACCCTGAACACACCAAATCCAGATTATCTGCAGTCAGTCAGACATCTTTGTCAAGTCTGTATCCTCTCTGTGTTCCAGATAGCCTCCCCTCATCTGCCTTTGAAAAGAAGATACTGCTTTCCAAAGACTGAAATGCACTACTAATATGAAGGTTAGTAATTTAAATTTGTCTGGTTTAGATCTTTGACATTTTAGTCTGTCATCTTATCAACGTGGAGTGAAACATTACGAGTTATAAAATTGTGAAAAGCGAAGGTTTTCATCGTCAATGGATGATCTCCAATTTTCTATGTCCAAAATTAGTAATTAAAAGATTTTGGATAATGAATAGATGGTTATTTTTCAGTTGCAACTACCTTGCATAAGCGTAATCCAACAATAAAATATTTCATTTATCATTAGTTCACACTACAGCATTACTATTTTAGCAGTTTTAAATGGGTGATTGGTGAGATTCATATTTATATGTCCTTTGTAGGTATTACATCCTTCTCATATTTCTTCTCATACACTGTGTATCCACTACTGTTCTGAAGGCATCCATATTGTTTATGCTAGCTACCCACATCCTCTTCTAATAATCCCAAATGTTCCCCTTTTGCTTAAGGGCTACTGAAAACTCAAAATGCTATATGCCCTGTGCAGTGGAGGCTTCTTCCCAGAAAAAGCTTTTATAAACTGTGATTTGTGAAGTAGTGCACTAGAAGCAACATTCTGCAGTTTGTTCTCCTTATCACATGGTCACTTGTGAAGATTCTCGATTCTCTTTCAGTATCTTTTACAATCTGATTAAAATCCGGAAACTTGAAATGCATTTAAAAACATTTCCCCCAAAACATTGATTCAGTTCATCGATACTGATTTAGAGAAATGCTGTATTCGTTTTTATTTTAAACATATTGCAAAAAAAAAAAGGTGTAATGCCTGAAAGAAATGCTCCAAGGGAAAAGACACCTTACAAAATATTTACCAGCTGTAGAATATTATCAATTTTAAAATAGTACAGAAGGTGTTATCAGTATGTAAGGGTTAACTGTTGAACAAGACTCATTTACCAAATACATGTACCTTCTTTTACACATTAAATAATATGAATACAGATAATTAACTGATAAAAACAGAAACTCTTTCTTCACCTCATATTGTTTCTAAATGTAGCACTGGAAGCACTTCAGCATATTTGCTGAGGTTGTACTTGTATGATTCCTGCTATTCTTGGGTTATGCATCAATAAATGAATGAATTAAATATATGCGTATCAGGATCAGGATTCATTTTTCCTTCAGCAGAATTTGTTAAAGAGGTCATATTATGCATATGGTTTTTCCCTTTCCTTCAGTGTGTTATATGGCTTTTCTGTACTTGTAAAACATTTGCAAAGTTAAAGCCCAAACTCTGCATTAAAGGAAGTTTTTCTTTCCGACAGAAAACACTGATATGAGCCACCTTAAACGCCTTGTCTGCAGTCCAGCCTTTTCTTCTATTACTTGCCTACATCACTATGTAAAACAGCACCACTTTTATCCTCTGTGTAGGTGACTGCCCACCTCGCAGTCTGACATTGTTTCATGAAAATGTGGAAGGTAATGTTATGAGCAAAGCAGCCAGTTTCTCTGCTGTTGTTTCTCTGTTTGTTGATTTCAGCTGTCAGTGACTCAACTTCAAATTTGAAAGCTTTAGACATTTTATCTTTTTTCAATGTTGATTTGCCATTTATTTTGGAACAAGCACTGAGTCCACTAGTTCCTACAGATATCTGGTTGAAGGTGAAATGTGCTGGACACTTGTGCATTATGTAAATAAAAACAAAAAAGGGCCTATAACTTCAGCACTGGTAAATGGACTGTATTTATATATTGCTCTTTTGTAGTCTGACAACTACTCAAAGTCTGCATTCACCCACTCACACACACATTTATACAATGGAGGATACTTCAACACACAGACTGCTGACGCCAGGGATCAAACCACCAACCTTCTAATATGTGTCAATATTTAGCACACAGATCTTTCTTAAAATGCAGTTCTTCATTCACATTAAAAGATACATTTGGCAATTAAACACATATCCTTAGACTTTCTTCTTTGTAATTGTACTTTTCACTTATTTATTCATTGTTTATCATTATCTTCATGTCACCATTTCTTTTCTCAATTTATTTAAAAAATGTATTCATTTGTTTAATTCTTTGGAGAAATAACTCAAGTTTATGAACCACTAGAGCCTTTGTCAGTGAAAAGTCAGGAAATGGTTCAGATGCACATAAATTTATTCTACTGAACTCAAAACATATTTAGGGAGACACCATTACACAGGCAACAGGTGCCTCAGAAAAAAAAATTGAGAGAACTTCACTCTTCATCATGTCCTTTCTGAAACAAAAGAAAGAAAATACAATATAAATACTGAGATGTATTTTCAACCCATATGTTACAATGGTGATGGTATCCAGTATCCCCATATTATTTGCCCTTTAGACCCCTCAGAGGATTATTCTAAATGTAGTAATAACAATAGCCAATGACCTCGTACAAGACCAGTGTCTCATTGTTATACAGTATATGTGCTATACACTGCTAGGTAACATTTCTATTTGTGCAGGGACATAAGAAAGTATAGGAGGACTTCCTTTTTTTTTAATGTATGCACAGTAGGTGTATACTGACCTTTGAGCCCACATCACGGCTCTTGGCACGTAGCTTGTTGACCTGAGACTCAGCAATGTCAGCTCTCTCTTCTGCTTCATCAAGCTCATGCTGAATCTTACGAAACTTGGTCAGATTATTGTTGGCCTGTTCCTCCTGTACAACAGAAACACCGTATATATTATACAATATACCTGATTAGATGATGCATAGTTTCTCTGGTTCAAACAAAGTTTGCATTTGAATTTCACAGTACTTACAGCCTCCTCAGCAGACTTCTTATAGGATTTGACCTTTAGCTGCAGCTTGTCCACCAAATCTTGAAGACGGACTAGATTTTTACGGTCCTCTTCTGTCTGAGATGTGCAAAAACATCAAATAAAAATGTGTGTGTATTTTGAAACTGAATATGATTTACTGACCTTTGACACTGGTCAAAGGTTATCTGGGGAAATCTGATTACTTGAGCTTATCAAGATGGGCATTGTAAAAACACAGCATGTTTGGCCAAATTTGTAATGTAATAGTTACCTGATAGGTAAGCTCCTTGATGCGTCTTTCATACTTTCGTACTCCTTTTACAGCATCACTTGCCTTTTTTTGTTCACTCTCTACCTCATTTTCAAGTTCCCTGACCTGCAGGATTAAGGATGCAAAAAGTCGGCCAATGCTTCTGTACTTGACATAGAGCAGCAATTTATGTTTAACTGCCAAAGATCCAGCTTATACTCACCCTGGCCTCGAGCTTCTGCACCTGCTTCTTGCCTCCCTTCATGGCGATCTGTTCAGCTTCATCCAGACGGTGCTGCAGATCTTTGATGGTTTGCTCCATGTTCTTCTTCATACGCTCCAGGTGAGCGCTGGTGTCCTGCTCTTTCTTCAGCTCCTCTGCCATCATGGCAGCATCAGTAATGGCCTTCTTGGCCTTTTCCTCTGCGTTTCTGCACTCCTGCACTGCTTCCTCCACTTCAGTCTGAAGCTGGGATGTGTCAGCCTCCAGCTTCTTCTTTTGGTTTAATAGGCTGGTGTTCTAGTTTTACATAAATAGAGTAGAATGTGAATTTGGAAACAGTAAAACAAACATGTGAGAATGTATTGATAATGTGTCTCACCTGTGAGTGCAGCAGCTGCACCCTCTCACTAACATCCAGCAGCTCTTGCTCAGCAAGTTTACGACTTCTCTCAGTTTGCTCCAGAGCAACCCTGAGCTCCTCCACTTCAGCCTGAAGCAGGTTGTTACGTCTCTCAACAATGGCAATGTTCTCTTTAAGATCATCATTGGCTCGCAGAGAGTCATCAAGCTGGAGCTGAGCATCCTGGAGGAGTGCCATATTTATTGTAAAGTGAGCACAATCAAATGAGAACATAATGTGCCCGGGGAGTCCTTTTTGAAATAAAGTACATACCTTTAGATGCGAATGAACAGCCTTCAGTTGTTTCTGGGCCTCAGCTGCCTGCCTGTTGGCCTGGCTAAGCTGGATCTCCATCTCATTGAGGTCTCCCTCCATCTTCTTCTTCAGACGGAGGGCCTCATTCCTGCTGCGAGTCTCAGCCTCAAGAGAGCTCTGCAGAGTATCCACAGTTCGCTGTTGGTTTCTCTTTGCTTGCTCCATCTCTTCATCTTTCTCGGCCAGCTTGCGCTCAATATCAGCCTTAACCTGGTTGAATTCAAGCTGGACTCTGAGAATCTTCCCTTCCTCATGCTCCAGTGAGGCCTATAAGAAAATATGTATTGAAAATCAAATATTTGACCGGTTATTGCTAATGGCCAGAAAATGTGAGTTTGTGACGTCCAGCGGCAGCACTTTCAGCATACCTCTGCTTCCTCCAGGGCAGTTTGTATCTCAGACTTCTCTTGTTCCAGCTGTTTTCGAATCTTCTCAAGCTCATGAATACTCTTTCCACTCTCCCCAATTTGCTCAGTGAGGTCAGATATTTCCTCTGAGAAACAAAGTGTAACATTGTAAGTGGCTTCGTCACTTGGAGCAAATTCTGCAGTAGAGCTGTAAACTGATGTTACTCTTACCCTGCAGATTCTTATTCTCTCTCTTCATGGTCTCCAGATGTTCCAGAGATTCTTCATAGGAATTCTTCAGTTTGAAGAGCTCAGTGCTCAGAGATCTGGCGTCCTTCTGAGAGCTTTCCAGCTCAGTCTGAGACTCCTCATACTTCTGTTTCCATTCTGCCAAAACCTGAGAGACAGTTCACATTTTAGATAAAGGATTTGAAATGTGTCTGCTTGAAGGTCGTTACATTTAAATTTTTCATCTGAAAGAGCAAAATTGCCATACAGTATGTATTGTAAACCCAACCTTGTCAAAGTTTCTTTGCTTCTTGTCCAGAGCAGCAGCAGCAGCGTTAGACCTCTCCACATCCACCATGAGATCTTCAATCTCATTCTGCAGCCTGTGTTTGGTCTTCTCCAGAGAGGAACATTTAGCGTTCACCGCTTCAACAGCTTCCTCAGCCTCCTGCAGACGCTGAGCCAACTTCTTTCTGGATTATGATTGGATAAGTTATAAATTCGTTGCTTTTAAACTTTTAAACTAAGGTTGTTTGAGTGAAAATTTATTTTACTCACTTGGCCTCCTCCAGCTCCTCAGTTCTCTGGATGGCATCAGTTTCGTACTTAGTTCTCCACTGAGCCACCTCAGAGTTGGCCTTGGACATGCTGCGCTGCAGTTCAGCCTTCGCCTCCTGCTCCTCCTCATACTGCTCCCTGAGCAGGTCACAGTCATGGCGAGAAGACTGCACTGCATGGGCTAATGCATTTTTGGCCTGAAATGAAAGCATATCTTAATGCCTCTCATGTACCAACATTTAATCTACACAAAATGAGGCCTCATTGCTGTTTGTTTGCTACCTTGACTTCCTCCTCCAGTTGTCTTTTAAGGTCTTCAATTTGTTGAGTGTTGGATTGTTTTCCTCTGGTCAGTTGAGACACAAGGGAATCCTTTTCCTCAAGCTGCCTTGCAAGTTCACCTAATTTGAAGAATAGAGTGAGTACTTCAAAATAAGCCAAACAAAACACAGTGTTCAAATCAAATGCATACCATTCTCAGTTTGAAGCTTTGCTTTCTGCATGTTGAAGTCATTGATGGTACGCTGGCCCTCTTCTGACTTCGTTTTATATTCAGTCATCTGGTCTTCTAGAGACCTGCACATTTTCTCCAAATTATTCTGAAAACAAAAAGCAGTTTAACACTTTCAAATAAACTACTTCAAAATGAGTGATGCTCTTAAACTAGCAAAGTAAGACACCAATCAAGCAATGAGGAGAAAAGATAGTACAAAGTATTTTACTTTTGACTTCACGATATGTTCCATATTGGAGATGACATCATCCAGCTCCAGTCTGAGCTCACTCTTCTCCTTCTCCAGTTTCTGCTTGACTCTCTGCAGGTTGTCAATCTGCTCTCCCAGGTCAGCAACACTGTCAGCTTGTTTCTTCCTGAGTGTGGCAGTGGTGGCTTCATGCTGCAGAGTGGACTCTTCAAGGTCTCTGCGGAGTTTCTGGAATTCAGCCTCCCTCTTCTTGTTCATCTCAATCTGGGCAGCTGTTGCTCCACCAGCCTCCTCCAGCCTCTCACTGATCTCCTCCATCTCTCTGGACAAGTCTGCTCTCTGTTTCTCCACCTTGGCTCTGGCAGCTCGCTCTGCTTCAAGCTCTTCCTCCAGCTCCTCAATGCGGGCCTAGACCAAAATCAAAGTCAGTTTTTGCATTGAATGGCTATGAATTGTGGAATTAGCCAAATGTCACATCCCTGCACAAGCCAATTGACTTTCTTCATCTTATTTAATATTACCTGCAACTCCTTCAATTTTTTCTGGAGCTGGGCACTCATTGCTTGTTCATCTTCTATTTTGCCAGTGAGTTGGCTGATTTCAAAATCTTTCCTGTGGATAAAAAAAAAAAAAAACAGTAAAACATACTGGGCGGCACAGAATTTAAAATCTATTTGAGTTTTTAAAAGTGCACTTTTCATATTACTTTTTCAGCCTCTCTTCAAGTTGCTGCTTGTCATTTTCCAGGTCCATGATACTCTCTTGAGATAATTTTAGGTCCCCCTCAAGCTTCCGCTTTGCTCTCTCAAGGTCCATACGCACTTTCTTCTCTTGCTCAAGGGATCCTTCAAGCTGTGGGCAGACATATTATAAAATCTTCTTTTTCACTTATTTCTTATTTGTTATACACAAATCCTCCTGATCTTGTAAATCCTTACATCGTCCACTTGCTGCTCCAGCTTAGCCTTGGCCTTGGTCAGAGTGTTGACTTTGTCTTCTTCACTCTGCAGATCATCCAGCGTTTGCTGATGAGCTTCCTGTAGGGCTTTCTTTTCCTTGGTCAGCTTGGCGATGATCTCTTCCAAAGCAGCCATCTCCTCAGTCAGGTTCTTGACCTGTGGACAGTGGAAATTTTTAACAGACTCCAACACCATTGTTAATTGGGACACACAGAGTAATTTCACAGTAATTTGTGTTTGTGGCACCTTGTTCTCAGTGGCATGCTTTTCTTTCTCCACTTTAGCCAGAGTTAACTCTAAGTCATCGATGTCTTTCTTCAGCTCAGAACACTCATCTTCCAGCTTCCTCTTCTTCGCAGTAAGCTCAGCATTCATCTCCTCCTCGTCCTCCAGTCTTTCTGTCAGCTCTTTGAGCTTTGCCTCCAGCTGAATCTTGCTCTTTATCAACCCCTCACATCTTTCTTCAGCATCACAGAGATTGTCTTGTTCCTGTTATTAAGACCATAAAGCATGTCATAAAGCGTAAGTAGTCCTGGTTTAATGTTGATATTAATTGGAATGCAGTCAGAAACAGTGTTTGAACGTACGGATTGAACTTGGAGCTGCAGGTCATTTTTCTCTTGGAGAAGAGTGACCATTTTTTCTTCAAGTTCCTTCCTGCGGGCTTCAGATTTTGCATAAGCCTCTTTGAGTTTTCCAAACTCTTCTTTCATGTTGGCCATCTCCTTCTCAGTCTCTGCTGACTTCAACAGAGGTTTAATCTTGAAATACATCTTCATCCAGGGCCAATTCTTGACCCCCATGAAAGCACGGATGTTCCACTGGATCACAAGTAGTGCATCCCTGTGGATATTGATTCATAAAAGTATTGAGGAGAGCAATACAAGCACTTATTTCATTTACACTTAAAATAATGACATTCTGTATCATGAGCCCATTGTCTGAATGTGCTGTGCTTGTTATTTGATGCAAATGAAACTTTATCGTCTGCTTATGCATAAGAGGTTGGGATTGATTACTGCATGTACCTCCGTTCGACAATCTTCTGGAATTCAATTCTTGCCAGAACACCTCGTGACCTTGCCTGGATTCTGGTGATAATTAGAGCTAAACGGTCATCTCGCATCTCCTCCAGCAGACCAAGTAACCCAGCTTTGAAGAAGACCTGTTTTTTGCATGTAGATGAGATCATCAGTGGCATGCACATTGAAGGCGAGTGTGAGTGTGTATGTTGAAGATGATCCCTTATCTGCAGCTTGTTATAGACACGTTTGTTTGTGTTATCACATAGATGGTATTATTGTGAATGAAAGCAGAATTAGCTGAACAAAGTGATATCCAATTTTTGTCCATGGTTAAGAATTGTAGTCAATGGAAAACCATAATAACCTAAAATCCAGTTTCACTCTGCACAGTTCCTTACCACAATGAGGCAGAAATATATATGCTTTATAATATGTATGCTAGAATGTATTTCACCAATTTACTTACCTTAGTGTGGCCCAGTTTGTACTGGTTGTGGTCAATATCCAGAGAACCCAACAGTTTCTCAGAAGCCTTCTTGTTATCAATGAATTGTCCCTCAGGGATAGCACTTGGATTCAAAATGCGGTATCTTCATCATGAAGATGAAAGATCGTTTCAGTTTTCAGTTTTTTCAGTATTTCAAGTTTAATGAAATATCATTCCCAAAATATGCCCAACTCAGTGACTATCACTAAAAATAGAATCTATTGTTGGGTGAAAAATGACAACAAATGAGTTCAGTGGAGAAACCTAACAAATGCATACAGGGCATGAAGATTCACTGAACAGATTGATGAGTCTGAAAATTATGTGAATTGTATGCTGTGGCCTTCACAGTCACTAGATAACAACCCAGTTGAACACCTATTAGAGTTTTGGGCCAACATGTTAGACTGTGCTCTTCACCACATCATCAAAATGTGGGAATAAGGGAATATCTTAGTAGAATGGTGTGAAGACTTGGAGAATCTATGAGAGTTCACCTTGAAGCTGCTCTGGTTGTCCACCTTCAACAAGACTTGATGTTTTTTTTCTTTAATTTGTCACCCATTTGTATATCTGACAGATACCTCTGTTTGAAATCTCCGTAGAGGATCCTGTTGGGGAAGCCCTTTCTGCAGATCCTGATGCCTTCCAGCACACCGTTGCAGCGCAGCTGGTGCATCACCAGAGGATTCTCCATGGCCCCAGGAGTCTTGGTCTCATTGGGGATGATGCAGCGTACAAAGTGAGGGTGAGTAGACCTCAAGTTGGTCATCAGCTTGTTCAGGTTCTCCTGTGAGTGTACCACAGAGGTCAGAATTGATTTCCTGTTGCCATTGCCATGACAGCACCATTATGAATATAAACAATATAATTCCATATGGTTAAGGACTTCGAGGACACTGTCTTTAATCTGAGAAGAATCTCTTAATTAGCTAATGTTTCACAAACTGAATTAGAATGATCTTACCCTGTGTAAGGCTGATACCGTTTGGAAGGATGAACCTTTCTTCTTGCTCCCACCACCTTTGCCCTTCCCACTAGTCTCTTGAACTAAATGTGATATAAAAAAAATATACAGAAGATATGTTGTTAGATTGTTTTAAATAGTACAAATGACATGGCAAGCAAATGAAGAAAAATAGACATTTTTCATATATATTAAAAGCTTCTTCATTCCACAGTTCTACCTTTTTACAACTCTTCCACATGACACATTGATAATCCTTATTATCTCCTTTATAAATACAAACCTGAATCTGCTCCAGCATAATTTGCAAAGAGCAAAGCTAACAGCTTGAGAGTCGACTTCTGGTACAGTGCGACAACAGTCTCATTCAGAGGATCTTTGTTCTTCACCAGCCAGTTGTTGATATTATAATCAACAGTTCCAGCGTAGTGCATCAGGGCAAAATGGGCCTCTGGTTTTCCTTTGACAACTCTGGGCTTCTGGAAGTTGTTTGATTTCCCCAGATGGTTGTCATAGAGCTTAGCTTTAAAGGTGGCATCAGAGGCTTTGGGAAACATGCACTCCTCTTCAAGGATGGACATGATACCCAAGGGCTGTAAAAATCATTACAGTATGAAGACAAATGTCATGGCAGGTCTTTAAAGTGGAATTAACAATGCAGTAACATACTTAAATGCCAATGCCCTGATACAGTAGTTTATGGTACTTCATAACTCACCTTTTCAATCAGGTCAATACAGGCCTGCAAGTCCATGCCAAAATCAATGAATGTCCATTCAATGCCCTCTTTCTTGTACTCTTCCTGCTCCAGCACAAACATGTGGTGGTTGAAAAACTGTTGCAGTTTTTCATTTGTGAAGTTGATGCACAGCTGCTCAAAGGTGTTGAACTGCAATCAAATAGTCCACAGTACAACCAGGCTTAATGACTTCTCCTTACACCAAAGAATACAGTAATATTTGTTCTTTTAAAACTCACATCAAAGATCTCAAATCCAGCGATGTCCAGCACACCAATAAAATACTGGCGGGGCTGCTTAGTGTCCAGGGATTGGTTGATTCTCACCACCATCCACAGAAACATCTTTTCATACACTGCCTTAGACAGTGCACCAACAGCATAGTACACCTTGGGAAGAAAATCATTAGAAATATTTTTAAAACTGAACTTTATATTTTATCAAACTATCCTCAGAGGGTTCCCTACAACTCATTACCTGAGCGACATTTTGTCCCTTGGTGACCCACTCATTTCCTACTTTGACTCTTGGGTGACAGAGACCTTTGATGAGGTCAGCAGAGTTCAGGCCCATCAGATAAGCTACTTTGTCAGCATCTGTTGAGAAATTTTTGTGGTAATTCATCAAGGTCATCACGACCTTTCATTGTCCTCATCACTCTTTCATAATTGATTTCTTTAGCACAATTGTCTGTAGTTTCTTTTCCAAAATCCTCTCACCCTCAGTGCCATCAGCCTCTGCCTGCTCCTCTCGCTGCTTCTGCTTAAACTTCATGTTGCCGTGATGCATGATGGCACCGGTCAGCTTGTAAATGCCATTCTTCTCCTCTTGAATGAAGCCCAGCACATCAAAGGCATCCTGAAAAAGATAATGCATGATAAAAATCATTTCTGGCATTGTAAAAATTGATTTCTAAATTCACTTTTGACTGGGATTTGAAGATTCAACTCACATCAGTGGCCATCAGCTCTTCAGAATCATTGATGGACTGTACTGTTGTCTCTCCTTGGGAGATGAAGGCGTAGTCATAGGGGTTGTTGGTAATAAGCAACATTTCTAAGGAGGGAATGAAAAAATGTGAAATATCTCACTATGTTCAAAGACAGTAGTAATTCTCAGTGTTGATGGTTCTTGAGATTTACAGTAATTGTTTCAGATATATACCCAGAAGTTCAGGCTTTGCCTGAGATAGGATCTGGTAGAAAATGTGGTAGTCCCTCTCAGCTTTGAGCTGGTAGGTTACACGAGACTTCTCCAAAAGGTCTGTTTTGAGAGTAATTGAGAAATCAGTTGTTACTGTGCTATATGGATAGGTTTACAGATGACACCTTCAAATTTTTCACATAAACCACGTTACTTACAAGTTTCAATATCAGCAGATGCCAGCTTTCCTCGGTTGTCAAAATGAATGCGAATAAATTTACCCTAAGAGAATGAATGCCACTCATTATATTCCATTTAATTCACTCAGTTTAGAAATTACAATTTGCAGTCCCACACTCACAAATCTGGAGGAGTTGTCATTCCTGATGGTCTTGGCGTTCCCAAAGGCCTCCAGAGCAGGGTTAGCCTGGATGATTTGATCCTCCAGGGTGCCCTGATTTTGTTAAATAAAGACATAACTTCAGGTTCAGCGCCAAATATATAAAATTCCAAAGTGTGTTTCACCTTTTAGAAATTATCTTTAAGTGTAATTGTGCTTTACAAATGATACTTTGTGAAATATTCTGAAATACATGTTGTAACACAGACCTTCTTCTCAGCTGCTTGATCTTTCTTCCCACCTGGTACAGCCGCGATGCTGGCAAAGTACTGAATGACACGCTTAGTGTTGACAGTCTTTCCAGCACCGGATTCTCCACTGAGTGGAACAGAGACAGAAAGTTTTAGGCCAATATCTGTGACCAATAACTACTGGAGAGGTTTTTGTTGGCTGTGTGACTTACGTGATGAGGATTGACTGGTTTTCTCTGTCTGTCAGTATGAGAGATTTTTCACATTATCAGTCAAAAAATGCAATGACATCAAAATTGAATATTCAAACAAGATGAAAGCTTAAATAGATTATTCACCTGACAGCATGTACTGGTAGGCATTGTCAGAGATGGAGAAGATATGAGGGGGAGCTTCACTTCTCTTCTTTCCTCTGTAGGCAACAACCACTTCCTGGTTGTAGACTGGCAGCCACTTGTAGGGGTTGACAGTCACACAGAACAGCCCAGAGTAGGTCTGCCATATTGAGGGACAGATGAGAGTGGCTTCAGATGCTGAGCTGTCTCATGAATGGAGGAAATGTATCAATTTAGCAGCTGTCTTACGTAAATCATCCATGCAGCGTAACGCTCTTTGAGGTTAAACAGCACAGCGGGCTCATGGAGGAAGGTGAACATCGCCATGTCCTCAATTTTATCAAACTTTGGTGGATTTTGAGGGTGCACATCGCAGTCCTTCACTGTGACAGTCTACAAAAGAAAACGACGCATTTTACAGTCACACTCACCAAAATCTGACCAAATGCAGCTGTAGAAATCTGTAATCTCTTGCAGAACTTAAAATGTATTACCTTTCCAAATTCAGTGTCAGCAGTGACTTTGTCACCATCACGACTTGTAATGGAAGCCTTGACGTACTCAACCTCGGGGTCAGGGACGAAGCACTCCTTCTTCATGTCGAAGGGGCGCGTTTGGGCTTCCAGACGCTCCTTATCTGACTTTCTCAGATAAGGAGCAGCAGCCCCAAACTCTTTCATGGCAGCATCACCCATTTTTATACCTGTTACAGATTTACAAAACAGAACTTTGGTCACATCTTTTCATGCATTACAGTACATTAGCCATCAGGATGACAAGGTAGATAGTACTATGACAGTATTTTCTCTGTAATCTGTGTCTTTAGTATGCAAATACCGTTAACCTCTTAAAAATGTACATAAAACTGTAGATAAAATAGCATAATTTTACTCCAAGTCCTGACTTAAGTTTCGTGTGTTATGGTCATGATTAAAGATTTTTTGTATTGAATCAAAAATGGCTTTTACCAAGGGTGGGTTTGGAGTCCAAAGGAGACTCGGGTCAGTCAGGGTCTATGCTCTTCAAACCCAGCAACAAAGCAAAACATTATATCATTACAAGGAACATGATATACTTGTGAAGTATATCACTAAAACTTTCCCCAAAAACATGTTATAGCAAAGTCAAGACATGTGTCACATTTCTGTTCCATAGTATTGATATAAATGTCTTACTTACCTTTGACTCTCAACCTTTAATCAAGTGCAGTGTTGAGCCCTGTAGCTGACAGCAGCCCTCCCTCCTTTAATAAAGGCTGTTTATCCCCCAAATATGGGATGAAGTTTTGGAGAAAGGTTGCACATTAAAAAAAGCGTTCTCATAATTGGGCAGAATGTACTGCTGCTATTTGTTGCTTTCACCTTGTGACAAACAAGGCGAGGACGATGCATGGTACAAAGAAAGGGGAGGGCAAGAGGTGGGGAGTAGGGACAAACTTGATATGCAGTGACTCATTTTATTCATTTAAAATAGTCATTTTATATATTTTTTCTTACCAGCTACTGAGTTGATTTACTTAGATCTGTTGAATGTGATTTCATAGTTTCAAAATTCAGCTTTGTTTGTTGTTGTTTGGTCACTTTTACCAAAATAAATTGGTATTTTAATATTTTAAAGGGCATTTAAATGTTGAATTTGAATTAAGTACTGTTCCTTTTTAACCCCTGTCTTATGTTGATGTCTCATGGATGTAATGGCCTAGTGCCAAACAATATCAGCCTATAAAGTATATTTTGATATGGGTGAGACGATCTTTCATTTATAATCTTTCTTAATTATCTAGCAGGTGCAGTTTTTGATAATCAGAACTGAAAAGATGGAAAAATTCAAACATGGAGAGAGTTCAAACTACTGTATCCATTTAAATTCACATTTATATTGAAAATAAAGTAAGAGCAAAACTGAGAAGCAGCAGGGTTGCCTTTCTTTTCCATGATTCATCACTAGTCAGTTCAGTGTCTCTTCTAAATCCTAAACAGAGGGAGGGATAGACAAGGATAGACAAACAAGATTAATGACTTAATAAGACTAATTTGTTCTTTAAACATTGTGCTTTCAGATTCCTAATCAAAAAGATAAAGTTCAGCAAAGGTCAGTCATGTGAAGGGTGGTGAATGCATTTCAACAGCCTCTGCTGAGACAATAAAGTGTTGCAGCTGTTGCTGAGTGAGAGCTAAGGTCAGGGACTTTAAATTATCACTCACCACTGTTCTGCCCAGCAAGGTCTACACCCTTTGTCTCATGGTGTTGTCATGGCATTGTTCCCTTTCCTTTGGCCTTGAGGACAAAGATAACCCTGTGAAATTCTTGCCTGGATTTTTTCTGTCTGATTGAGAAGGGCAGCCTTCGAGGGCAGTGATATAGCTGAAGTGCAGAGTCTCTGATGTCCTGACAGACGAGGGGTAACAGGTGCATGCCCAGGAACCTCCCTTTATTCTAGAGCACAAGTTTCATCAACTTCTTTCATTGAATTCATTTTCTTTTTTCTTTTTTTTTTTGTTTTGCTCTTTTGCAAATTAAGCCATAAATTTGTATGCAAGGTTTGTTTGCTCCTGTAAAATGTGAATGCTGACGCAGTTTTCCAATGGACCTTGCAAGAGTTGATCAGAATTTGTTTTCACATTGTTGGACTCATTTTCATTCTCAGCTGTCTAAATCCCAGTGGAAATCTTCATCTATTTTGTGTCCCCTTCCTGTCTTCTGACCACTTCTCACTGTATGGCCACAAGTTGTCACCAGACTCCTCTAAAGGAAGGCCAGTTGTTGGTGTCTAAAGTCTTTGATGGAAAGAACAACTGGTGTCACCTTGATATGCTATTGTTGGTGGTGTCTGCTAATTCTAAACATCACAGTTGTACATGTTAAGCAGCTGACACAGAGAAGTCTGTGCTCAAAGGTAATGATGTAAAAAGGTTGTTTAGTCTTTAGGGGTCAGCAGGAAGGAAAATAAAGCTTACCCAGTTTTGTTAGTGCTAGAATGTGGATGACAAAGAACAACACTATGCGCTGTATTTGTTATTTTATCATGTCTCTGCAAATATCTAAAACCCTTGAAGGACAGGCCATGTGAGATCAAGGTGAGCATGCAGTGCCAGACAAGTGTCGAGCGGATGTCCATCCCTCACTTGGCTCCCTCTGCCAGTCCAAGAACCACAGCATCAGTCCCTCCTGCTGCTGCTGAAGGATGAGATACAGTCAGACTGTCAACTAGATTCATCTTGAAGGTATGTTTAGTGTGAACAATGGTGATTAAATTTAGTTTGTCAAGAAATACCATACGCATTTTAATTTCAGCTTTTTATTTGTTCATATTGTATTTGTAATTTACTAATTCTGTTTCACGATATAAAACAGTTTAGAATGATTGCATGCACTTGCCTAAGCAATAGTCAACATTCTGATATGATTGAAATTCTAATATTATTGAAATTGCTATTATTATAACATTATAACATGATATAATTCTGATTGTGTTAAATAAAAACCTCTCCTAAACTTTATTACTGTTAATTGTTACAGTACAGAACACACAGGTAGTGATATGATCATTTGCTTGTAGTTAGATGGTTAAAATGAATTTTTATACATTTTTAGTTTTTGCTGCTTCAGGTCTCCATCTGGTCAGAGTAGATTCATGAATATTACATATGTTTAAAACAATACTAGGATATCTACTACATCTGCATCTAAAGAGCTGCCAGTTTTAGAACTTTAAAACTGAGATAAGCACTTTTGTATTTGTCCTTTGTTTTAAGCAAGTATTTTTAGAAAGGAGTGTCAGTAGGAGGGATGATGGATGCACATTACCAAGAAAATGACAATTTGTTTTAGAGAAAATTCTTGAACAACTTCATTTGCATTGGAAACAGGTAAAACAATCAAACTGGTAAAATCACTGATAGATTTCTTTCACATTCTGTAAAAAAAAAAAGGGGGGGGGGATTTTAGGATTATACTACCCATTAAGATAATGTATTTTGTTCTGTTTGTGTTCCTACTACACTTGCAGGCCTGTTCATGTTGCACACACTAACATCGCAGAATAATGGGAAGGACCTTTCCTGAAAATGTTCATTTGGATCTTATGGTTCTCACAGTGGTGATCAGGTAAAGTCATCTTCAAGCTGCAAGCTTCAACTGCTGACATTTTAACAGTCAGGGAATCCGTTTCCTCAAGGAGAAGGAACGTCTGAAGAAATGTCTGAAATAGCATTTTGACTGTCATGAGCTAATTTCCACCAACAGCATTTCTTTTCTCTGTTATTTTAGCTATTTACAGATTTTTTATTTTTTTTTAAATTGTTTAGGAAGGGACATATACTACCTGATATACAATTTTCAAAAAAGAAAAAAGCTCAGAACTAGATTGTCAGAAACACTCTTGCAACAACAGAGAGTCAGAGAACAGTTCAGAATGTCAGCACAAGGTGGCAGGAGTGACCGACCTAACATGAAGAACATCTCTCCATCTGTGACCCTCCACAGATTGCCAAGTGCATGTATGTGTGCGTGCCCAATGGATTACTGATCTGTTTGCACGGTCACATTCTGGGGACTTGCCTTGCTTGTGGGGACAAAATGCAAGTCCCCATAATGTAAATGAGAACATTTTAGGGTGAAGACCTGGATTAAGATTAGAGTAAGGGTTAGGGTTAGGCAAGCAGTTGTTATCGTTATGGTTAGGGTGGGTAAGCCTCCAGGAAATTAATCTAAGTCTATGTAATGTCCCCAAAATTGATGAAAACCTACTACCTGTGTGCGTGCGTGCGTGCGTGCGTGCGTGCGTGCGTGCGTGCGTGCGTGCGTGTGTGTGTTTGTTTGTTTGTTTGTGTATGTGTGTTTCTTATGCGAATCCTTCTGATGTCTTCATCTACTATTTTCCAAACTCTGATATTTTTCATTGGTGACAAAGTGAAATCTGGTGGATTTAACATATTGACTTACACATTACATGACAAGCCTCCCCTCTTCCCGAAATAAATGAGGAATCTACACATTAATTTGAATGCACTTTGCTTTATTCTACAGGGTTACAGTAATTTGAAGACAAAAGGGGACTACAGCACAGGAGATCCCAAAGGTCTTAGGTGGCCATCTGTGAGTTTCACTCCTCATCTAGCCCTTTCTGTGACGAAGAATAATAAGAGAGTAGACAAAGAGAGACACATTAGTGACAGATGACCAACAAGACTCAACAAGTGTTACACAAGGTAGTACACCAGAACGAGATTTTGTTCTGACTTCATTATTCATTTGTAACAAATCACTAGTTCAAGAAGTGACAAGTTAGTGATTGTGACAGTAGCATCCCTTTACTGAAGTATGTTATTTTAAACACAAATCATTTGGAATAATTGAAATTCATGTTGATTTTTTAGGATTGGTTGAATCTAAACGTAACACTGAATTTGTTTGGAGGAAGGTAAGATGTTTTAACAAAAATAACGTAAAAGCTAAAGGGTCAAGCCATTTGTTTGTAGACACTGGAGGTAGATCCCAAGCCTGAGTTCAGTGGAAATTTGTCTGTTTTTTTGTTTTTTTTAATCATTTATCTTTTAAAACAGAAGGTAAACAAAAATGTGGATTAAGTATACCAACACAGCCACAACATCAGCATGTTCCATTCACTGCATCAGGGCTAAGACCACACATTAATTCATACTAACATGATCATCTAAGAAGATTAATCAAGCCATTGCTTTGCATCATTATTTGAAACTATATATTCATGTTATTTAGTTTACATTATTTTATTGGTTGACAATGTTTATTGATGTCTTTGCATTCCCAAAAAAAACCAGTGATGTTATTGTAAAAATATTAATTTAGGGGCAGCCTGGTGATATCAAGGTTATGATGCTAACCATGAGCCATCCCTGTGTTGAGTCTAGCCGTTTTCCATCTCTGTCTTCCCTCATTTTCTGTCATATCTTTGCTGTCACTAATAAAGGCATGAAATGCCCAGAAAATAAAAACATATATATTTTTAAATGTATCAATTTACACCCTTTTGTTAGTTACCATTTAAATTGTGAAGATGCCTTCCGTGTGACAAAAATTGCATTAACCTATTAAATTGCACTAATACAACCTAACAAATTCATAATAAAACAAAATTCAAAATAAAATTGATCTATACAAGGTCTGGTCTGGTTTATTTAAGCCCATTAAAAATTATCCACAGTTTTATAATTACTGATTCCTCTGCAAGTGAACAGAGTTTGAAATGAATTACATTGTAATGACAACAAGAATGATGATGATGATGATGATGATGATGATGATGATGATGATGATGATGATGATGATGATGATTAAAGAAAAGTGTGCAATATTGGCAGTAGGACAGCACATGACGTGTTGCATTTAAATCTACAGTAGCTTCTTACCTTTGAGCCCACATCACGGCTCTTGACACGCAGCTTGTTGACCTGAGACTCAGCAATGTCCGCTCGCTCTTCAGCCTCATCCAGCTCATGCTGCAGTTTACGGAACTTGCTCAGATGAGTATTGGCCTGCTCTTCCTACAGGATTCAACAAAAACATCCATATTATCAATACTGAATTACTACAAGCAATAATGAACCTGGAAGAGGTACAGTATAGTCCCACTATATAGCTTCGAAAATTAAGCATTGGTCTGTAATTTACCAGCTAGGTCTTAAACAAGTTAAAAAATAGGTTGAGATTTTTCCTGATTGAAATTCAAAATAGCTAGTGTTTAGTAGTATTTTAGCATTTACAAAATGTAACAAACTTTATAATCTAAACATGTGCTATGATCTGTAACTTTAAAGTATGACAACTTAAAAAGTACTTTTAAGTTCCAACTGACATTTTGCAAAGGAAAGTAAATTTGAATGAATCCTGAGCAAACAGTGCAAATGAGAGCTGTCTTTTCCAGCCCACACTTACAGCCTCCTCAGCAGCTCTCTTATAGGCTTTGACCTTCAGCTGCAGTTTGTCAACCAGATCCTGCAGACGCACAGTATTCTTGCGGTCTTCCTCAGTCTGAATAAATCAAGGAAACACAAAAGAGACTTGCAAGTTTAATAATAATGATAATGATGAAATAGTATTCTCTTCAATTAGCATCTTAATTTTATAGAGACGGCATGGCCTATTGATAGTATACATTGAATGGATGAAAGTACAGACGATTGTCGCTATTTATAATTATTGCCATAATCTATTTAAAGTAAAGGGTCAAATAAATAAATAACCTGGTATGTGAGCTCCTTGATGCGTCTCTCATATTTACGGATTCCCTTCACAGCTTCACTGCTTTTCTTCTGCTCCATCTCCACCTCATTTTCCAGCTCCCTCACCTGAAATCATGAGAAAATTATTTATTGAAAATTCACAGGGAATTATTTTAATAAGTAAGTAAGATGTGGAGTAACAAACTCCAAGAGAATTATCGACCAATTCTGCGGCTCTATGGAGCTTTTTAGCTTTTTCAGACACCTCAGGACAACACTGATGGGATGATGATGTCTGCTGGATGTGCAAGATGGTTGGTATTATCCTAAACAAATTCTAAAGCAGTACTGTGCTCCCTTGTTTTGGAGTTTAAAATGTGATACAACAGCTTTAAAAATGTAGAAGTAACGTTGGTCTCATCAATGTGTGTGATAGTTGTATATAGGCAAATTTCTCTTACCCTGGCCTCGAGCTTCTGCACCTGCTTCTTGCCTCCCTTCATGGCGATCTGTTCAGCTTCATCCAGACGGTGCTGCAGATCTTTGATGGTTTGCTCCATGTTCTTCTTCATACGCTCCAGGTGAGCGCTGGTGTCCTGCTCTTTCTTCAGCTCCTCTGCCATCATGGCAGCATCAGTAATGGCCTTCTTGGCCTTTTCCTCTGCGTTTCTGCACTCCTGCACTGCTTCCTCCACTTCAGTCTGAAGCTGGGAAGCATCAGCCTCAAGTTTCTTCTTCTGGTTTATCAGGCCGGTGTTCTACAGATTTTTGAGATGTGAGATTTGAGAATGTGAGAAAATGTTAGTGCACTTACAAATATTCATGCTTTGTAATGTCCAAGAAAACCAGTCAGTCGTCTGTGGTGGTTGCGATAAATCATTTGGTCTCACCTGTGAGTGCAGCAGCTGCACCCTCTCACTAACATCCAGCAGCTCTTGCTCAGCAAGCTTGCGACCTCTCTCAGTTTGCTCCAGAGCAACCCTGAGCTCCTCCAGTTCAGCCTGAAGCAGGTTGTTACGTCTCTCAACAATGGCAATGTTCTCTTTAAGATCATCATTGGCCCGAACAGACTCATCGAGCTGAATTTGGCAATCCTTAATTGAACGACATTGAACATGACATCAGCATGTTTAGAATCGGTTTGAATTTAAAACATTGTAAGAAAGTGAGCCTTTTCTAGTTTACCTTCAAATGTGCATGAACAGATTTCAGTTGCTTCTGGGCCTCAGCTGCCTGCCTGTTGGCCTGGCTAAGCTGGATCTCCATCTCATTGAGGTCTCCCTCCATCTTCTTCTTCAGACGCAGGGCCTCATTCCTGCTGCGACACTCAGCTTCAAGAGAGCTCTGGAGGGTGTCAATCGTCCTCTGCAGGTTCCTCTTGCACTGCTCCATCTCTTCATCTTTCTCAGCAAGTTTGCGTTCAATATCAGCTTTGATTTGATTGAACTCTAGCTGGGCTCTAAGAATCTTACCCTCTTCATGCTCCAGGGAGGCCTGGTGGACAGGAGGGTACAGAGTTACACATAGCAGCAGACAGTTTTCCTCAGAACATTTTCATTCATCAAATAGAGCTTGTACCTCAGCTTCCTCAAGAGCAGATTGAATCTCATTCTTCTCCTGTTCCAGTTGTTTCCGTAATTTCTCCAGTTCATGGATGCTCTTTCCTCCCTCACCAAGTTGCTCAGTGAGATCAGAAATCTCCTCTGTGGAATATCGAGCAGTTTGATAAAGATAGCTTTACAATGTAATTTGTTAGGTACGTCTGCAGAAGCCTGGACCCAAAGCCAGGAAGAGCATCTTACCCTGTAAGTTCTTATTCTCTCTCTTCATGGTCTCCAGATGATCCAGAGACTCCTCATAAGAGTTCTTCAGTTTGAAGAGCTCGGTGCTCAGAGCCCTGGCCTCTTTCTGAGAGCTCTCCAGCTCACACTGAGACTCTTCGTACTTCTGCTTCCACTCAGACAGGACCTACAGTGGTTAGAAAGGCCAGCAATACGTATAAATGTGCCTGATGAATGGAGAAAGGACTACAGGCTTGGGGAGTTTGTCTTTTATGAAACCGTTTCCTCCTTTTATTTGAAAACCCCACTCTTGAAGGTAGAGAACATTTCAAGTTCACACATAGGTATTAGCTTATTGCAACAGTTTTGGTGAACATCACCCTGGCTTCAACAACCCCTGTTAAAGTTAAGTGCCCTCTAGTATCCTGTAATTGTCCTGGACAGCCCCAAGATCTGAATGTGTGTAAATGTGAAGCTGGGCACTACTAGAAACAACAAAGCTAAAATGTATTTTTGCTGGTCCAAAGGTTCAAAGGCTACACCACCAATTGAAACTTTTGGTTCTTAATGATGCTTTTGGTGCTTAAATACTTCATAGTACTTCACCTTATCAAAGTTTCTTTGCTTCTTGTCCAGAGCAGCAGCAGCAGCGTTAGACCTCTCCACATCCACCATGAGATCTTCAATCTCATTCTGCAGCCTGTGTTTGGTCTTCTCCAGAGAGGAACATTTAGCGTTCACTGCTTCAACAGCTTCCTCAGCCTCCTGCAGACGCTGAGCCAACTTTTTCCTTGAGAAATCAATCATTCAAATAATTTAATGTCCCTGCAGTTGTGCTGGTTGTATAGATTATATTGAATTTGACTAATATGACTGGCTGCTCGATCATCTAACAGACAAACTTTTTGTTCGTCTTACATTTTAGTAGGAACATAAACACAAACAAAAAGCTGATCTGCTAGACAAAGTGAAATGTCTCTTTAGCAATTACACATCAAATTAAAGAATTTGGATCTCAAACTGCCTTACTTTGCCTCCTCCAGCTCCTCAGTTCTCTGGATGGCATCAGTTTCGTACTTAGTTCTCCACTGAGCCACCTCAGAGTTGGCCTTGGACATGCTGCGTTGCAGTTCAGCCTTCGCCTCCTGCTCCTCCTCATACTGCTCCCTGAGCAGGTCACAGTCATGGCGAGAAGACTGCACTGCATGGGCCAGGGCACTCTTTGCCTGTGAAAAACAATATATATATATGAATAGGTAACACTGTGCGAAATGATAATCCAGTGCTGTCACTGTGTGCTGAAACTTCATTTCACCTTGGTCTCCTCTTCCAGTTGTCGCTTTAGGTCTTCAATCTGTTGAGTGTAGGACATTTTCCCTCTTGTCAGTTGAGACACAAGGGAATCCTTCTCCTCTAGCTGCCTTGAGAGCTCACCTAACATTTTGACAAATTCAGAACTTTACTGTCTGTGTCCCAACAAACCTTATATCATCAAGAAGTTTTTTCAAATTTTTTTCGTGAAATTTTGTCTGTATTCTCAGTAAAACTAATTCAATTCCATGATTCAAAGGATTTAAACATTTATATATGGAAATTGTCAGGGATTAAATACATCTAATAGATCAGTTTGTATTAAAGCAAACATGACAATATACCATTTTCTGTTTGAAGTTTTGCTTTTTGCATATTGAAGTCATTGATGCAGCGTTGAGCTTCTTCAAATTTGGTTTTGTATTCGTTCATCTGATCTTCCACAGTCCTGCATGTCTTCTCAAGATTTGTCTAGATGTAAAGTAAAAAAAATTAAACACATCCATTATACCCCAAATCTTGACATATCTGCATAATGTCAACATTAGCAAAGAAATAGTTTGCCAGTTTAGCCAACCTTTGTCTTCACAATGTGTTCCATATTGGAAACCACATCATCCAGCTCCAGTCTGAGCTCACTCTTCTCCTTCTCCAGTTTCTGCTTGACTCTCTGCAGGTTGTCAATCTGCTCTCCCAGGTCAGCAACACTGTCAGCTTGTTTCTTCCTGAGTGTGGCAGTGGTGGCTTCATGCTGCAGAGTTGCCTCTTCAAGGTCTCTGCGGAGTTTCAGGAATTCAGCCTCCCTCTTCTTGTTCATCTCAATCTGGGCGGCTGTTGCTCCACCAGCCTCCTCCAGCCTCTCACTGATCTCCTCCAGCTCTCTGGACAAGTCTGCTCTCTGCTTCTCCACCTTGGCTCGAGCAGCTCGCTCTGCTTCAAGCTCTTCCTCCAGTTCCTCAATGCGGGCCTGTAAAGGCAGAATAATTTAATTGCTACTTATTACTAAGTGTTGTACCAGCTGTAAACCATTACACATGATTGGCCGTTACCTGAAGCTCTTTCATTTTCTTTTGAAGCTGAATGGTTATGGCCTGCTCATCTTCTATTTTACTGTTGAGCTGACTGAGTTCAAAGTCTTTCCTGTGGTGAAAATAATAGTTACAGTTAGAACCTGTCAACCGTTCTGTTTGTGTCTGTACAGCTATTCTATGGTGCATGAGATACAGACATCATGTACATACAGTAGAGTAATGTGTTTACTTTTTCAGATGCTCTTCAAGTTGTTGCTTGTCATTCTCCAGGTCCATTAGGCTCTCCTGGGTTAATTTCAAGTCTCCCTCCAGCTTCCTCTTTGCTCTCTCAAGATCCATCCGAATCTTCTTCTCTTGTTCCAGTGAGCCTTCAAGCTGGACAATGTCATTACAGAAAGTCAAACTATTTTCCCCAGAATGCATTTTGGTATCTTGGTGTTTGGTAGTGATCTTACCAAACACATGAAACTACAGTGATTGAATTCTTACATCATCCACTTGCTGCTCCAGCTTAGCCTTGGCCTTGGTCAGAGTGTTGACTTTGTCTTCTTCACTCTGCAGATCATCCAGCGTTTGCTGATGAGCTTCCTGTAGGGCTTTCTTTTCCTTGGTCAGCTTGGCAATGATTTCATCCAGAGCAGCCATCTCCTCGACCAGGTTCTTCACCTGTGAAATGAGTAAAAAGTATTGAAAATCTTCTAAGTTTACAGGTTAGAAACATGCTACTCATTCGTGCACTTAATATTAACAGAAATATAAATAACTGAGTCATAGTCATACCTTGTTCTCAGTGGCATGCTTTTCTTTCTCCACTTTAGCCAGAGTTAACTCTAAGTCATCGATGTCTTTCTTCAGCTCAGAACACTCATCCTCCAGTTTCCTCTTCTTAGCAGTTAGCTCAGCATTCATCTCCTCCTCATCCTCCAGTCTCTCAGATAGCTCTTTAGCTTTTGCTTCCATCTGAATTTTGTGTTTGATCAGCCCCTCACATCTTTCTTCAGCATCTGCAAGATTATCTTGCTCCTAAATTGAAATGGACATTCATTTGAGAACATATGATAAGTTACAATATGAACGATTAATGTATATATTATTTATTCATATGGTATATACTGTATGGTTACATTTGGACATTAAGATACTAAGAATGTTGTCATTAGTCTTACAGCTTGAACTTGGAGCTGCAGGTCGTTCTTCTCTTGGAGAAGAGAAACCATTTTCTCCTCTAGTTCCTTTCTACGAGCTTCAGATTTTGCATAAGCCTCTTTCAGCTTCAGGAATTCTTCCTTCATGTTGGCCATCTCCTTTTCTGCCTCAGCAGATCTCAACAGAGGTTTGATCTTGAAGAACAGCTTCATCCAGGGCCAATTCTTGACCCCCATGAAAGCACGGATGTTCCACTGGATTACCAATAGTGCATCTCTGTCAAAGATCAACCAAAGTTCTTACTACCACTCAAGACAAACCAACATCATTATGGAAAACCATAAAAAATTCCAGATTCCTCTTACCTCCTTTCAACAATCTTCTGGAATTCCACCCTTGCTAGCAGACCTCTTGATCTAGCCTGGATTCCAGTGATGATGAGTGACAAACGGTCATCCCTCATCTCTTCCAGTTGCCCAAGAAGACCAGCCTTGAAGAACACCTTTAGGAGCAAGTCACAGCATGTTACTATCCACCAGGTCTGGAACATATAACATATACATCTAGGACATTGTAGCTTTAAAGCATGACTGTTCAACTTTTGACAGGATAAGTAATACATTGTTCCTCTTTGGAAATGAAAAGCCTTGGTGAACCTTGGTGCTGTATAATTGCCATTATTTATGTCAGTTTTACTGACTCTTCTCTACTTGTGCCTCTGCTTCACCACTTTACTGTAATAAACAATTTCAAAGCACATTCATTACCAATTTCAAATCTATACATGGTATAACTACCTTTGTGTGTCCAAACTTGTACTGATTGTGATCAATATCCAGAGACCCAAGAAGTTTCTCAGCTCCCTTCCTGCTATCTATGAACTGACCATCAGGGATGGCAGCAGGATTCAGGATGCGATATCTGGAAAAGAAATCAATGATAGAATGATATTCACTTTTTCTTTTGTAATCATTAAGTATTTTAACATTTGATATATGAGATAATACCTCTGTTTGAAATCTCCATAGAGGATCCTGTTGGGGAAGCCCTTTCTGCAGATCCTGATGCCTTCCAGCACACCGTTGCAGCGCAGCTGGTGCATCACCAGAGGATTCTCCATGGCCCCAGGAGTCTTGGTCTCATTGGGGATGATGCAGCGTACAAAGTGAGGGTGAGTAGACCTCAAGTTGGTCATCAGCTTGTTCAGGTTCTCCTGTGGAGGTAATTCAAACCCTGTTTAACAGCCAGTTCAAATGATTACTGTGGCACATTTCAATGTACAATTAAGTCCCAGTCACAGTCTCAGGTTTCCATATGAAGTAGTCATTCACACATATTTATGTGTTTTTACTAACCCTGTGCAAGGCAGAGACAGTTTGGAAGGATGATCCCTTCTTCTTGCTTCCTCCTCCTTTGCCACCCTTTCCTCCTTCAGCTAATAAACCAGTGTAGATTGCATCAACAGACACAGAAAAAGATGATTCAGTCTTGCTGTTGACTTTTCCAGCAGAGATTAATGCAGTCCTTTCAGTTTATCCTTACCTGAGTCTGCTCCAGCGTAATTCATAAAGAGGAAAGATAACAGCTTGAGATTAGACTTCTGGTACAGTCCTACAACAGTCTCATTCAGAGGATCCTTGTTCTTCACCAGCCAGTTGTTGATATTATAATCAACAGTTCCAGCATAGTGCATCAGGGCAAAATGGGCCTCTGGTTTGCCTTTGACAATTCTGGGCTTCTGGAAGTTGTTTGATTTCCCCAGATGGTTGTCATAGAGCTTAGCTTTAAAGGTGGCATCAGAGGCTTTGGGGAACATGCACTCCTCTTCAAGGATGGACATGATACCCATGGGCTGAGGGGACAAAATATGAGTGGTTTGAAAAAAAATATCACAGTATTTTCATTCAATCTTTAAATGTGGCTGAGCATGTATAAATAGTCTCTCACCTTTTCAATCAGGTCAATACAGGCCTGCAAGTCCATGCCAAAATCAATGAAAGTCCATTCAATGCCCTCTTTCTTGTACTCTTCCTGCTCCAGCACAAACATGTGGTGGTTGAAAAACTGTTGCAGTTTTTCATTTGTGAAGTTGATGCACAGCTGCTCAAAGGTGTTGAACTGTAACGTAAAGTGATAAAAGTTATTGATATAGTTGAATAAATTCATTTGGCAGTAGAATAAAGATTATATGAACATAAATGGAAGGTGCTCACATCAAAGATCTCAAATCCAGCGATGTCCAGTACACCAATGAAGTACTGGCGGGGTTGTTTAGTGTCCAGGGATTGGTTGATCCTCACCACCATCCACAGAAACATCTTCTCGTACACTGACTTAGACAGTGCACCAATGGCATAGTACACCTAAAAAATATTCCACACTTTAAAAGTTACAGTAAATAACCCTTATTGCGCCCTCAGCATTTCTTTCCTCATCTATTGTCCTCTAAGGGACACCTTGCAATAAATTAACTTTTTACCTGCTGGACATTTTGTCCCTTGGTGACCCACTCATTTCCTACTTTGACTCTCGGGTGACAGAGACCTTTGATGAGGTCAGCAGAGTTCAGGCCCATCAGATAAGCTACTTTGTCAGCATCTGCGAAAATACATAAACAAATGTAAAATCTCTCAGTGTAATATCTAATAAATGCCTTAAATCTTGATATGTTTTATATCTTGTTTTCATGCTTCAGGGCTTCAGAGAGCCTCTCTTACCTTCAGTGCCATCAGCCTCTGCCTGCTCCTCTCGCTGCTTCTGCTTAAACTTCATGTTGCCGTGATGCATGATGGCACCGGTCAGCTTGTAAATGCCATTCTTCTCCTCTTGAGTGAAGCCCAGCACATCAAAGGCATCCTGAAAAAGAAGATGGGTATTATATTTGATCTGTCAGTGGATTTTCGTATTATATCAGGCTATACCGTAGAGTGATCTGATCCAAGAGAGATCTGGAGGATAAGATCGTGCATGCTCTCTTAGCCAGGATCCCACATTAATCCATGGCTGGCATCAGATATCTAATTCAGTCCCTTCAAATCATTTTCGCTCTCAGCTAGGGACACTAACACTGGGTTACAAGTGACTTTTCAACAGTCCTCATTAATTAAGACTTATTTTTCAGTGAATCCTGCACGGTCTAAAGCTAGAATAGCAAAATCTATACATTGGACAAATGCCACATATGAACAACTTTTACTTCACTTTTTTGTGTGAGTGACATTATGGTGCATCCCTACTCACATCAGTGGCCATCAGCTCTTCAGCATCATTGATGGAGGCTACAGTCGTCTCTCCTTGGGAGATGAAGGCGTAGTCATAGGGGTTGTTGGTGATGAGCAACATCTCTGAAAAACAAAACAGAAGTGTCAGTTTTTGTACGCTAAGGATATAACAACATTACAACTACTAGTTGTGTTTATTTACCAAGCAGCTCAGGTTTCTTCTGAGACAGAATCTGATAGAAGATGTGGTAATCCCTCTCAGCCTTAAGCTGGAAGGTGACACGGGACTTTTCCAGCAGATCTGTCAAGACATTTGCATTATGTAGGTGGGCAGGTGATCAGTATGAACAGAACAATAGAATGAATGAATGAATGAATGAATGACAGAGAAGAAACTGCTTACATGTCTCGATATCAGCTGAGGCCAGCTTTCCACTGGCGGCAAAGTGAATTCGGATGAATTTGCCCTAAAACGTATGACAAAATGACATTACAATAGATCGACACAAAGTGCTATTTCATGACAGACAGAAACTTACAAATCTGGAGGAGTTGTCATTCCTGATGGTCTTGGCATTACCAAAGGCCTCTAAAGCTGGGTTAGCCTGGATGATTTGATCCTCCAGAGTACCCTAAAAACACAGGAGTGCAACATTCATTCACATAGATAAACACTCAAGAGAAGGATGCAATGTTCCATTACAGGGTCTATTTTGTAATTTTTGTCATTATAACCTTTTTATCAGAGCCTGCGTCCTTCTTCCCGCCTCCAGCTGCAATGCTGGCAAAGTACTGGATGACTCTCTTCGTGTTAACAGTTTTCCCAGCACCAGATTCTCCACTGAAGACACAAATTGACATGATAAAGTGACAAATGAGCAATATGGAATACATCACCTGTCACCTAGTCAGGTTTTTGATTGATCAATATGTGCTACTTAGCTAGCACTATGACTGTTATCATCCATAATCACTATAATAACTTTTTATATAATAATAATAAGATAAGATAATAAGAAGAACTATTTTTTACATACATGGTTCCATATTGGTCTATTGCAACTAATAAAACAGTAGTGAATTATTACAGTGTTTAAAACATCAGTGGCTTGTGACTGAGTCATTAAAGTGTTGTTGAGTTAATTAGTTTCTGCCATTAAATCCATGATTAAATCCATGATTTAATGTTAATGTTCATATCCATGGGTTCTAGTCCAAAATGACATTAACATGCACAGATGTTCATCGCTAACATTCCACTTAAAATAATAACATATATGACTGATGTTCACTGGAGCACATTAGCAACAGCTCACAAATGAGGTAATATTTCATGGAAGGCTGCTGAACACCACTTACGGCGTGGTATGGCATGGTATCATTTTCAGTTGCAGTATAGCAAAGTCAAATAAAGGCAACTTACGTGATGAGAATTGACTGATTTTCTCTGTCTGGAAAAGAGAAAAAAGTAATTATTCCAGGACTCCTGAGTGACTTTCCTCTTTACCTTTTTGTGATCACATGATAACAGAAGGTAAATTACCAGTTAGCATGTACTGGTAGGCATTGTCAGAGATGGAGAAGATATGAGGAGGAGCTTCAGTCCTCTTCTTTCCTCTGTAGGCAACAACCACTTCTTGGTTGTAGACTGGCAGCCACTTGTAGGGGTTGACAGTCACACAGAACAGCCCAGAGTAGGTCTATGGGAAGGAGAACGAGGAAACAATCTAAGATAAATTATATTAGCTATTGATATGTGAATGAAGTACGGAATCGTAGGTTAGGAATGTAGTCTTTGCCTCTTAATGTTTTTCAAAGCTTTCAACTCACATAGATCATCCATGCTGCGTAACGCTCTTTGAGGTTAAACAGCACAGCGGGCTCATGGAGGAAGGTGAACATCGCCATGTCCTCAATTTTATCAAACTTTGGTGGGTTCTGGGGGTGTACATCACACTCCTTCACTGTGACAGTCTGGAAATGGAGATAGTCAACATTAATTACAGCTCATTTCAAAGTGCTTTTTGTGTGGATGCTGGAGGGGGAGGGAGCACAGGATCATGATATCTCTGGCTTCTATTGTGTCTCTGCTATGAATGACTAAACAACAAATGGACCCGAATCATCTCTTGCATATGTGTCTTGGTTAGGAGACCTGTTGCATCCAGGGCAGCTGTGCCTGCCAGCTCACTGACCTTTCCCTTCTCAGACTGAGCAGTGACTTTGTCCCCCTCACGGCTGGTGATGGAAGCCTTCACATACTCCTCCTCAGGATCAGGAATGAAGCACTCCTTCTTCATGTCGAAAGGACGGGTCTGGGCCTCCAGACGCTCCCTATCTGACTTCCTCAGGTACGGAGCTGCTGCCCCAAACTCTTTCATGGCAGCGTCACCCATTATTCAGAGTCTACAGGCAAAAAAATCTCAGCTAAAATGCAACTATGTTATGTATTTATCTAAAGGCATTGGATAAAAGAGCACATACAGTATGTCAACATAGAGTGTTTTTGTTAGTTTGTCATATCATTGTTATATTTGATTTCTTTCTCCATGTCATAAAAATGGTTTTAAATCAAACACATTTGCATTTTTCAGATGCTCTTACCTTACCAATCCCTGCTGAGGAGACTGAGGTGTAATGGTCCTGAGGAAAGAAAGAATGGCGTTGATGAGATGAGTCTGCAGTCCACACCAGCACAGGTAATGCTTTGGTACTGAAGTGTAGGCGTTGATTTGTCAGCTAGTTTCCCTGTTCCTTACCTTGAGATAGAATGGTGACCTATTGGGGGTTTCACCATGAGGTCTCTTTATAAACAAAGCCTCTCAGCCAAATATGGAGGAGCGTTTCAGGGTCCAGGAATGTTATTGTGTCTGAGTTGGTTGCGGGTACTTGAAGGGAGGGGGTTAATGAGTGGCACAGAGCAATATAGAAATCAGCGGGTCAGAGTCTTATCAGTGATGGCGTCTCCTGACAAGGCCATATTAGGAGCTCCATGCAGTGTGGTGATTAATCATAGGTATCCTCAAGCAGCTAGGGGACCACAACTCAATCTTTAAATAGACACAGGGAGGAATTCCTTTCTCTTTATCCCTTAGTGTGCTTCTGTTACAGAAACAATACATGTGATACCAACAGAAGCATCCTCACTTAAGACAGGTAAGACTGACCCTGATCGAAAACATTTTAAATGTGTTTTAAATGGTTTATGATTTAAATAGATGTAAATCTAGTGTCATGCTCGACTTTGTCAAAATCTTTCCTTTTTTTTTTTTACTTAAAGCTGTCAGTCAGGTATGGTTTACAATAATTGATGTAATAGAGAATGATTGTGCACATACAGCTGTGCAAATGTCAATATTGCCAATATGAACATGTGTTATCTATGCATTTTTTATATAGATATGTTAGTATGTATATGGAATTCCATAAATTTCCTTATTGGTCCTAGCAGCAAGTTACTGTTTACCGTGATGGTCAGGCAAATTCGAAAATAATCAAAAAAAATAAATAAAAAATCAATTAAAATATCAAAGCAAGCAAAAACTGAAAAGGCACATGCATATTTTTTCTTTGTTTTGCATAATTGCAAATAATTAAATTATCATATTACATTCTAATCTTCTAATTCTGTATATTTTTGCATTTACAAAAGATACAAGATTATATAATAAATGAATTAGAGAAAGAAAGAGAAAGAAAGAAATGTATCTTGGAACATCAGCAAAAACAAAAAAGCAAATGAAGTCAAAAGGAAATATAAACGTGTAAATGTAAACTTCTGGCATTGTAGTCTAAACACAAAGGAAGAATCTGGGGAGATATTTTAGAGAAGTATGTCATGTGCGGGTCTCAATTACCCAGAGGGCTTATGTGGAGTCGCATTGAGGCATTGGTGACATATTGAGTTTAGTTATCATAGAATGGACTTTGCGGTAACATAAACAGCCGTCAGATACCGAGTGGGTCGGTCTAAATAAAGAACATTCATCTGTGCGATTAACAAGGCGACAAGTGTGAGGCACACGGGCAGAGATCTGCCACAGGTGACATGCTTGAGATTCACTGAAAGGCAGCACTGATGACACACAATAGAGGGCTGTGCCGGCATGACGTGCATCAATGTGATGCCAAGGTCACTGTAGAAGCCTTCTCCCATCATCAGACACCAGCTTGCGAAAGCTGGCCCCTCAGTTACAGTCCTGTTGACATGGCATTGTGTCTTTGAGGACAAAGATAACTGTGTGAAATTCCTGCTGAGAACCCTGCACTGATTGAGGAGAGCAGCCTCACAGGCTTTCAGGATCCTGCCTTCGCCTGCATCTGGGATCAGCTGTAGCAGATGAATAGCCTTACACTGAGCTCCATCTCACATAAATATACTGAGAGTGACAGGTACATCCCACAGCTCATCAAATTTTAATGTTCCATTTAAAATGCCGTTCCTGCATGGAGTCTAAGTTGAGCTGCTTCAGCTCTCTAGCATCTCTATTCTACACTCACTCACTCTAGTTCATTAACAGATGGTGGCCTACCAACTGCTCAACTTTTGGTGCTGTTCATCAAACTTGCTGATTTATACTCCAAAACACTACTGTTTATTTAAATGTTATTGACTTAATCCACTATTTCATAACACTTGATAATTAATGACTTCTAAAACTTAACTTACTGATACAACATGCATTACAGACAGTATGTTGTATGTGTAGCTCTATAATGCAGAGCCTATCACAGACCCCACTAATCACAGCCCCTTCAAAGGTTAAGAGATAAAAGGAGGGTCAATAGCTGCTGACAAGTGCTGAGATTATTTCCATTCTGATAACTTCCCCGGCCCTGTTAGTGACAGCTGGCGTCAAGGTGCCAAATGGAAGTGAGAGATTCCATGACCCGGCTAAAGACCGGGTGAAGATAACACTGACCTCACAGGTCAAACATCTATTCATTAAAGGAAACATGATTCAAATGCTTTGTTTGTGTCATAACAAATAAACATTTAATTAAATACAACCTGGGGAAGGATATTTGGAGCACTCAGCTACATGCATGTCAATGGGCTTTGGTCCCATATGACGCCCACAGAACAGGCTCCTACTCAGCACACCAGCAACCCGCCTGTCTCTCTTCTAGTTTTAGCATTTCTCGCTATTTTATTGTTTTGTTTTGTTTCTTCTGCTTTACTCTGTGTTGTACTATAAAGTGCTGCATTAATAAAGTTTATTATTATTATTATTATTGTTGTTGTTGTTGTTTTAATTGCTAAGTTGCCAATACAGAGTGTTAGTTTCATATTCTGTACATCAAATCACACTAACATCCAGTACAGTATTACAACTGAAGAATTAAAGTACATTTTCAAAGTATCCGTCTAGTTCTTGCAAATAAGGATTTTATTTCATCCCAATTAAATTTGTAAGCTGTACGTTTTGTCTGTTAAGCTGTGTCTCGTCTTTGGCACTAAGTGGTCATCACTGTTTTTATATCAAATATGACCTTGGGGAATTATATCATCTGCCCATGGATTTTCAGGTGAGCTTTGACTTTCTGTATGTAGTTCCCTTCTTTGTGGCAAAGATGGCCGCTTTTAACTCCCGCGATTAGACCATAAGCATCATATACTGCGATAAAGGTGGTCTAATTATAGAGGCAGTGAATTGTTCCATCTTTGGTCAGTCCTCTTCTTCATTCGAGCATGTGCTCAGATGTCCTGTTAATCATGCTGATAATCCTCAACACATTCTGTGCTGTATGTGATGTACCTCTTTAGCCAGAGGTGTGAATGTTCTTTCATTAGCTAATAGATACCTGCTTGTCCACTCAGGAGTTAAGGACATGACATGTAATAAGAGAAGAGACGGGACTCCCTGAATATCACACAAAGGGAGTCTGGGGCCTCCCTCTCGGCCCCAAATCATTATTTCTAGCCGCAGCAGCAGTGGCTGAGACCTGACAACAGCACCAAGGCAAAGTTCAGACAGTCAGGTGAGGATAGCACACTTAGGTCAAGTTAGAAAAGCGGATGGAAATTTCTTCTCATGTCTCTATAGCACTGCAAACTACTTTAAGATACTACTTAACACCCTTATCAAGGCTAGAAAACAGCTATTCTTTGATTTGCAATACTGATAGTCCTTCAACTTTTTTTTCCATTAAGCTGGTGTGAGAATGTATAAAGGGGCTTCATGTAAGCATTCAGCTCAGTTTAACATGCCTAGTTATATGTAAATGTAGGGTAGGCGTGTAACTTGTATTTCTGTTGATGTATTGCTGTATATGAACTAGATATTTGTTTATTTATTCTTTGAAATCCTCCCTAGCTGTTCAGAGGAGCAGGCAGACTTGAACAGGGATTTACTGAGCAGCTGCGAGTGATCATGCATGGTATTACGGTAGGCCTGAGTATGAGCTTTGGTTTATTGTTGACCTTGAGGCCCAGGCTCTTGGGCTTTCTTTAACTCTATTTTAAGAAACAAGAGATTTGTTTTATCTCTGTCTATTTTAGAAATCACCTCCCCTCAGCTTTTCCAGTTTTTAGCCCTCTGCCACCACACTGTACTCGTCCACAGAGTTGTCCTGCTTAGGTCTAACTCTGCTCTTCCTCCTTCCTCATTGCCAAGCCGATGCCTGCCTTTCATCAGAACATTTTAGTCACTGGCACTCCACTTATCCTTGTTGAAAAGTAAGATGACACTGACAGTTCCTGATTTATGATGTTGGCAATTTTGTCACTTACATTAGATCAGATTAGATTACATTGACTTCATTGTCTACCTCAGTGGAAACTTGTCTTTGGCTTCTCCAATATGTTAAATTACAAATGACAAACAAATCATAATACACTTCACACCATACAATGACAACTAAATCCTTTAGTTTTCTTTTTTCCCTGGTGCAGTCATTTTTCATTTTTCAGTGCTTGTATGGAAAATGGAATAAAAGATTTCTTGTATATTCTCCGACTGGCCCTCGAGCCCTGGAATCGGCAGCTGGATGGAAGCAACTTGAACTCTGAATTTAAGGGGAGTGAGGCATCCACAGATATCTGTCTGGCCTTCCTAACTACTGTCCTGTTAAATACCTCACAGAGCTGTTGTTGTGGAACTACCTTCCCTGCGACACTGACAATTGTGGAAAGCTTGTTTTTGTGCTTCAAACTCAAATTGCCAGGCAGCTATGTTAAACTGTAATTTACTTTCAACCAGGCTTCTGTATGCCATTTCCAATATGTGTGGACTGACACAAAGTCTGACCAAGGCCATGTCATCAGCATATTTAAATAGCTGCACATTGCTACTACTCACAGTCATGACATTTGTATTATTGTAATTACATTGTAAATTACATTCTGCTTACCTAAGTTTTAATGGTATGTATATACATACCTGTTTATGCATGTAGATTTATGTATTTCACCATATGTTGTAATGTTTATAGTTCAAAATACAAGCACTATAACTTCTCTGTTGCTAGTGACCAGTTAATGTGATATACTGAAATTATATTAAAAACAATATTTCCTGTTCAGGGTTCCATGAACCCACTCATTTAAAATACAATAAATACAATACAATACAATGTTGTGCAACAGCTTGATCAGATTTTATTAAGCACTACAGGTTGTGAATAGTGATAGTTGAGGGGATCTATGGGACACAGCAGGCAAAAGGATTTCAGCAGACTCCAAAGATTCACTCCTCATCAAACCCTTTCTGTTGCAGCCGGTGAAGTTGAAATGAAAGAAAAAGAGAAACAGCTTTTAGGTCTTCAGATTAGTATTGCTTTAGTGCCACAAAGCAATGTATTCATGAGCAGACTAATATAGACTGCAGCACTGCTATTGGCCTAACTTGTCTTTGTACTAATACATCTAGAGCAGAGCAGCATACAAGCTAAACACAACCAAGAGAGGGCAGCATGTGTTAGAGTCAGATGCCGTAAACCTGCTGCAGAGTGCATGCTTCAAACCTTGGAGCCAGCATCGCGGCTCTTGACGCGCAGCTTGTTGACCTGAGACTCAGCGATGTCAGCTCGCTCCTCAGCCTCATCCAGCTCATGCTGCAGCTTGCGGAACTTGCCAAGATGAACATTAGCTTGTTCCTCCTGTTAAGGTGAAATAAAATTTTGTTACACAGTGACAGAGGAAGAAGCCAAATATAGACCTCTTCATACTTTTGCACTCTTACAGCTTCCTCAGCACTTCTCTTGTAGGCTTTAACTTTCAGCTGCAGCTTATCTACCAGATCTTGGAGTCGGGCAATGTTCTTGCGGTCCTCCTCAGTCTGTGGAAATAGAGACAAGGTTATGAGTTTGATTGCCTTTCAAAGAACCTCACATGCAGATTTATGAGCCTTGCTACATTCAAACAAACCTGATAGGTGAGCTCCTTGATGCGTCTCTCATATTTACGGACGCCCTTCACAGCTTCACTGCTTTTCTTCTGCTCCATCTCCACCTCATTTTCCAGCTCCCTCACCTGGTCAGGGACAATATTTTTTAGATTACAATCTTTCTAAATAACTTCTTCAACATCACTGCTGACCAAAAATAACACAAATCATAAATGCAAAAGAAATGCTCACCCTGGCCTCGAGCTTCTGCACCTGCTTCTTGCCTCCCTTCATGGCGATCTGTTCAGCTTCATCCAGACGGTGCTGCAGATCTTTGATGGTTTGCTCCATGTTCTTCTTCATACGCTCCAGGTGAGCGCTGGTGTCCTGCTCTTTCTTCAGCTCCTCTGCCATCATGGCAGCATCAGTAATGGCCTTCTTGGCCTTTTCCTCTGCGTTTCTGCACTCCTGCACTGCTTCCTCCACTTCAGTCTGAAGCTGGGATGTGTCAGCCTCCAGCTTCTTCTTGTGATTTATCAGGCTGGTATTCTTTTATTATAAAGTTAAGATAAGTACATCATACAGTGTAGTACAGAGCAACATTTTAATAACTAGAAAAGAATAGAATATAGTATCTGCTTGTGCGTGTCTCACCTGTGAGTGCAGCAGCTGCACCCTCTCACTAACATCCAGCAGCTCTTGCTCAGCAAGTTTACGACTTCTCTCAGTTTGCTCCAGAGCAACCCTGAGCTCCTCCACTTCAGCCTGAAGCAGGTTGTTACGTCTCTCAACAATGGCAATGTTCTCTTTAAGATCATCATTGGCTCGCAGAGAGTCATCAAGCTGGAGCTGAGCATCCTGGGAAAAAAACATCTCTGGTTTCAAAAATACCATAGATGTGAGCAAAAATTGAAACGTAAAGTCCTGTTTTTACCTTCAAATGTGCATGAACAGATTTCAGTTGTTTCTGGGCCTCAGCTGCCTGCCTGTTGGCCTGGCTAAGCTGGATCTCCATCTCATTGAGGTCTCCCTCCATCTTCTTCTTCAGACGCAGGGCCTCATTCCTGCTGCGAGTCTCAGCCTCAAGAGAGCTCTGCAGGGTGTCGATCATCCTCTGCAGGTTCCTCTTGCACTGCTCCATCTCTTCATCTTTCTCAGAAAGTTTACGCTCCATATCTGCCTTAATCTGAGTAAACTCAAGCTGAGCTCTCAGAATCTTGCCCTCTTCATGCTCAAGGGAACCCTAAGATAGACGTCAGGAAACCATTTTCAGTACATTTCCAACTCTTTTTCCCATATGCGAGAAACTGAAGATTTAAGGTTTTACCTCTGCTTCTTCAAGGGCGGACTGAATCTCACTCTTTTCCTGCTCCAGCTGTTTACGAACCTTCTCCAACTCATGAATGGTTTTTCCTCCCTCGCCAAGTTGCTCAGTGAGGTCAGAAATCTCCTCTGTGTATGAAAGTAGTTGTATTTAATTGGCTTTTTGGCACCTTCAGTGTAAGTGCATTTCCTGCTAAAACATTCACTGATGTATTACCCTGAAGATTCTTGTTCTCTCGCTTCAAGGTCTCCAGGTGGTCCAGAGATTCTTCGTAGGAGTTTTTCAGTTTGAAGAGCTCAGTGCTCAGAGACCTGGCTTCCTTCTGAGAGCTCTCCAACTCACACTGACACTCCTCATATTTCTGTTTCCACTCAGACAGGATCTAGACATTGAGACACAAGTTGTACAATTTTACGTTTAAACCATTACATTGTACACTTAGAGTTTGGAAATGTGCATTATGTGAGGACACTGCATTTGAACTGTGAGGAAACTTTGGAACCCCAGGTTTTAAATAAAAATGCTGTTTCAATTATTTATTATTTTTAGCCACATGATGCTAAGTAAGTAGTTATGTATGTCTACTGACAGCATTCCCAACTTACCTTTCAGACAAGGTAATAAAATACCTCAAAACATATAAAACAGGATTCAGTTCATTCTAACGTGTGTAAGTTTTTAGGATTTCAAGATACTGATATACTTTGTCAAAGTTTCTTTGCTTCTTGTCCAGAGCAGCAGCAGCAGCGTTAGACCTCTCCACATCCACCATGAGATCTTCAATCTCATTCTGCAGCCTGTGTTTGGTCTTCTCCAGAGAGGAACATTTAGCGTTCACCGCTTCAACAGCTTCCTCAGCCTCCTGCAGACGCTGAGCCAGCTTCTTTCTGAAAACCAAAAACAAGTATCCACTGGTGCTTAACTGTTCTTTTTATTTATTTATTTATTTATCTATTTATTTATTTATTTATTTATTTTCAGGGACAGGAATTTAAGGTGGTAGAGATGGGAACCTGTCATCTCCAACTGCCCTCAGACTTTTCTGCCAATCCTGGTCAACTCACTTCTTCATCAACCTGCTCATCTGTTCACATTCCCAAATCACCCCCAGCTGCGGACACACATGACTCTCATTATTTCAACAGTCCTTCAGTGTCTCACCAGCCAGCTATTCCTGTGCCTGTTCCCTCCTTCTGGATTTCTGCCTGATATCTGCTACCTGTGTTTTGATCTACTGCCTGTTTATGACCTGCCAGCCTCGCCCCTGTGGATTTGTGGTAGATCCTATGCAGTTATCCCAAGCGGCCATTCCAGGGAGGTACTTCCTTTATTTCCTTTCAGTTAAGTGATTCATGTAAAAATAATGTATTGAATATACGTTGTTTTACACAAGTCATCTCCACTCATTTCTCGCCACATTAATCAGAAACACACAGTAATACAAAGCAAGTGTAACACACCCAGAATGTACCCACATTTTCCTCAAGTATGTTTCTCTTATACCACTTTTTAGATTCATGTTCTTGTATATACTGGACTCACTTGGCCTCCTCCAGCTCTTCGGTTCTCTGGATGGCATCAGTTTCGTACTTAGTTCTCCACTGAGCCACCTCAGAGTTGGCCTTGGACATGCTGCGCTGCAGTTCAGCCTTCGCCTCCTGCTCCTCCTCATACTGCTCCCTGAGCAGGTCACAGTCATGGCGAGCAGACTGCACTGCATGGGCTAATGCATTCTTGGCCTGGATTGATATTGATAATATGGGTATTTCTCTTAGACATCAGCAACTATGTTTGGGACGCAAAGAGAAAATAATACATTTTGCCATCTTCATACCTTTATTTCCTCTTCTAGTTGTCTTTTTAGATCCTCAAGTTGTTGATTGTAGGAATTCTTTCCTCTGGTCAGTTGGGAAACAAGTGATTCTTTCTCCTCCATCTGTCTTGAGAGCTCATCTAGAGAAGTCAGGTTAGGTTATGTTTTAGAGTTGCATTGCTCTACATTGAATACGTTTATTAATTCAGGGAAACAAGTATAACACTGACCGTTTTCAGCTTGAAGCTTGGCTTTCTGGGTGGTGAAGTCGTGGAGGGATCTCTGATATTCATCACACTTGGTCCTGTATTCATTCATTTGATCCTCCAAAGTTCTGCAGGTCTTCTCCAACGTGGTCTTCAAAGAAATATACGATTCAAACATATTATTTATTTGCTGTTCGAATACTATGGGTAATATAAAAAGCTAGGGACTAAATATGTTCCCCTGTCTTGGCATTTATTCACTATTTTGCACTCACAATTCCAGCTCAGAGGAACAGAAAGTTTTATGTTAAATTTTGCTCATCTCATCCACCTAGCCTAATAAGAACAGTAATGTAAGTTGGAGATGTTTGTGGGTATGTTTCAGGTACTAATCTGTCATCATTCAAATAACTACCAGGTTGGCAGCTATTTCCACCTGTGTGGAAATTTGCCTGGAGCATCTTCATGCTTACATACCTTAGATTTAACCACTTGTTCCATACTGGAAACCACATCATCCAGCTCCAGTCTGAGCTCACTCTTCTCCTTCTCCAGTTTCTGCTTGACTCTCTGCAGGTTGTCAATCTGCTCTCCCAGGTCAGCAACACTGTCAGCTTGTTTCTTCCTGAGTGTGGCAGTGGTGGCTTCATGCTGCAGAGTGGACTCTTCAAGGTCTCTGCGGAGTTTCAGGAATTCAGCCTCCCTCTTCTTGTTCATCTCAATCTGGGCGGCTGTTGCTCCACCAGCCTCCTCCAGCCTCTCACTGATCTCCTCCAGCTCTCTGGACAAGTCTGCTCTCTGCTTCTCCACCTTGGCTCGGGCAGCTCGCTCTGCTTCAAGCTCTTCCTCCAGCTCCTCTACACGAGCCTAGTTTTCAGAACATCTTTAAATGTAACAGTACTTTGGGGAAATGTTGACATTTAAGTAAGACCCACTAGTGCACATTTTTACCTGCAGCTCTTTCAGTTTCTTCTGGAGTTGAATGATTATCGCCTGTTCATCTTCAATTTTGCCGTTCAGCTGGCTGATCTCAAAGTCTTTCCTGCATGGTTTTGTTTAATCAGTGTTGGTTAATTAAAACTGTGTACATGTTATTAAATGATCATACTGAATTAACAATAACGTGATGAATATGTACTTTTTCAGGCGCTCCTCCAGCTGTTGCTTGTCATTTTCTAAATCCATCACAGTCTCCTGGGTCAACTTTAAGTCTCCCTCCAGCTTTCTCTTTGCTCTCTCAAGGTCCATTCGAACCTTCTTCTCTTGCTCAAGAGATCCTTCAAGCTTAATGCAAATACATTTGATTACAGCATTTGTGAAATGTTTAATTATTCATACTTAAAATATCACCTAATTAGTAAAATTTTAATATGGATTCTTACATCGTCCACTTGCTGCTCCAGCTTAGCCTTGGCCTTGGTCAGAGTGTTGACTTTGTCTTCTTCACTCTGCAGATCATCCAGTGTTTGCTGATGAGCTTCCTGTAGGGCTTTCTTTTCCTTGGTCAGCTTGGCAATGATTTCATCCAGAGCAGCCATCTCCTCGACCAGGTTCTTCACCTGTGAAAGATGAAAATATGAATTACTAGATGCTTCATAAAGTTGCTGATCTGTGTTGAAGCAAAAGGTTATGTCGATAGTCATACCTTGTTCTCAGTGGCATGCTTTTCTTTCTCCACTTTAGCCAGAGTTAACTCTAAGTCATCGATGTCTTTCTTCAGCTCAGAACACTCATCTTCCAGCTTCCTCTTCTTCGCAGTAAGCTCAGCATTCATCTCCTCTTCATCCTCCAGTCTTTCTGTCAGCTCTTTAGCTTTTGCCTCCAGCTGAATCTTGTTTTTGATCAGCCCCTCACATCTTTCCTCTGCATCGCAGAGATTGTCTTGCTCCTGCCAAACATTTAACCTCATGAGCACATACCTTAATGGGATGTTCAAAGGAAAGTATCAGTATAGTGCCATTCTCACCGCTTGTACTTGGAGCTGCAGGTCATTCTTCTCCTGGAGAAGAGTGACCATTTTCTCCTCTAGTTCCTTTCTACGAGCTTCAGATTTTGCATAAGCCTCTTTCAGCTTCAGGAATTCTTCCTTCATGTTGGCCATCTCCTTTTCTGCCTCAGCAGATCTCAACAGAGGTTTGATCTTGAAGAACAGCTTCATCCAGGGCCAATTTTTGACCCCCATGAATGAACGGACATTCCATTGGATCACCAATAATGCATCCCTAAAATATTTTTAAAAGAATGAACGGCTTCCATTAAATATACAAATTACAAACCAGTTATCTTTAGTGACCAATATCAGCTGGATACAAAAGATACCTGCGCTCCACCATCTTTTGATACTCAATACGAGACAAAAGCCCACGAGATCTGGCTTGAATAGCAGTGATGATTTTGGAGAGACGCTCGTCTCTCATCTCCTCAAGCAGACCCAACAATCCAGCCTTGAAGAACACCTAACAACACCAATTTGTATTTCATTTATTGCATTTTTTCCAATCTTGTTCATCTCCTGCTAGAATGTTTCACTTTGAAGATGATACCTTTGTGTGTCCAAACTTGTACTGATTGTGATCAATATCCAGAGACCCAAGAAGTTTCTCAGCTCCCTTCCTGCTATCTATGAACTGACCATCAGGGATGGCAGCAGGATTCAGGATGCGATATCTGGAAAAGAAATCAATGATGGAATGATATTCACTTTCTCTTTTGTCGTTATGAAGTATTTTAACATTTGATATACTGTATGAGATGATACCTCTGTTTGAAATCTCCGTAGAGGATCCTGTTGGGGAAGCCCTTTCTGCAGATCCTGATGCCTTCCAGCACACCGTTGCAGCGCAGCTGGTGCATCACCAGAGGATTCTCCATGGCCCCAGGAGTCTTGGTCTCATTGGGGATGATGCAGCGTACAAAGTGAGGGTGAGTAGACCTCAAATTGGTCATCAGCTTGTTCAGGTTTTCCTTTCAATAGAGTGAATCATACATTTATAAATCCTTGCTGTTAAAATATTCAGCAGCATATGAAATATCATATTTTAGGGTAAAAACAAAATACAGTCATAGACAGTACCCTATGAAGAGCAGACACAGTCTGAAATGATGATCCCTTCTTCTTCTTCTCTTTTTTGCCTTCAGCAGCTTCAGCCATAGCTGTACAAAAATGTATAAATTTAGAGCCAGACAAAAAAAAACTTTGCAATCTGAAATTGGGGAGATATTCATGTCAGGGTACCTGAATCTGCTCCAGCATAATTTGCAAAGAGCAAAGATAACAGCTTGAGAGTTGACTTCTGGTACAGTGCCACAACAGTCTCATTCAGAGGATCCTTGTTCTTCACCAGCCAGTTGTTGATATTATAATCAACAGTTCCAGCGTAGTGCATCAGGGCAAAATGGGCCTCTGGTTTTCCTTTGACAATTCTGGGCTTCTGGAAGTTGGCAGATTTTCCCAGATGGTTGTCATAGAGCTTAGCTTTAAAGGTGGCATCAGAGGCTTTGGGAAACATGCACTCCTCTTCAAGGATGGACATGATACCCATGGGCTGAGGAGACAAAATAGAAGTAGTTCACAGATCATATTTTTATTGATTAGTATTCATGAACATGTACTGTAAATAACTCACCTTTTCAATCAGGTCAATACAGGCCTGTAAGTCCATGCCAAAATCAATGAAAGTCCATTCAATGCCCTCTTTCTTGTACTCTTCCTGCTCCAGCACAAACATGTGGTGGTTGAAAAACTGTTGCAGTTTTTCATTTGTGAAGTTGATGCACAGCTGCTCAAAGGTGTTGAACTGCAACGACAAAAATAGTGAGATTGTTCATTCATTTTATGTTGAAAGGGTTGGTTTATTGTGTGCTAATAACCTCACTTACATCAAAGATCTCAAATCCAGCAATGTCCAGTACGCCAATGAAGTATTGGCGTGGTTGCCTGGTCTCCAGTGACTGGTTGATTCTTACTACCATCCACAGGAACATCTTTTCATAAACAGCCTTGGATAGAGCTCCAACAGCATAGTTCACCTGTGAAACAGGCAATATAGTTTTTACCAAATGAAGGTCGAACAAATCAAGAAAAACTTAATTTTTCAGCCTATGCAGAAGTAGCCATATACAAAACATAATGTGTTAATGTATTAGGTATAGAATCCTATAACAAATATTTAAGTTGATTTTTTTTTGTTTGTTTGTTTCTTACCTGAGCAACATTTTGTCCCTTGGTGACCCACTCATTTCCTACTTTGACTCTCGGGTGACAGAGACCTTTGATGAGGTCAGCAGAGTTCAGGCCCATCAGATAAGCTACTTTGTCAGCATCTGAAGAAGGAAAGTTTAAGCTGTAAAACTGCATATTTAGGCCAGTGTCGCTCTTTGTTGGTTCTAACAACAGAACTTCTCTAACCTTCAGTGCCATCAGCCTCTGCCTGCTCCTCTCGTTGTTTCTGCTTGAACTTCATGTTGCCATGATGCATGATGGCACCGGTCAGCTTGTACACAGAGTTCTTTTCCTCTTGAGTAAAGCCCAACACATCAAAGGCACTCTGTGGAAGAGCACATGATAACTTTGTGGCCGTTCACACATCCAGTCTAGATAAAGGAATGCAGTGCTTGTCAATTTTGCCATCTTAGGCACCATTGTTGTATTAAAACAGTTTAAACAGAACATGCTGCAAGCAAAAGCTCTTTTTTTCACAAGAAATTAACAACGTCCTTGTGTGGAGTTCAGCAACTGCATTTGAACATAAATGTAGAGGAGTGTGTGTACATTAGTTGCTCAACAATACACACAATGAACTTCATTAGAGGCCAGAAACTCCTAATTGTGTCTGTATGTGTGAATGCAGCGAAAGGCCGCGTTAAGACCGACTCCAGGCCTGCATTCATTTGAATGGTGCAAGTCTACTGACACAACAGGGCTGCTAACGCAGAAGGCTCCAGCAAAACAACGCAAGGCTGTTGCTAATTTTTACTGCATGACGACGTCTCTGGCAAGGTGCTACAATGGTCAATCAAATATATGCAAGCACACCTTCCTGGTAGATTCGTTTGTAACCTGAATACTTTATTTGTACTGTTTACTTTGCCATTGACACAACGAAAGATAAAATAGTTGATTGTTGCCATGATAACTTTACACAGTTGTAAAATCCTGTCTCATAGTATTGTCAGTGTTTTGGTGGCCTTTTAAACTCATTCGTTACTCCAATTGAACTTCTTGGGTCATATTTCATCGTCTAACCAGTCTTTTTAAACAACGCACCCCACCCCCACAGCCCCCTGCCATGTTTTCATACAGGGCAGTTTTCAGTCTGAATCCTGCAACACTCATGTTTAGTCATTATGATTAAAGTTCAATGCCAAATTGTAAAAAGGAATGAGTGAGAGCCTGACATCTGTTGCCATCAGCTCATCTGCATCATCAATAGAGGCCACTTGGGTTTCCCCCTGTGAGATGAAGGCGTAGTCATAGGGATTATTTGTGATCAACAGCATCTCTGGAGGAACAAAGAGAGGGACAAGGTCAGACAGCTGGACACACAACTGCAGTAAAACTCTGATGACAGCCATGTTTTTTTGTTTGTTTGTGTGTTTTCCATGGTGATCAACCACCACTTAACCACTGAACCACAGTCACGTACTAACCCAGGATTTCAGGCTTCTTGTTGGACAGAATCTGGTAGAAAATGTGGTAATCCCTCTCAGCTTTGAGCTGGAAGATCACACGGGACTTCTCCAGAAGATCTAACAGATGATAAAAACAAGAGTGAAAATACTCCCATGTGAAACCCAGTGTATTACTACATTATTAAACATAAATTACATTTATATTATTCGTGTATGAACTGTAGGATTAGGGTGTTTGTTCTTACATGTTTCAATATCAGCAGAGGCTAGTTTTCCCCTTGTATCAAAATGAATTCGGATGAATTTACCCTGAAAGGATAAAGTTTGTATTTATAAAAAAACTGATATCTACTGCTGCTACTGATTGTGTTTTCACCAGATCTTTGTTTCATAATGCAGTCACAAAAGAATTAGACCCTCACAAATCTGGAGGAGTTGTCATTCCTGATGGTCTTGGCATTACCGAAGGCCTCCAGAGCAGGGTTTGCCTGAATGATTTGATCCTCCAGGGTGCCCTGTCAAAGACAAACAGTGTGTATGCTCAATCTGTAATTCATGTTTAAAGCTACACAAAGATACTTTTGCAGCCTCTGGTGGCATCAAGTAATATTTTTTCAGTTTTTCAATGTTTGAAGAACTTCCAGACGTACAACTATTGTAATACAGTTGCTGTTGAAATTGGAGACCATGAAAGGGGTTTGACTTTGTTGGTGAATTTGTTATTTTTAAGTTTGATTTGTGAAGATTTCCAGGCAGTGTCACTTTACACCAGGAATTTAAACGGCTAAGTAAGACAAATATATTCCATCTCAGTAGAAAGAGGTAAGAACTGATGGTCGGCATTCATCTTTTTGTTGTATACCAGTGTTACTTGTACTTTTTGCCAGTTTAAGGCTCCTCAGAAATCCTCCAACAACACACATTTGATAGAGCTTTTTAGTTACCTTGTCTTTGGCATTGGGGTCTTTCTTTATGTTTCCAGCTGCAATACTTGCAAAATACTGGATGACTCTCTTTGTGTTAACAGTCTTTCCTGCACCAGATTCTCCACTGTAATTACAGAATAGACAAAGTCAATGATAAATACTTCCATTGGCATAATGTAGAATAACATTTTATTTCAGATCATGTACTGTCATGCATTTCAAGCATGTAAGATATTACGTACGTGATCAGAATTGACTGGTTTTCACGGTCTACAAAAAAATTTGCAGAGAGTACAATTTGTTAGTATCAACATTCAGCATTATTAAGGTTAACAAAGTTTACCAAAAACAATATCTGTCTTATTAGTTTTTACCTGCCAGCATGTACTGGTAGGCATTGTCAGAGATGGAGAAGATATGAGGAGGAGCTTCACTTCTCTTCTTTCCTCTGTAGGCAACAACCACTTCCTGGTTGTAGACTGGCAGCCACTTGTAGGGGTTGACAGTCACACAGAACAGCCCAGAGTAGGTCTGTAATGCACAGATGAATCCAATGATAAATTAAAGCATTTTATATACTGGTCAGTTCAAGTTTTGGGCAGGTTTTGTGTATTTGAGACTTTCAGTCCATTATTCTGTTTAGTTGACATAGAGAAAACTAATGGAAATGGAACAACATTTATGTAAAAATAGGGATAATTAACCCTGAGCACATTTTGATAAGTGTAAAACTGCTCCTTTATTGCATCCAGATAAGTTTCAGCACAGTTCTTACTCAGCAGAGTTGGGGATTGTGGAACTTTTATGCTATGCTGAACTTCATACTTTTAGGAATCGTACTTTGAGTGGTGCACAGCACAGTTTATTGACAAAACCTTTTTATTCGATTGTAGGCTACTCACATAGATCATCCATGCTGCGTAACGCTCTTTGAGGTTAAACAGCACAGCTGGCTCATGGAGGAAGGTCAACATAGCCATGTCCTCGATCTTGTCAAACTTTGGAGGATTCTGTTGCAGAATCTGGGAGTCTTTGACGGTCACAGTCTGAGGAAAACAAACGCAGTTTTTGGAATAATATGTAATAGTCACATATTTTCACCTGGAAATTTTTTTTTTTTTGAGTGAGTGAGTAAAAACATTTAAACAGTTTCTGATATCTGCTACTGCTGTGCTACTCTATTATCATCAGCACTGCTTATGTAACATTACAAAGCATGCCACACATTGTTATTGCCAGATGGCAGCAATGCCTCGTTTCATCACTCAGCTGGTCAGTGTAGTGGCCGGAGACACTTTTTAAGTGCAGTAGTATTCAAGCTTGTATTTACATTCACTGGAGGAGGACACTTTAAATCACTCATACAAAGATTTACACTCAGATTAACACTTGCTCGCAAACGAGGACTCCCACACAGACTCTCACTCATACTCACATCTAATGTTTCCTGTGCTGTTCTAATTGACGCTGGTGACTGGAGTAACCCAGTTATTCAGAGTGACTAAATGGATTCAGTTAATTTTTCTAGGACAGATTGGTTTCAAATGCACTGAACGATGAAGTGGAGCAGTCTTTGGTTTGACAGTGCTTATTCTTTGGCATAGAAGGCAGGTTAAGGGAAAACCTTTTCATTGTGAATCCATTCTTTACATAGACATAACTGTTATCTCTACCACTTTACAAACTTCTGTCCTCAGCCTGCCTTGTACTTATGGTTATCCCCAGATTTTTTGCAATTGCTATATTTCAGCATTGCACTTACATTTATTTTTGTACATGTTGGTATGTTAAGCTTTGGCTTTAGGTTCTTAGTAATCTTATCATTGGAACTATGATATGAAAACCATATGTGTGGTTTGATAATGCAAACTGAATATCTGACTGGTATATGTAATCACTGACCTTCCCATTCTGCGTATCTACAGTGACCTTGTCTCCATCTCGGCTTGTGATGGTTGCCTTCACAAACTCTTCCACTGGATCCGGTACAAAGCATTCCTTCTTTATGTCGAAGGGACGTGTCGACGCCTCCATACGATCCCTGTCCGACTTCCTCAAGTACGGGGCAGCTGCCCCAAACACAGCCATCTCTGCATCCCCCATGGCTGCACAAATGTACATACAGGTAATACTGACTGATAAAGGCTTCACTCTGTATCTGATACTTCACTTTACTATCTGTATTGTGATATCACAAGGAATTCATAAAAATCTGTCTGTAGCATTTTGATTTAAGCCATTTACGAATCCATCTTTGTCTTTTACATATTATGTCAATCTTTAACTCTATGATATTGATTGCTATAAAAGCATTGGTAAGGAGAATTTACCAGTGGGTTCAACTCAGATGACAAGGGAGCTCAGACTTCAGAGTATAGTTCAATAATCCACCTGAAGTGGGCAGAGAAAACTATAAGTAGGATATTTTCAGGTTATTGAAAGTCTGAATTACAGCAGTATACTCACATCAACATTTTATTAAATTCGATTATTAAACAATTTTTATAAATATGATCATGGTTAAATATATTTACCCTTAGATTAGACAATGAGAAAAATACAGCAAAATACAACCAGTTGTGCAGACTTACAGAGGCCAGGTGAAGCAGCTGCTAGACCTGCAGGGAGGCCACAGATCAAATATATAACCCCACATAACCCTGCCTTACAAGGCCAAAGGCACCACCCTAACCTGCTAACTAACACACACACACACACACACACACACACACACACACACACACACACACACACACACACACACACCGACATCAACAGGCACACAAACACACTTCTACCCTCTCACACACAGAGATGTGTTTCCATCACTTCAGAGGACATTACATTGATTTACACTCATTCCCTGGAGACTTACCCTAACAATAACTGTAACCACTCCTCACCTAAATCTAACCTTACCCCTAAAATTTTACCCCTTTACCCCTTTCACCCTAAAATGTAATGATTTACATTATGGGAACTGTTTACTGTGTGTGTTTATTATGTTCTTATTAAGCAAGAAGAGTCTCCACAATGTGACTGTGTAAACAGATCTATCTCCACATTATGTGAGTAATACACATCCATGAACACGTGTACACACACACACACACACAGTAAACACACACACACACACACACACACACACACACACACACACACACACACACACACACACACACACACACATTGCAGTAATCGCCATCACTTTCATCACTTATGACAGGGCTCTCCATGGCTCTCATGATGTCTGGCTGCCCTCTGCTCACATTCAAATAATGTGATTTTTCGGGAGCAGCGCCAGGAACTTTCTCCTGCATAACTCATGTGTGACTCACCCAAGCATAGCCTCTCTATCTCTAATTCTACCACACTTTTTAAATTCTTTGTCCAAGTGAGGAGTGGTTGTGGACAGTAACCAGATGCTATTTATTGCTGGTGAGGGGGAGTAAAGAGAGGCAGAGTGTAACAGGAAAGGTATGAATTGCTATCTAGGTCAAAAATACAATAACTTGACAATGTATCAAGTCCACATGTCATTTTCAATTCAGTCATTAATCTGGCTTCTCGTGGTTTTGTGTGAATCAGTGACCAGTGGTTTCTGGCTAACTTTTTTGCTCTGAAAAAAGCAAATATTAACATTTCAACATTCTGGGAGCTGTTTCCAACTCCTGTTTCCAGGTGTTCTGTGGAACAGTACACCTCTATGGCTATGCACAGAGGACGTCTTTACCCTCTCAATGGCCCATCTCAAAGCACAAGAGCAGAGATTCAACAACAAAATTCATTCTAAGAATACAAGGCTCCAGACCTTCAAAAGAGAGTGACTCACACCATGTAGAGAAACCTCCCGGAGGCTGCTTGTATGGACTCTTTTGGCCCTGATTGTTTTTGACCTAAGTCTCAGTGGGGTGTTCTTATTGAACATCTGTTTTGGTCATGCACTGTCCATAACAAACACTCTGTGCACGATGAGGTAGTTGATATGTTTATTTGGTACGAATACGTAAGACTTTAGATTGGTAACTTGGGCACCCAGGTCATCACATGGCGGTCAGCTAACAACTTCTGAAATTAGTTGTTAAGCTTATATATACTAAGCTCTCACTGCAGGATTGCCGCCCTGATTTTCTACTTTCTGACAGTTTTTGGAGATCATCAGCAAAATCACCCAGATCAAATCTGTGTTTGCTTGGCAACCGCAATTTGAATTCTATATGTGAAATGCAATTAACTTAAGTGATTAAGTTGGTTAACCACTGAGAATATTTGTGATTGGTTACGCATGTTGATCTATACCTTAATTGGCATACACATACACATACACACACACACACACACACACACACACACACACACACACACACACACACACACACACACACACACAGAGTGTGATGCACACCAGTCTGAGGCCATCACCCAGTTGCTGTGTGGAATGATTGAGACCAATATGCTATCAGTGCGGTTGAAGTAGAGGGATTCAAAGAACTAGTTTTGTGCCTCAAGACAGAGTATGTTATGCCATCGGGAGCTGCTGTGATTAAATGCATTGAGGCAAAGAAGAATGAGCTAAAAGTCAAGCTAGCCAGCACAGAGAAGCTAGCTCTGGACTCCAACTGCTGGACAGCTCTCACAAACAAAAGCTACACCACAACTACCTGCTACTTCATCAATGCTGACTGTAGCAGGGTCTCTGTTATCTGGTAATTACCCGGAAAATCTGTTGAAGTCCGACTTATTTAAATACCTCTTCTCACAATGTCTGATGAAAATGCTTCTCTGATGTCTGCTGTCTCTTTTGCTCCTCTCCTGATTCGCTGATTTAAGGGTTTTTTTCAACCAGACCACAGTTGGTGGTGATCATTGCAACAGTGAAATATGAACCACCAACCACCAGGATCTTACGCTTTTAGGAAAAGGTCAATCTCTGTAGGGATCCTTTGCATAATGTTGTCAGACAGAATAACAATCTGAGCCTGTCCAGTGGTAAAAACACTTTTAGTGGATGGACTTTGACAGTTGTGCAAATGTCCAAAGGGAATATATGTAGTTCATTTCTGCAATACTCTCACTCAATGTTGGACCAATTTCAAATATTGTCTCTATTAGTCACTAGGAGACAAAAACATGGGAAAAGAAACAATAAACAGAAGTGACGTTAAACCAGAATTGGCCAGTTTTTGTGGGACATTGAAATCTTCCCTGACACCTGGACCAGCAACAGCTTCTTTGTCACGGAAACCCTGACTGGGAGATGTCCAGTGTGGCCTTCAGTTCAAGCTTAGCGCTGAATGGTTGTTGGGCTGTCAAAGCAAAATTAACTCAAACTGACTTCCAAGTTAATTTTCTCTCCTGGTGTTGATTAAAACTCATCTCTGTTCATCAGGATTACACAGGTTTTTTTTTTTTCCATTAAAAATCCCTTAATGTCTGTTAATGGCTTAGATGTAACTGTACACCTTTGCCTTCATTTATTATGTACTTATCTATGAATATGCTAATAGTTTCCCCTCCGTCACCCCCCAACTCTCCACTGCTCCCCTGCAGTTCAAGCACCTGCTCACCTTCAACTGTGCTCATCACATACACAAACCGCACTTTCTGGCAGAAAACCCTGAAGGAAAACGGCATGTATACAAGTTAATTAGCTATATCTTGCTAACACTATTCTAGCAGCTCATGAGAACAACCATTATCATGGCATGATTTCTTTGTGAGCGAGCCCAAGTCATATAAAGTTTTCTGTCAGAATTATAGTAATGAATATAGCTGTAATCTAATTCATCAGCTTAGCTAACTGTTGTGAGTAATGTTTAATAGAACTTTCTTTGTCAACATCCCAAAACCATACAAAATGTTTTCTCAGAATTTAACACGAATGATCACGTAAGTTGGCAGGCCAGCGTTGGCTGGCATCATCTGGCACACTCTAGATTTGTTGGGCAAAATCAATGGATACAATGCAAGAAAAATAAACTTACCAGTTGACCAACATGTTGGCTCATTGAAGAAGAAAGATTAATGGATGGAACAGTGTCGAGCTTTGTTTTGTGGAAAACCCCATGACTATTTGTGGAAAATTTTCAAAACAATGTTCTGGAAAATGGCTACTACAAACCGGAGTTTTATCTGTCTCAGGTTTTCAGATTGTATGGTAATTCACAAAGACTCACCAGTTGTCCTCTTCAACTTTGCAACTGAAAACAGAACACATCTCTGCCGTCAGCCTACACCTGGTTCCTCCTCTAATACCTCTCGTTTCACCTGCAAATTGATGGGATTGGTTTGTTAGGTATGTGCCATATTAAACCCTGCTGTTTGAATCTGTGTTTTTGAGACTGTCATTGACACACTGCAGTTGCAAGGTGAAAATACTGCTTATGTCGCTCATGTTCACTCGTGCTCTCGTAGCATATAGAAAACACCATATTGACATAATCACAATGTTAAAAACCTGATTTTCAGCAGTAGGGGCCAAATAAAGAGGCCAGCTAAATATCTGGCCATGTTCTTTAAGTGTCAGGAAGCAATGCAACAAGCTACAGCCAATGAGAGCAGACAAGGGCTCGAAGAGGGCAGGATTCAAGAAGGAGAGACAGAAGAGCATAGGAGCAGTAGCTAGAAACCACATGCCTCACGAAAACAACAACTAAAACTGGTGTATTGTCACTGCAAATCAGTGCACAAATAACTTGCACTAATAACAGTTTGTGTCTTTTTGTCATTGTGTCAACAACACTTTGCAAGAGCAAAATCCTGCCCTGCACATGCTATTGTGTCATTTCCTGTGTAACTTTTTGCGTGTTTTCATGACAAAGCATAGTTGAGACCTGACAGACTCGTCAGAGGGGATTCAAGTATCTCAGAGTCTTTGCTCAAAGAGGGTTAAGGTGGACCATCAGACTGACAGACAGATTGGTGCAGCTTTGGTAGTGATGCAGGCCCTGTGTTTGGGAAAGATGAGCTTGAAGGTGAAGTTCTAGTTCTGAAGTTCTAAGTTTTTATGTTCCAACCCTTACCAATGTCATAAGCTCTGGGTAGCTGGAGCCTACCCTTGCTGTCATTGGGTGAGAGGCAGGGTACACATGTGAACATGTCTGCAGTCTGCCACAGGGCCGATATATACTGTATAGGCAGACAACCATTCACACCTACAGGCCATTTAGAACTGACAGTTAACCAAGCTTGCCCATGCCAGGGGCAACGCTGCAACACTGACCCAAAAGAACAAGATTGAAAGAAATGAGCTTCCTTCTCCAGGGGGAGGTGCCAGGCATACTGAAAATGTGCTCTACATTTAATTCATGTGATGTGTATTCCATGCTGTTATGTTACACTACAGCCACATGGAGCAAAGCCAAGAGCAGAGCCATCCTGTCAAGTCAAACTGATGTCTATTCTTCTAATTGCTGTAATGGTGACGATAAAGGAACTGGTCCCCGGGCGCCGGTCAGCTGGCAGCCCTCTGCTCCTGGTCTGCCGTGGAGGAAGGACTGACCAAGGGTGGGTCAAAACTGGAGAAGAATTTCACATAAGCATGGCATGTGCAGTTTCCCCCCCCTACTCTGCATCTTGTGTTGTTTGTGACTAATAAAGGATGCCTTCTTGGCAGGCCCGGAGTGGCTAATTGGGAGGACCGGGACAATTCCCAGTGGGCCAGTCTGATGTTTGGGCCGTGAGGGCCGGTGTTCACTTTTTTTTTCTTTTTCTTTTTTCTGGCCGGTGTTCAGTCATGCAGTCATGGCACTGGGTTGATCATGTATTCTGCAAGATCCAGCACCAAGCACCAGCTACGAGCCCACAAGTCCAGAGTGGGCAGGTAGGATTGCTTGTTGAGTGAATATTATTACAATTAATAGAATGAAGAGTATAGTATCGACCTGCTCTATATGAGAAGTGCCCTGAGATGCTAGATGATTCAGCACTACATTAATGAGACTGACCTGAATTGATCAGAAGGCTTTGTAAAAAGGGGAGATTTGTGCTGAGAATTATCACCATTTTTAAAATGTGATTTAGTGTCAGAAGCAGAGCCAGGAGCCAGTAGTGATGAGGGGATTGCTCCTGTCAGTATGGAAGGAACAGGTGAGCTATTGTAACAGAGTGTGTGAACAAGCAAGAATTAGTTCCAATATAACCACTTTCTATGCCCAAACAAACACTTGTTTGAACAGAATATAGATTCAGATATTGTTGAAAAGGATGTGTTGTAAAGAATAATGTTGAGGTTGTGCACTCATGTTGATATAAATCTACATTGTGAAGCAACCCTTACTTGCACTGAGTTGGAAATATTTTAGAAAAATACACTGAATTACAAGGCTTTACATAACAGTGCGCTATTGTAGACTTAAAATGTAAGGTTATAATTACATGATTTTAATAATAATAGGCCGTGATCTAAAGTCGGCCGGTCTGAGGCATGAAACTCCAGGGCTGAAAATGAGTCCCACTCCAGCCCTGCTTCTTGGTCACATCAATGACATCAATGACAGGTAATTCTCACATTTCATTGGACTGAGTTGTTTGTCTATTTAAAGGCTTTATTCACTCTATGAATGCTGTGACTGTGAAAGTCTCCCCATCCCAACATTCACCTGCTTTAGTCATGGTCTGTTTGTAAGCATCCTGTGGAATCTTGATTTCTGTTAATTGCCAGTGGGGGTTACTTGCAATGTCCTTATTTTGCTGTGCATGAAATGCTACTGTTATGTATTAATGCAGTCTGGAGAAGGTCCAGTAGCAACACTGTACAATGTCAACATTTACATCCGTAGTTGCCTGCTTGTGCTAATTGGCTTTTAGATCACTCCTCCCTTCATGATAGCAGGGTTGATTGGTTGGATGGTACCTGTAAATTAACACTTGTCTCATTACCACATGCTTAGCACAGCCAGGCTTTAGGTCTATTTTGTATACTGAAGGCTGGCCAAGCTACAAGTGGTTGGCATCCTGTCAGCAACTACTACTGACCCTTCAGTGATGGCTCTGTCATAACCTCCTGCATGTGTCCTTATGGGCCATTCAAATGCAGTTGAAACAGATGGACAGACTTCAAAGGACTGAATACTGAGTGAGGACAGTCTAAAATTTTGTGCAGCCAGATTTTGTCACACTGTTTAAGAAAAGTTGTTTCAAACATTAACAAGACCTGGCTTCAGTCAGCTACATTTATGTTCAGAGTGCCTCTGAAGTGATCACCACCTTAAGGTTAAATAACCTTGAAGATGTCATTGGTTATAATGTAAAACTATCACATGAAACAATGACTCAAAGAGCTAATCCATTAATTGTAAAGAAACATACATGTGTGTGTTGTAAGCCACCAGTCATTTGCCATTTTAAGTTTTGAGTCGTAGCTGTCAAGTTCCAAGTTTCTAAACCTTGAGTCCTAAACAAGTCATTATGTGCTGTTCAAAAAAAACACAAGAATTTTTAGATTTTGTTTAAAGTCGAGATGAAACGGAAATTGCCATTTTAACCCGTTAGATCACATCCTCTATTCTTTTTTTTTTTTCTGGCATATTAACATTATGTTCCAAAAACATACAGAAAATCTGTTTCTGTGTATTCTTACATCAAAATCTAATCATGTTTTCCTCCAGTAAAACCAAATATTACATTTGCTTACCTAAGCTGGAGCCAACCAGTTTCAACCAGTTATGACATCTACCCATCAATCAGTCTTCAACTTTTAGTGGCAATGAGCTAATTTTCATCAGTTAGCTAGCTAGCAACAGCGTTGTAAGCTGCTGTGTCTTAAGGTGTTCAGCTTCTGCAATAAAGGGATCTGGGCTAGACAGTCGCCTACTGCACGTTCGTGGTTTGAGACAAAGCAGAAATTTGGCCATCCACCGAATAATACTCTGTAGCAGACACTGTGAATTTGCAGTTTTTTCCTAATAATGTTCAATAAATGAATGAAAAGGGTCCTGTTGAGTGTGTATACTTCTGTGCTCCCAGGAAATAGCAAATGGAAACTAAAGAACAGTGGCACAAAGAGGTAATACAATGATAGCTCCACCACCACCACCGCTCCTGGGCTGCCGCCGAGGAAGGATGACCAGGATGGGTTAGTGCATAGCGTGTGTGTGCATGTGGATGTGTTGTGTGATCAATAAAGGGGATTGTCCCTCTGATTCTTCTTCATAGCAGCTTCTTTTTAAGCAAACTGTCAAGCATCATTGTCAAATGCCATTGATCCATCAGATACCCACTCAGAGATCCTATTGTAAAAAGAAATGCTGTTTTCAGTTAATATTATGCCAGGAGTGGAATAAAAGCCCCAGTCCACTCCTAGATAGTGAAGGCTCTATCCATAGAAAGCTGCACTCACCATTGTTGTCTCATCATTTTGGTATTAAGCATGTGTGCAGTTTATTAATACTCTGAGTGTGATGGATATTAATAAACCTTTTGTTTGATACCTTGCCTGACCCCATAGCCTTCCGCTGCATGACAGACCACACAAACTGTGTTTGAGCCTGTTTACTGGTCACACCATCACTGGCATTTTCAGCTTGATAGCAGCCAGGAAGATAAGAGCTCACTTTCACCAGAACTGAGCTGAACATGCACAGAAGACAGTCATGTGGAAAAAATAACCACCACAGCTGGACAAAGCTTGAAAAGGTCCATGTTTATTCTGTCAGTCATAATTTGACTGGTATTTTTCAGACATGGAAGGTTTTATAATGCTGTTATGATATTGAATATTTGTAAATATTGTTGAATATTGTAGAAGATCACAGCTCTTAGCTACATATGTGTCCCCATGAACCAGTTTTTCTGTGCCAATCATCTGGAGTAGATTGCTGTTATGTTGCAAGGGGTATGCGTTATGTATGTGTGTCCACATGTAAGTGCAGTGTGTCATCCTTCACTCATTCAGTCATTAAAATGCATAGTTTTGCCTTTTAGTTAGAATGAACACGAGGCCTCCAGCACATCCATCCATGTCCTTCCTTTCTGGCTTTCTGCTTTGGAACATTTTCACCAGCAGGACAGGGCAGAGCAGATTAGGCAAGCAGCTGTGTGTGTTTTCAGTCAGTGTTTTATGGAGGATTAAAGGTGTGATCCCACAGCTGACAGTCCCTGTGGCTGCCTGGATGCCACACAGATAACAGGCCCTTTCATGGATCTGCACTGGGAGGAGCACCACAGGGAGGGGTGAGTATGTGCTACATCCTCCCAACATCACAAATACAGTTAACAATGCCAAAGTAGAAACTATAGTTAAAGGACACTGACAAAGATTAATTTAATTAACATTAAACATCAGCATGTTCATGATGACACATTTAACAAACAAACAAAAAAATACTTCCTATAATATTCAGCTTGTAAAGAGACAACAGGGAATGGTTGAGTGCACTCACTTTGAAACTGAAAATGAAACATTGTTGTGTTTCTGATTTAATAACATGACTCAGCAAGCAATTCTATGCTTCTCTTTAACATTATTTAATAAAGCAGTATGTTTTTGTGAAATTCTTAAACATACGTCTGCTCCCTGTGTTTCATTTAAAAATGCAGAATCTGTGTTTAACCACTGGACAAGACGTCTTTCTACTCAAGTCAAGTCTGCAAGTCTGACTCAACATTACATGTATAATTTTATACTGGGCCATGATTGGCTTCCAAACTGTGCAGTATGGAATTTGATTGTAGTCATTCCCATGTCTGGATAAGTTCGGAGGGGAATAGCATTGATAAAAGAGAAGAGTGTGGAAAAATCTCCCTATTCTGTTTTCTGAAAGATGAAATTCTGAATTTGTGAATTTCTCAGTGTTTTTCTTTCTTTTTTATAACCCAAATTTATTCAGAAATCTGCTCATATGATGTATATACAGTTCCATTTTATTTATATAGCACCAAATCACAACAGAAGTTGTCTCAGGACACCCACTGATGTAGTCCTGCATGACGGCTCCATCACTTCGTGTTGTTCATGTGATGGACTCATCGCATCAGACAACCACTGTGCAGTCGTCAGATGCTTCCTTCAAGAGAGCTACAGTCTTGCTGCCCTGGTCGGCACAATTGTGACTTTGACCTAACGACACCTGTTAGATCATGTTCTAATAACATCGCTGGAAAGCAGGTATGGAAATGGGGTCAGTGTTCCATGAAGCTGCTGGTGTGGCTACATATTTCCACATGAGACGATGGAACCCTTTGTGGAATATACATCTTAAAAATACACACTTGAAGGACGTCTGCTGTGACATATGATCCTAACATGGTCCATAGTAGTACGTGGGAATTGAACTGTCATGTTCCCACAATCATGGAAAGCCCGGAAAAGTAATTTAATTTCAAAATCCTTTTTTCCAGACCTAGAAAAGTCATAGAATTAGTAAAATCGTTCATCCTTCATTCTTGTCTGAATGGAATATTTCATGACTCTCTGATGACCAATAAAAACTTTGGTTAGAAACAGAACATGAGAATGACAATGTGCAGATTTAAGCTTTGCAAAAAGCGCTGATATTAGTAATATCAGGGAGGCTGAGACCTGTAAGTGGACCACGGTCTGCCTACAAATTGCACTTTAAAAGTACAATGCATAAGATATGCCAAGAATGTTAGTTTGAGGCATAAAAAACATGGACTGAAATTATCAAGAGAATGTGGATTACAGTTCCGACGTGATGTCAGACGTCTTCGTAATGAGTTGAAGAGATATCCATTTAAGTTATTATACTAGCCAGCTAGCAGTTGTAATTAAATTAATCAGGTTTCTGTTACTTTACTTTTTAGATTACATTTAGTTCATGCACATAGGCTCTGCAGGTCAACATGACAGTTTTGCGTTCCTGATGGTAGTTATGCAAGTTATGCAGCCCATCCTGACTGACTTGCAGGTGGGTATTTAGGATGGCAAACGATAGCAGGCCCTGAAGGCTGACTGGCTACCTCAAGCAACTCATGATTGGCTGATGGTTGTGTTGGTGAGAGGCACTAAAGCCATCACATTTTATTACAAAATATGTTCCTAAAACAATGTTGAGCAAAGAGAAAACCAAACATGGACTCTGATGTGACTAAAGATACGTCTGATGACCAAACTGCTGAACAAAGATAAAAGCAGCACACACTTCCATGGCATAATAATGTGGCATGCACCATGTTACCTGGTTACAAAGCTGTTTAGATAACATTACTGACTCTAAAGTTAGATATTTGTGTGTGAGTTTGAGTGAGAGAGTTTATGCCTGAACCTCCCACCTTGCCCTAAAGCGTCATGATGAATCATGCTGTAATATAGATCTGAGGTAGTGCGTGCTGCATACTGATTATCACACATCAACTTCTGTAAATACTTCAGCACAACATTCACCAGCTGAGCACAGGATTTTTACAGATGGGAGTAAATGATCTAATATACTCCATTACTCATCAGGTGAAACTGCTCTTGACTGTAAGCCATGTCCCCTCTGAGTAAACAGTAATATCACAGGTGGTCCACACAGTGGCAGTATTTTGTCATGAATGCATAAAAGGATTTTGGAGGACTCATATGTTTATGATTCAATCTGCTCACCATCTGTCTGCCTGACATTTCTATAATCTTTTGAAAGGTTGTATTATGTGTTTATTATGAACAGCAGAGTGTGTCCAGTGTTGTGTCCAGCTTGGTCTTATTTTAGCTGGTTAGTAGCAGTCGTCTGCTGTTCAGCCATCATATGGAACTTGCCTCTAATTCCTGTAGATGTCAGCAGCACACATGTGATTGTAGCGAGCAGCGCCTAGGTGTGAGCATTGCTCTTGGGGGTGCTGTTGCACTAAGATCAATATTAGGACCACTTTATTTTAGCTTTGTGTTCTAGTCCTCACATATCAAATCAGCTTGGTGACATCAATTACATGAAACTGAAGCTCTTAACACGGTGTGAGTGACATTATATTGGTCTCAGTAGGGACATTATCTTTTTCCTTCCACACGCAGGTCCGGCTCAGATTCATAGCAGAAGCCTGGGTGTGTTGCTAAAGGACACTTGATCTGGGGGGTCACTTTCTAAAGGAGAATGCAGTGTGAGGGTCTTCTCAGTGAGTCAACCTGCACCTCTACCAGCTTTGTAAATCAAGCCTGCACCACATGTTCCTAAATAGCGGGGAGTCACCGAACATGAAAGGGTGGTGCTTGCTCTTGCAGTGACTGGCAGCAGGGGCTTGATTGAAATAAGAACCCCAAAGTTTTTACAGTAATGTCACACTCACTCGTTAGATGGTGAAAGGTTTGGGGCTGATGCATGTGATGCTCCCAATGACTGAACCCACGCAGGACTCTTTCGTTTAATTTTCTCCTTTAGCATTTAACACCATCCAGCCAGAAACACTTTCTGGAAGCTTCTCTCCTGGTTTCAAATGCATTGTATCAACGGCTCCTCACTATTTTGTCTGATGTGCCTCCTCAGCCCTGAAATCAAGAACTCTGGACTGGATGTTATTTAACACTGTTACTGATTACATAGAAGTGAATATTAATATGGTGATTTTTCACACAGTTGTGACTGATAAATGTTTAGTATGGTCAATTTTGCTTCTGTACTATTAAGGCTTGGAGTGTCAGAAGCTGAATGAATAAGCATCTACACATCAAGCTGTCAAACATTTGACCTTTACTTTTAGCTAGTTCAACCCTTTTCCAAATACTGCAGTGAACTATTTTATTTGTTTAGCCATTACTTTGAGCTTTCCATCATTTATTCATTGCTTTTAGCTACCATTCAACAGTTCATCAGTGGGTTAGCTTTCTATTTCAACCATTTCCTTTCACTTTCAGTTTACTATCGTTTCTCCATTACGTATGCCAAACTATGTGAAATATATATGTATCTATTACTTTTAGCTGTTTTAACCATTTATGCAACTAATTGCTCAGACTTCTGTGCAGGCCTGCTAACCTTTTACCCATAATTAATCCTAAAGCTGACTCAATATGTTGATGTATTTCTCAATGAAAATAAAATGTATTATTTATATTTTCTAAGTTGAGCTGCTCTACTGTTCACATATCCTCTGACACCTGCAGAAATATTGTCTGCCGCCTGGTTGGGAATCACTGCACCATGTGACCAGAAAAACAGATGTTCTTGTTCAATGTACAGAATAGTCAAACAGTAACACATTGTCCTACCTTTGTCAAATTTACTATGATTTCTGTTGACACTGTAACAGAAAGGTGGCGATGAAACTCTATGGTCATCTTCCAGCTCATATTCATTATTGTGATTGAAGGCATTGTACTGGGACGTGTTTCAAATGTTTCCCCCATTTCCTTTGATATACAGTATGAAAGAAACAATCAAATAAACATTTTCCTGACACTGAAAGCACAAACTGAGCATTTTAGCTTCACAAAAGCAGGAACTACTGCAGGGCAAGTGCATTAGGTGACATTATCTTCCAGGAGTGTTTCTATTTGTTTGGTCACGCTTCGTTGATTGTTATTTCTACCTTTTTTCTGTGAGCGAGACAGTGGAGACAAATTACACAGACAGACCGTCATCTGAGATGGTGACGTGCAGCCTCTTGATACAGCCATTTGATGGTATATTGAAGTATTAGTATTATAAACTTGACATATGTTGGTGTCCTCAGACATGTAGGAACATTGCGTTAGTTTTCAGCCATTTCTATTAGTGAGAAGTGAAGTGACAAATGTAGTGGTTAGTGGATCGAATGCTGTCTGAAACTGGACCAGGTTGTTCAGCTTTTCTGCACACAGCTGGAACAAGAGAAGGGGGACATTTAACACTTTGAACCCAGGTCAATGTTTATTCCAGGACACAACAGGCAAGTTCAAAACAGAAACTGAGAGAAGGACAGGAGAGATCTGCTCAGACAGTTCAGAAATACAGAGTGCAGCAAAGGACAGAGGAAGGCTACAGTACAGTAATGAGAAAAGAAGTAATGGGATATCGATTATCCTCCTTGGCAAAATATTATTTTCATCTCAGATGTGAAAATTATAAACTGAACATGTACAATGGAAATATGAATTGCACAAAATGACAGAAAAATATGTTATCAGATTTGAAAGGAAAACAGAACAATAATAGCGCAGCAACAAATGCAAAGTTAACAAGAAGAGAACAAATCTGTACATTTGGCTAATTCCTAGTTTAACCGAAAAAAAAAAAATTGAGATGGATCACAGCTACTGAATGCTATCCTCTGGCCAGTGCAGACTAAATTTAAAAGAGTATTAACCAGTGAGCTTTAGAGGTGCTGGCAGGTGGATTGTGTTACCTTCGGACGGCTAGCTGTTTCCCCCTATTTCCAGTCTCTATGCTAAGCTAAGTTAGCTGGCTCGAGCTTTAAAGCATCTTCTCATTCACCACTCAGAAAGGAAACAAATAAATAAAGTAGAAGTTGAAGGGTCATCCTGTAAATGTACAGTGTGTGTGTGTGTGTGTGTGTGTGTGTGTGTGTGTGTGTGTGTGTGTGTGTGTGTGTGTGTGTGTGTGTGTGTGTGTGTTTTTCCCTGATTGACAGAGACAGACAGCTGCAACAGCTGAGTCCCAGCCCAGATACAGTACAAAGGTTACAGCTATTAATACACATGAACACACACGCACACATAATGCAACACATTGCATCTAATCACACATCATTGCTGACAATTCATGACTTTTCTGTGACTCTGGTTCTCTCAGCTTCTCACTCTTCTGGCAATTAAGAAGAAATTAGTCAGAAATCCTGTGATACAAGTTAACACCAAGGAATCAGTGTGACTCTTTCAACCTTTCTGTGTCCTTCTGTCGCCTCAGTAGGAGCAATGTGACACCTTCAAGGCCCAGGAGGAATATGACAGGGCGAGAACATACTCTGGATTTGTGTGTGTGTGTATGTGTTGGAGAGGCTGGGTATCAGTGACAGAGAGGAGCAGAGAAGCTACAGTTCCCTCAGAGATAGTTCGATCAGGAAAGGTTTTCTGAAGCTGCACCTCTTGGATGTCACCCACAGTGACACAGCGGTGGCCATCACTGAGTGGAATACGGTGGCAGCCATTGCATTTCTGCAGAAGTGATCGAGACAGTCACTGCTCAACAAGAGAAAGCAGGGAGGAGACAAACGGGGAACCTGCTGTACAAGGTCAGAGAGGACTGACGCTCGATTCATCTTCATGCACCTGCAAGAAAAACCAGCCAAGCAGCAGTTATGCGGTTTGGCTCCATTGTTGAAGCCTTCAGTGTGAAAACACTGTAGCTACCGGCAGATACAGTAAGTGCCTACTGGACTGAAGAGTTTCACGGTTGGATTTCACAGTGTGCACATATTTGCAGTCTGTGGAATGCTCGGGGCCAGCTGTCGCTTCATTCATGTGAGAGTGAACGCTATAGTACACATGGATGCTGAACATTAGCAGCTAACACCGGTGGACTTCAGCTATGTTGTACTACACAGCCAGCATCTTTTACGGACTTTGACTGGTGAAAGATATATTTCAGATTGATTGGCCACCTATGATGCTGAATTGTTCCCTTATGCAGCAGAGGTAATCCTCAGCATCAGCTAGCGTGTTTCATACATTCTTGACGGGATTCCAGCCTTATCACATGAAACTTGCATGCTGTTTAGTCAGCTGGATAATCAACACCAACATACTGCTGCATTCAGCGCCAGCACCAATCCTTTTTCAGATAGTAGTATCAAGCTGAGATCAGGTCAGAGGTTCTGGGTCCAGATGTTCCTCAACACGTTGCTGGTGGTCCTGACGGACCTGGCCGCCCGTTGCCTGGGTAACACGGTGTTCCGGCAGCACTTCCACCTGTTGCTGTCAGCAGTGGTGATGTTCGGCCCGGCGCTCAGCCTCTGGGTCTCCCAGCACAGCGTCTTTGCCAAGAGAACCCACTTCCTCTACAGGTGAGGCTGCTTCCTGTTTACCTTCTGCTCACTTGTCTTCTTTGAACCACAGAGCTGCATCTGACGCAGCAGTTCTGCACTGCAGGCCCGCTTCCGTTAAAAGGAAACTTAGTGAAAGGAAAAACCTTCTTGCAGCTGGAAGACATGTCAGTGGTTTGTTGTTGTTGTGCAGCATATTTCAGCATAGTATACTGTTTTGACAGTTAGTAACCTATACCAGAAATGAATACCCTTTACAACTTTATATTACAAGAAACAACGCTATACTGACGGATGCTACTGCCAATTCAACTTAAAGCTCCATTAAGAGTTGTTTTTGGTTGTTTGTCTGGCCACTTAGGGACAGCAGAGGAAGCTGTATTTGATATATTTCCTGTTCTGTGCCATAAAGCACAGACTTCCATTAGATTTCCTGCTAAATTTGGCTTGATGGCAGTGTGAGAAATGTTAGGAAATGCTGAGAAGGAGCCATCAGAGGATCTTCTCATTGGTGGTTTTTATAGAATCACAGTAATTTGTCCTCTAATGTGACAATGGTGTCCTGATGTTTAACTGCTACACTTTACATTCCAGATAACAAAATCGAATTGATTTAACTTCCTCCCATCACTTCCTCCCTCCTCCAATCTCTTGCTTCTCTTCTAAACCTGCTCACATCTCCTCTCCTTCCTCCAGGATATTCTTGCGCTCTGGTTGGGGCTGGACCTGCATCTTTGTTGGCTCCTTCGTCTTCCTCCTCTCCTTCTCTATCCGTCGCTCCCTTTCTCTCTCCATCCGTCACCTCTCCCGGCTCGGGGTGGCTGGTGGCTTGTGGCTTGGTTTCTGTAAACTCCTGGACCTTCTGGAGAACGCCACAGGAAGCTGCTATGAACCTTTACTCACCGGCCCAGAGGTCACTAACGGACAGCCTCTGTTGGTGCTGCGAGAGGGGGAGAGTAAGTCTGTGTGCCTCAAAGCTGGGATGCTGTGGAGGGGGTATGAAGTTTCAGAAGACGTCTTCCTCCTCTGCCTCTGCTGCCTGCTGCTGGCTGAGGAAACAGCAGTGTTTGGACCTTATCTGAGCCTGGGTGGGATCTCAGATGCCCCTCTGAGGATCCTCTTCCTGTTCTGTGTTCTCCTGCTCTGGCTCTGGATCTTTCTGCTGCTCTGTCTCTTAGCTTACTTCCCTCAGTTCCCCACACAGCTGCTGGGGGGCGCGCTCGGCTGTCTGAGCTGGAGGGGACTGTACCAGGGCTGGTACCGCCTGGGGCCCAGCTGGTGCTGCCCCGGGAGGCCTGGACTGGGACTGCTCAACACCAAGTCCAGCTGTACTGAAGCAGAGGATGAAAAACTGGACCATGATCACCGCAATTAACTGAAGAAACAGATTGTAACCCTCACACAAAGATGAATTCAATCATTCATGGTGTTACTGAAGGTTCTCTTACAAACACAAAGCCTGCCTATTTGTTTGTCGCCCTCTTTTAAGATTAACACACGAAATCCGGTTGAAACTTTGAACAAATGGACAAAGTGTGCTTTCAGAAATGTATCTCTGTATCTAACATGCTGTTTTCTAATGCACTGGTTCCCAACCTGCAGGTCCCGACCCCCATGATAGGTCCCCAAAGCTTCATGAGGGGTTGTAAGGGCTTTTTGATTTAAAGGGGATTATGCAAAAACTTACATTTACTAATACAGTATGCCTATATCTCAGCATTTCATTCATTTCTGTGAGGAAAACTATGTGAAATAGTCATTTTTAAAGTTTAGATTATTAATTAGAGGACCAGTGTGTAGGACTCACCTACAAGGACAACCTCACAGCTAACTGCCACCAAATCCTGGACCTTTCAGGTATAAGCTTTTGAAAATCTCACAGGATGAGAGTGCAGTGAAGCCTTGAACACAAGCTATGTTCACACAGCCATTCACTCTGCTAAACAGGCTCATCCTGTTTAAAAAAAGAAGCCTCTTAAATATGTATGACTGTTTAAAATGAAAGAAATATACAATAGAGAGAATTGTATAGACAGTTCCTGGAAATATCGGGAAAACTCAACTCTGATGGATTATTAATAGAAAATAACACAAATTTTCTGCAGTTATTCTGATCAGAATTTGGGATAATTGTAGTTTATCATTTGTTCTGTATTGTTATTGTTACACATTCTATATATTAAATGTCCATGAAATATGTCAGCCTGGGGTTGTTGATAGAAAAGGGGTCTCTGAAATGAAAAGGTTGGATACTAGTGTTCTGTTTGCCAAAGCAGCAAGTACACACTGTGGTTCTCAGAAGGCCTGTTTTCTGTGCTGCCATACCAGAGGACGGTACAATGGTTGACAGGAGAGTCTCCAGACAGGTGCTCAGGACAAGTGGAAATGTTTGAGAACCCCAGACTTTCTGACCTCCAGCTCCGATTTTGTTTACAATGTGGAGAAAGAAACCGAAATGATTTGATGGAAATGTAACATGTTAATTAACAACTAAGTCAAGCCACCATTTGTGAAGGCTAAATAAATGGAGAAATGCAGAACTCCGTGCGTTTCTCTTGCAGTATCTTACATGAGGAACATGTTTGAGAAAGCCCACTGGCTGACAGCAACTGAACAGAACATGAAAACCAGCTAATTACCTTATCTTTATGAAAAACTAGAGCCAACATGTTTACATAACTCTAAAATGCTGACAGTATCGAACAAACTCACCAGAGAAACACATCACTCTTTATCTCCTGATGAAGACAAAAGAACCTTTTTCCTCCTAAATTTATTTCATTGATAAAATGTCTCAGGAAAAAAAATATATACAAAACATCAGCCATCAAACAGCAGAAGATAAATGCTGCCTTGACATCTCAAACAGCAAATCAGCTGTCAACCTCACAAAATCATGACATGCAGTTTCACAGCGCTCAAAGGGACTGGGAGGTTGAAGCATTGTTCTATTACATAGAAAGACACAGAGCTCGTGTCCAGTGTCCAAACAGTGATTCATTCAATTTGTGGTTGATCACTGTTGGGTTTCCATCCTTAAACCTCTACCCAGATAACGTTCATTAAATCAGAAAAAACAAACAAAAACAAGGACAGTTCCTTCATTAAAAAACGAGACGAGAGACTGATATCATGTATATACAAAACAACTCTAATGAGCATCCTAGACTGAGAGGAAGTCCATGGCTGATGACAATTAAGGCATAGTTTTAACTTTTGTCTTCACAAGACAATCACTTCTTTAAAAGTCGGGGCCATATTCAATGGCACGGTGCTGGTGCCACATTTCAACATGGATCAACAAAAGTCAATGACAGTGGAGTTTGTTCCTCAGTGACATCATTAAATATTGAAATATTGACATGACATTCGGTTTGCTACAGCTACTGTGTGCCAGTCGACAGGCTGGTTCAGCACTACATCCTTAAACTTTACAGGGGAGTCATGGCATGCACTACACAGTACTTCACTGATTATCGAACAACTTTTGAATATTACCAACATGGTAAACATTAAAATCAAGTGAATAATTGTGTGTACTTGAAGAGGGACAAGTATTTGAATGCACTCTCAGCCTTCGATCAGTTACCTAAGTACTGAGACAGTGGACTGAAGGTGGCCCTTTGAAGGTGTCGACAGGGTGTTAGATCATGGCAGATTCACGGGGAGTACAAAAATCATAAAAGGTTTGGGGAGGGATCAGAAGAGGGAGAATTATCAAGAAAGGGATGGAATGGGGGAGTTAACAGAGTCCAGGGGTTCCCAGTGACTGTCCATCATGGCGTCATAGAGCTCCTCGCTGCGCTGCATGAAATCTTTGTTCCACTGCTCCACGTCACAGTCAGGGATGGGTTCTGTATAACACATGGGATGAAGTTTATTTTTTATTATTTTATGTTTATTTTGTTTATTAGACCTGTATTTTTTATTAGACTTGTATTATAATAAAAAAAAAAAAAATATATATATATATATATATATATATATATGCAATCTTGCCAGCTGTTGGGTTGATGGTGGCCAGTTGGAAAATTACCAACTCTACTGGACACCTTAACAGGTACCCAGATACATGAGTAATGGCCAGGCCATGTTTGTGGCACCAGACAACCCTGACTGATGTTTATCACATTATTGCTGTAAGGTATTCACTGCACACTGTACAAAAAGGCATAACCAGTTATGGCAAATGTGGAAAACACCTAACCTGGCAACACAAGAACACGTCTGCTCATGGGCTGACAGCATTTCCTGTATGTCCACAGTGGAACACATAAGAGCATTACCATGGTGAAGAAAAGTCTTACCTTCTGCATTGTCCTCCTCCATGTCCCCAGCCTCCTCGTGACCCTGCTTGGGAGAAACATTCAATATTGTGAGTTATTGAAACACTGGAAATGACAACTGGAATGTCACGAGAAGGAAAATGCCTGTAGGAACCCGGGTATTCCTTTAAGCATGGGAGTCAAGGTCATTCCCTCACCTCAACAGCTCCTGACATGTCAGTGGACATGGGTGGCATCCCCATGGGGGGTGGTGGCATCATGTGGCCTGGTGGGGGGTATCCATAAGGACCATAGTTGTAGTTGTACCCACTGCTGTAGCCGCTGTTATAGCCACTGTTGTAGCCACTGTTGTTGTAGGCACCGTACTGGTCGTAGCCACCCCACTGAGAGTAGTAGCCCCCCTGACCCCCGCTGCTATTGCTGCCATAGTAATTAGACTGGGACTGGCTGTAGTTGCTATGGTAATTCTGGCCCTGGCCCCCGTGGTAGTTGCTCATCTTCTGGCTGCAACACAAAAAAGAACAAAGCCTCATTAACTTTTGATGGGAATTTGGCAAAGGACACTGAATAATTCAGCTCTGTTATTTGATTCAACATCAAAATAAAAGATGATGTAGGGTGTGTGTGTGTGTGTGTGTGTGTGTGTGTGTGTGTGTGTGTGTGTGTGTGTGTGTGTGTGTGTGTGTGTGTGTGTGTGTGTGTGTGCGTGTGCATCTCGTGTCATCAAATGAACCAATCACAGTTTTTAAATCTTCAAAGTTTTAACCTTATGTCTCGATGGAGTCTAAATGGATTAAAAGGTGTAAGATGGACATGAGCAAAGAACAGAAGGCACAACAGAATGAAATGAAACTGAAGAATTGTTCTGGATGGCTTCTGGGTGCAGGTTTAGGTCATCAAGTTTCATGTTTCACTGGAAATTACACTGAGGTACACTTTCTGCTCTGCTCTCTGCGGTATCTGAGATGCCAAATATCACTTAAACACTGTTCTTAAGTAAAATCCTGGGATATTTTATTCAGAATCATTTCACTTCTACTAGATCTCAGCAGCATTTGTTCCCACTCAAGACATAAATCTTTAAAAACAGCCTCAGTACTGCACAGTGTAGTCTACTGTAGATTAGGAGGAAATGGTGTATTTGTTTGGGACTATTTAAATGTTAATGGAGCCAGGCCAGCCAGGTCAGCATGAACCAAAAGCATTTTCAGCACCGCACTGAATCTACACCTTTAAATACTTCATTCTGTCCTCAAGGTACATACATGCAGTATAATGATTTCACTGTATAAAATGTACAGTGTGTATTTCAATGGTTCCATCCTGTCTTTTGGTGCATTCATAGACTTGCAGGTGAAATAAGAAGACTTCAAGACCACCAAGCTATTTGAACAACAGTGACAGATTGGTGGTATTGCAGCACTTACTATGATAATCTCTGTGTGTCACTGGGTGGGTTTTCATTGCTGGTATCTGCATCTTTTTATGCCAGGGTTCATTAAATTGTGGGAGAAGACGTAGAGTCCAGATATTTTACCATGTTCCATCATGTTTCCTTGTTGGTGTCTTACCTCTTTGCCACAGCAATACTGAGCCTGAGTGGCTTCCCCCCCAGCATGGTACCCTGGCACTCCTCGATCGCCTTCTTCTGCTCGCTCTCCTCCCCAAACTTGACGAAGCCATAGCCTCTGCAAGTCAAACAGCAGTCACACCTCCTGTCCACACCACCACACGCTCCATACTTGGCATTTAATAGCCACTTATAATGAGAAACAGAATATAATGGGTATTATTATGGTAGAACTGAAACTTGTTGTTTTACTTTTAACATGAGGTAGCATCACTTGAATTGTGAGTTGCTCTTGCTTAGCCTATATGGGGAAAACAATAGTTTCAGCATAAGACGGTAAGAAAACATTTCTTCAGGCTTTTTTCGAAAATAGATGAAGAGGTACTTGTGGTCAACGTCCACAGCACGGCTATCTGTATAGTCATTACACCACAGAAACCAGGACATATCTTTATATTATTGTACATTTCTTACAATAATATTCAAACCAGAGCACTATACAACACGCTAGGGGTGGGCAGTATACCGGTTTCGTCACGTGTCACGTTATGCCACGACATGGATTTTACAAAACTGTCATTACAGTAATAAATGTTCTAACATATTAAAAATTATGCACTTTACTGTAGCTGCAATGACATGCAGGTAGAGGGCTATGTATGTACTCACAGAACTTGAGTTACACACAGTAACTACTATTTTCATTGTTCTAATGCTGACTCCAGTAACGGAAAAGTGGAAGGTAACATTATGAGCTTTGCACATCAATTCTTCTGTTGTTGGCTGCAAGAACTAACACAAAATGACTGGACAATGTTTGGCTGTATGTGAGTGCTAATCATTTTCCTTGGGGCTGCTCTGAGGACCAATACAAAGTAGGATTTACACAGGATTTGTACAAACTTCGAACCTGTAAATTTTGTTGCTGCCGTCTGTAAATGTACTTGATAGACACGTCCTGCGGCACACGGACTGTTGTACTGCCAAATGAATGCTGTCAAGATGCCTAATCATACACCTTGTTTACTGTGAGAATGAATCACGTTACATTTACTGCTTAACCTACATTATGGCGCAGGGTACTCCTTCCATGTGGATGCAAGGAATAGCCTAAATCCTATTTGGAGGCAATAAACACATCAGTTTTTTAAAATACGTTTTTCTTCAAGATACGTCCCCTTATATTTCCAATAGAGTGAAAAGAGGTAGAATCGTGTCGAGCGCAGTGTTCACCATTGAAAAAAAAAAAATTCCAGTCATACCGCCCACCCCTACAACACACAAAGGAAATTAAACAAATCATATGTAGTTCAAGAAACCAGCTGATGTCAAACTGAACACTTCTGACATTTCTGAAGCCACATTGCTGCCGGTCCACCTCTATGAGCTGACATACCTGGAGTATCCATACTGGTCAGTGACCACTTTGGCTCCCTTGCAGGAAAGGTACTTCTTGAAAACTTGGTGCAGTTGAAAGTCATCTACTTCAGAGGCCAAGTCACCCACAAACACTGAGAACTCCGGCCTGAGACAAGTAAAACCTTTGATCACTCTTAATATTCTTAAAGACAACTTCTTTATCAGTCTTACTACAGAGGTCTGGTAAGCAAGTGGCATCACTTAAGGATATAATCACACTTTTTTCACATATGCAGTAGCACTCCCCAAATGCTGAAAACAGATTGTGAGGTTTAAATATGGATGTATTACATGTATATATATTTATTTTTTTTACATTTACCATACTGTGATATATCAGAAAAATGCTGGAAAAGTTGAATGTGAATCATATCTTACCCTGCCTCTGGCCGTTTGCCGTAGGTGGCATAGTTTAGCTTAAACTTCCGGGGCTGCACAGGGGAGAGAGAAAACACACACACTAAGCCAACCTCAAACACCAAAGACGTGTAGTATAGCACTGATATTGCTGGAAATAAAAAGTGGAGTTAATATGGTTGTTATTTGGTTTTACATACCTCCACCACCCAGACCAGCCTTTAGCCCATTCCTCAGTTAGTTCCTACCAGAGACTCTATTCACCAGCTTCAAACAAAGTACATTCATGTACAAGCAGCCTCTCAGCCACCTTCAGCAGCAGGTACAGGTGGACAGGGGAGCCCAGTAGCTTGGCCAGCTCACAGGGCCAAAAGCATTTCAAATTCAGTAGCAAGCAGCTAAAGCTCACAACTTTACACTCCACTTGAGACTTTAAGAAGTTTCAAGCTGGCATGAATTTTCCTTTTCATTACTTTATTTAATTATTACACCACCAAACCTTTAAGGAGTCTTGCTGTCACTGCAGCCAGTATAGAATATAGTTTCACTAAATAGTATCTATACAGCCTGGGATAGCACAATAGTGGTAGCTAAAACAACACAAACAGCAAATTGAACTGATTTGACACATTTAACCAATGCATTAACAAGAATCTGGAGTGTTTACAGAGAAAAATGACAACCTCATATTGTGTTTACTTATAATCATTCAGTACTATTGAGTTACTATCATAACAAAGGAGGACCAAGACTAGTTGAGCTCCACTATCCACAGTCAAATCAACACATAAATACTGCTCAATAACATAACTCTAATACTGGAGGAAAAAAAAGGAAGGCGATATTAAATTATATGTAAATATATATGTATATATATGGAGAGAGAAACAATAATATAATTTATATAAATATTGCAGAACGATTGTATCAACGATATATGAGTAAGTATTTTGCTATTACGTCATAGAACTGACCGGGTTTGATCCAGGAACCAGTTTTCCATTGAGCCTTTGGACACAGCGGTCAACACTTGCTTCATCTGCCAGCTCCACAAAGCAGTATCCTGCTGAACCACTGCACAAAGACAGAAATGTTAGGGACACACAGAGAAGACATTTTCTATGCAAACAACAGAACAGCAATTAACGGTATAAAAGCCACACGGGTCATTTTGCCATCAAACCCACTGTCACATTTTTGTCAAGAGTGAGCGATACTTGTTGTGGAGGTGAGTCAACACGTAACACTAGGGATGGCCAGATCAATCAGCCACCAATTGTTATCAGCTCATATTTGGTTAAAAAAAAAAAAAAAGTGATCAGAAGAGAGGAACCAATGCTTTCTAGTCACCAATCACAGCAGGAACAAGGTGGGTGGATCTACCTCTCAGTGAGCAGAAAGTGACTACTCAACTTTCCCACATTTGTTTTAAGTTTCTTGTATACTCATTGCATTGTTGATTGGGAGTTCTTTGTGCCGATCAGTTAATTGAGCGGACTAAGTAAAAGTAAAAAGTTTATTTCAACCAAACCAAAATTAGTGATGATCGCCGGAACAGTAAACAGATGAACCAAGAAAGTTTTAGTGAGTTTTATTTTGTTTTTACCATGTTTGAATGATGTGTTTTACAATGATAAAATAAATGTTTCTGTGAATGGAGTCTGGTGGCTTTAGTGAAAGTGATAGAACAGCTGCTTCTGGTTTAACAAAACAGAGCTTACACTTTAACCAGAAGTTATATTTGTAGAAATCCTTTCCATAATGTTGTGAGACACTTGCTATGACAATCTGTGCCCCTCAGTGGAAAAAACAAACACTTTCAGTGGATGTACACTGATGGTGTGCAAAAACCCAGAGGGATTAAATTGCAGCAGGCCTCATGGGTGCCAGCTGCTGAGCTCTTGTTCAATACTGAAATAACTTCAATAATTGTTGTCTCCATTAATCACTTTGGCACAAAGACATGGGTAAATAGGGTCCATAATCAGACAACATTTGACCAGAATTCCTGACCTATAATACTACTATACCAGCTGCTATAACATGCCGATCAGTTGCTCATAGATGACTGGTAATTTGCATCAACAGCAAAGAAAACATGATCAGGGAATACCTACTTTAGACTTAAGTCAAAGCTGTCCACCTCTACTAAACTTTTTTTATATGGAAAAACCAACCAGTACATATAACTATCAGTTGTGTTGAAAGCTTTAAGACAAGCTTTAAGGCACTCTGTGTATCTTACCCTGTTATCCTGTGAGTGATGATCTTCACTCCAAATGGCGATTCTCCCATAGCACTGAAGGCCTGCTTGATGAAGTTCTCATCCATGTATGGGTCCAACTAAACACACACGAAATACAATTTTACATGAGTCACAATCAACCTGAATCAAAAACAATAGGTCATAACAGTAGAGGATACAAGTTTGTAATGTAAAAACTGGATAAAACACCTATAAAATGATATAACAAACATATGAAACAAAACGAGTATGGTTCTTTCCACTACTGGTTAATGCAACACATACAGCTCACGTGCAAATTACAGCTCAATATTTAAAAAAAAAAACAAAAAAACATACGTATAACATTATAAACTGTCACAGGGGTCTAATTATTAACATTAATGATGGCTCTATTGCATTTAGATGACGTAAACATGAATGGCGTCGTGATTAATGTAATCACACCTGCGTCTTGCTGCCGAAAAACCGGATGAGACGTCTTAGTTTGTGTCTCACACACTTGTTGATTTTATATATTTGTTATTTATTAAGAGTTTATTAGACTTATGTGTCTCAAGAATAAAAAGGCGATTTAAAATGTGGCAGAAACTACAATTTTGGCCAACATAAGTGCGCGTAATGTTCGCGGACAACATACAACACAGGCGTGACGTTACCTTCAAGTTAATCACTTCTTTGAACACAAATTCAGTCGCTTCGCGCCGCCCGAGGCCCCACAGACATTACAGCTGGCTTCCTGAATGGAGAGATCCTCCGCAAACTCCACTCAAATCTATACCAATTTAGAGTTTGGAGACTTCTCTCAGCCGCTTATGCACTCTCGCGTGTCTTTGGTGACGTTACTGAATGCATAATGTTGCAAGTCTAACTTACACCATATCGTTAAACGTGAATTTTAACTATGAGCTCGTGCCAAATTATAGCTAATGGTTGCTACACAGGTCAATAGCATAGCGGGCAACGATTCAGCTGAAGTAAGGAGTGTTTGGTGAAATATTTTACCACCGGTGTTGGCTTCTGTTTGTGCTATTGAAAGGTGTAAAGCCAAGTTCTACCAACTAAGTACCTTAGAACAGAGGTTCGCCAAAACGTTCACAACAGGGGTCACGCACACGGGCTAACTACCAAGTAAACGAGCTAGCAACCAGCATGCGTAGCTAAGCTAATGTTACCACACTGAAAGAAACAGACTTGAGACATACATCACCCATCCACAGACTCGTTTGTCTGTTAAACATCTTGAAGGCTGGAACGCAGAGGAAACTGTAAAGCAGGTCGTTGGTGTTTGGCGGGGGTGCAAAAAAGCGAAATTTTGCAACGTTAAAAGTTCTCCACACGTTCAAGCTAAACACGTCGAGCACTGGTTCCTCTTCCGTCTCAGGTGGCGTTACTTCCGGTGTTGGGCTGAGAGTTCTGCCGAGAGGGGCGTGCAGTTCTCGACCAGCAGGTAGAATACAGCTGAGGCAAGCTCTGCCAAAGTATTGTTAATGTAGCGTTTAGAGTCATCAGTGTTCTGTTGGACTCTATAGAAGTTGCATTTCCTTCATACGACTGGTCCATTTGTGGCACTCAATGCACGGTATCTGGCACCAAACATGTAGTGCAACAATTTTTAAAAAGGCTACATGAAGGAGTCTCCACTGCAGAAGTAAACTTGTTGAATATGACATATCTCATGATTAACTACATGTCTTTCTTCATGTGTCACTGTGTGTTTATTTCTCCAGGTGAATCAAACTAATTGCAACTGGTTCAATTAGTTGGAAGAATTCACACAATTTAACTAGAAGAGTCATTTCTTGTAGTTAAGGTACTGAATTTTACCAAACCTTATCCTCAAAATCAGGTCCCACCGAGATTTGAACTCGGATCGCTGGATTCAGAGTCCAGAGTGCTAACCATTACACCATGGAACCACAAAAGGTCATAATGAATTTGCTGTGGTCGCATCCACCTGGTGTGGGCAGGATGCTATATGATTGGCTTCAGGGCATTCAGTCGTTCGCAAATGGAATTTGTCAGTTTGTCTTGGAAGACGTTTCGCCTCTCATCTGAGCAGGCTTCATCAGTTCATGCACATCAGACTAGATAGGACAGCTCTAGTCTAATGAAATGGTGTTAGATTCAAGTATTTGTCCTCTAAGTGAAGGTACGACACCCAAGGGTTGCACCCTACCCCGCCTTAATGGGGGATTGTTTGCCTCACAATAGAGTGATACCATCCTTGGTTTTGGGGGTTGGCCTCACTTAGAGGATAAATACTTGAATTCATTGATTTCCATCCATTTCATTAGACTAGAGCTGTCCTATCTAGTCTGATGCGCATGAACTGATGAAGCCTGCTTGGATGAGAGGCGAAACGTCTTCCAAGACAAACTGACAAAGTCCAGTTGTGAACGACTGAATGCCCTGAAGCTTACTGACCTGGATGAATGAGAATATTCACAGGCATGCTACATGATTATATCAAAAGTTTCGAAAGAGGATGCTGACACTGTCAGCCTGTGTGAACACATTGCACTGATGGTACTGCTAATAGAAACTGGATTTCATTCATAATTCAGTGGTACTGAATTTTACCAAACCTTGTCCTCAAAACAAGGTCCCACCGAGATTTGAACTCGGATCGCTGGATTCAGAGTCCAGAGTGCTAACCATTACACCATGGAACCACAAAAGGTCATTATGAATTTGCTGTGGTCACATCCACCTGGTGTGGGCAGGATGCTACATGATTGTATCTGGATTTCATTCATTATTCAGTGTATGAAATTCTCAATGTCATGCCAAAAGGGACACCCATAGCCCTGCAGATGTGCAGATTTATTTAGAGACCTCTGAGGATTTGCTGGACATTGGTCATTATAGATTAGAATTTGCTCTTATGTGCAGCTTGATCACAATAATGTCACTTTCAAGGGCCTTTCCATTTGTGGCACTCAATGCACGGTATCTGACACTGAATACTATTTATTATCCATATTGGCAACTGTATTTTTATAAACTGTATGTATTGTGCATGTACATAGACCTAGTATCTCCCAAGTGAGATAATTTTCTCAAGTGCAATACGACACGTTATGCCAGTACTTAGGTTTTCTTGTACGACCACTAGCAACAGTACTTTTTTTTACGGCAGTGGGATTCTATGGCATTCACTATTTTTTATAATCTGGACAAATGTACATATACATAGTTGTTGTTGTTTTTTTGTTTTTTTTCCTATCCTGTACCTTGTATACTTCCATATTTTTAGTTTAACCTCTTTATGCCACTGTGCTTGCTTTTTGTAACGACTAAGTTTCCCCTGTGTGGCATAAATTCCTACCTTAATTAGTCAATTTAGAAGTGTTGTTTGCTATAGTTATGGAATTGGATTTTACAAGTATTGTTACCAAACCTTGTCCTCAAAATCAGGTTCCACCGAGATTTGAACTCAGATCGCTGGATTCAGAGTCCAGAGTGCTAACCATTACACCATGGAACCACAAAAAGTCAAAGTGAATTTGCTGTGGTCGCATCCTGTCACTGTCAACCTGTGTGAACACGTTGCATTGATGGCACTTTATTGATGCTGCTATATGCTATATTGGAATTTCCCCTTGTGGAACTAAAAAAGGAATATTGAATTGAAGGAATATTGAACAGCAACTGGATTTCATTAATTTTTCAGTGTATGAAATTCTCAATGTTATGCCAAAAGGGACAACCACAGCCCTGCAGATGTGCAGATTTATATAGAGACTTCATAATCTGAGTATTTGCTGGACATTGGTTGTTATAGATTTGATTTTGCTCTTATGTGCAGCCTGATAACAATAATGTTCCTTTCAAGGGCCTTTCCATGTGGCACTCAATGCACAGTATCTGGCACCAAACATGTAGTGCAACAATTTTTAAGAAGGCTACATGAAGGACTCACGCTGCAGAAATAAACTTGTTAAATATGACATATCTCATGGTCAGCTACATGTCTTCATGTTTATTTCTCTAGGTGGAGCATACTAATTGTAAGTGGTTCAATTAGTCAGAATAATTCATGCAACTTAATTAGAAGAGTCATTTTTTGTAATTAAGGTAATGAATGTACCGTGAGTATCTTGACTGAACCTTGTCCTCAAAATCAGGTCCCACCGAGATTTGAACTCGGATCGCTGGATTCAGAGTCCAGAGTGCTAACCATTACACCATGGAACCCCTATGGGGTTGCCGAACGCTGCGTTCAGTTACAACCGGAATGGGTGGGAAATGTCAAACTCTTGTTATGGTTTGTAAGACAATCCAGAAATTGTTTGAGGAACACAACATGTATGTACATTACATTGTACAACATGAGTTGGCGGGAAGTGGCATAAATGATGCTGTATTAAAATTAAGTGACATGTAAAGTGTAATCACCAAAACGATTAAACACATTATATGGATGAGACTGCTAACAAAAACAGTATTTAAAGAATGAAAAATTTGTTCACGAAAGGTTTTAACGCATAAATGAATGCTCGCGGTTCGCGCGACGGAGGGACATGAGGGCCATGCCACGTTGCCTCGCGCGAGTTTTACAGCCGCGACTATGTAACCGTGGCAACAGGACATTCCAAACTGTGTCGGACAGGTTGCTGAAGAAGTGTGCGCAAAATGACTTCGATACAAAAAGAAATCTTTCAATGTGTGCTGTCTGCGGACTTGGAAACTATCAAGGAGCACTTTGAACGAGGGGGCGTCACAGAGGAGTCGCAGGAGAAGGATTTGTTCGGACTGAAGGACGAGGGTGGGAGAAATGCCCTGTTAACTGCCTGCATGTTGGGGAGGAGCGCCATCGTCCGAGAACTGGTCAGAAACGGAGCCCATGTCGACGAGCAGACCGTCAGGGGTGAGCGGAAAACCGTTTGCTGAAAGAGGAAGAAGATGCAGTCAGTAGTCAGTAAATAAGAGTGACAACGCATCTTCTCAGTCAGTACAAGAGTGACAACGCATCTTCTAAATAAGTGCAAAGTCACTACTTGAAGTCGTGTTCTGAGCCGTCATGTCTGATCTTGTGTTAGTACATTGACACCAGTGAAAAACAGGGTCTAATTTTCTTTTCTTAGCAGGCCTGCACACTCTTTCAAATTAAGAGGTGCATTTCTTGAGTTGCTGTAATCACAGTTGAAATGACTCATCTGTCCCTGGCCTCAGTTTGATGCTCTTCGTCCAGCAGGTTATTCCTCACTGCACCTTGCTGCTTGTTGGGGCCACCTGGACACACTGAGGACTCTGCTTGAGCTGGGAGCTGACACACAGACCAGGACCTTCAGAGGGGAGAGGCCTGTAGACCTGGCTAGGAGATACTCACAGACAGACTGTGCTGACTGTCTCCTCCTGGCAGGTGTGATGTTATGACATCATCTGTGGCAAACTTTGATCATCAAAAATGTCTAATATTCATCTCCTGTGTGTGTGTGTTCATCTCTGCCCAGAAGCTAAACAAGACTTGATGTCATACGTTGCCTTTGTTAAAGACCTTATCGCTGACCCAGAGAGGAAGCTCACAAAAGAGGAAAAGGTAACACATTTCTCTACGTCAGGACTGAACAACTTATTGAAACTCACGAGAAAGATTATTTATTTGTATCGCCCTTTTAAATACAGATTATTGCCATATATTATGAATAAAACTTTGGCTTTTTAGGTGGATAGCTCCCCATCCGGCATAGAGATAGTCACTGGGCAGATGCAGAGAATAGATTCCTGCTTCACAGCATGTGTCGAGATTTCATATGCCAAAAATATTTAAGAAACAATAAGGGGTAGTCTGCAAAACTCCTTGGCTCTTCCTGTCTACATGTTAAGTGAAACTGAAATTTCTCCCTGCATGTGAAAGACGTTTCATCCAACTTTAAAATGTACATGGTTGTACTGTGCGTGTGCCACTTTCATTAATGGCTAATTGGACCTGTTCATATTTGTTATTGAAACAAGTAGGTATTAGACAAGCTTCTGACTGTGTCCTATTGGTGCAGATGAGGATACACTGACTTTAATGATAAGAATAATGACAAGAATGAGAATATCAACAATGCCAACAAGTGTCTTTTCCGATGTAAAATTAGCTGGAGTACTTTTCTTGACTATGTGTTTCTCATGTCTTCTGTAAATTTCTGCACAGAACATCTGTACACGTGCCTGTTCTGCCAAGTCAGACTGGATCCACAGTGTCAAACACTCGACAGTCTCAGATGTCGTGGCCCAAAGGAAAGACATAGAGGACACGCTTCAGCCTCTTCTCAGCAAGCTGTCAGCACAATGTAAGCATTGATAATATTGTCCAGCACTGAGCTTTCACAATTGACTTTTGAACACAAACACATCTCTCTGCAATGGAGAAACCATCTGAAATTATACTCGTTACCGTGGACTGGTTTGGTTTGTGGTTGCAAATGTATTAGTTCTCAACCAGAATGTATTAATTTTGTCTATAAATCCTGCCACAGAGGCTGTAGTCTCTGGTGAAAGGACATAACTGAACATTCACTGTACAGTAACTGTCCATGGGCACACACAAAACTATATTTCACATCCTATCCTTAATGTCTTTTACCATCTCAGTATGGGATATGTTGAGTGAGTAATTGTCACGGTGTCTGGCACTGAACATGTAGTACAACAATTTTTAAAAAGGCTACATGAAGGAGTCTCCGCTGCAGAAGTAAACTTGTTGAATATGACATATCTCATGGTTATCTACATGTCTTTCTTCATGTGTCACTGTGTGTTTATTTCTCCAGGTGAATCAAACTAATTGCAACTGGTTCAATTAGTCGGAAGAATTCACACAATTTAATTAGAAGAGTCATTTCTTGTAGTTAAGGTACTGAATTTTACCAAACCTTATCCTCAAAATCAGGTCCCACCGAGATTTGAACTCGGATCGCTGGATTCAGAGTCCAGAGTGCTAACCATTACACCATGGAACCACAAAAGGTCATTATGAATTTGCTGTGGTCACATCCACCTGGTGTGGGCAGGATGCTACATGATTGTATCTGGATTTCATTCATTATTCAGTGTATGAAATTCTCAATGTCATGCCAAAAGGGACACCCATAGCCCTGCAGATGTGCAGATTTATTTAGAGACTTCTGAGGATTTGCTGGACATTGGTCATTATAGATTAGATTTTGCTCTTATGTGCAGCTTGATCACAATAATGTCACTTTCAAGGGCCTTTCCATTTGTGGCACTCAATGCACGGTATCTGGCACTGAACATGTAGTGCAATAATTTTTAAAAAGGCTACATGAAGGAGTCTCCGCCGCAGAAGTAAGGTAAACTTGTTAAATAATACATATCTCATGGTCAGCTACATGTCTTTTTTTATGTGTCACTTTGTGTTTATTTCTCCAGGTGAAGCATGCTAATGTAAGTAGTTCTATTAGTCAGAAGAATTTCCACAATTTAACTGGAAAAGTCATTTCTTGGAGTTAAGGTACTGTATTTCACAAGCATTTTGACTGAACCTTGTCCTCAAAATCAGGTCCCACCGAGATTTGAACTCGGATCGCTGGATTCAGAGTCCAGAGTGCTAACCATTACACCATGGAACCACGAAGAGACATCCTGAATTTGCTGTGGTCGCATCTGCCTGGTGTGGGCAGGATGCTACATGATTATGTCAAAAGTTTCGAAAGAGGATGCTGACACTGTCAGCCTGTGTGAACACATTGCACTGATGGTACTGCTAATAGAAACTGGATTTCATTCATTATTCAATGTATGAAATTCTCAATGTCATGCCAAAAGGGACACCCACAGCCCTGCAGATGTGCAGATTTATTTAGAGACTTCTGAGTATATGCTGGACATTGGTCATTATAGATTAGATTTTGCTCTTATGTGCAGCCTGATAACAATAATGTCACTTTCAAGGGCCTTTCCATTTGTGGTACTCAATGCACGGTATCTGGCACTGAACATGTAGTGCAACAATTTTGAAAAAGGTTACATGAAGGAGTCTCTGCTACAGAAGTCAATTTGTTGAATATGACATATCTCATGGTTATCTACATGTCTTTCTTCATGTTTTTTTCTCTAGGTGAAGCATACTAATTGTAAGTTGTTAGAAGTATTAACGCAATTTAACTAGAAGAGTCATTTTTTGTAATTAAGGTACTGCATGTACTGTTACCGAACCTTGTCCTCAAAATCAGGTCCCACCGAGATTTGAACTCGGATCGCTGGATTCAGAGTCCAGAGTGCTAACCATTACACCATGGAACCCCTGTGAGCCTACAAAATGCTGCATTCACCTACAACTGGAATGGGTGGGAAATGTCAGAATCATGCCAATGGCTTTGAAAGACGATCCAGAAATTGAGGAACACAACATGTATTAATATGTACATTACATCGTACAGCTAGAGCTGTGGGAAGTGCCATAAATGATGCTATTATTTTGCTATTTGTTTTTTGCTTCTAATGGATCAAATTTCTGTTTGCAGCAGCAGAGATGACTGTGAAACCAGTAGAAAAGTTCTAACGCAGAGGAATGCAACGCCAGTGCTCCAACGAATGTCTGAAAAATGTCAAACTGCTTTCTGTATATAATGTTTGGAAATTGAATTCATTTGGAAATTACTTTTTAAATTATGGGAAAAAAGTTTTTCAGACCTAAACCTTAGTGAGATTAGATTTGCTTGCATTGCATTCATGAGGTTCTATGTAAGTAAAACTGTATTTAGGTACTATTCATGCTCCACCCCTTGGACTTAAAATGTAACGTGAAGTCGCTTCAACTGGCTGCAACAAATAAGACCAAAGGAGACATAGCCCATACCATCATGCACAATGATGTTTTATTGGAAATTCACAGCAAAAGCAGGATGAGACAGACTCAAGAGTGGCTGCAACAACCTGGTTATCAAACCAACTGACAGATAGCCAGTTCACACACGAAACAGCCAAGTAACAGCATGGTACATGGCAGGGTAACCTTGTAGTATAACCGTAGTTCTCTGGTCATTATCTACCCCCTCTCCCTTTAACATGAGTATCTCTAAGAACACAGGGAGTTTGGCCAAGTGAACATGTTTGGGTTAGGGTCTATTGCTATTTCACCTGCAAACTGAAGGGAATATTGCCTGTCCTTACTTCCTTTGCATGCTGCTGCCATGTATCAGTGGTTAGAGGCAGATAGAGGCGTCCGTTAAACCACACAACTGGGTTTAATCTTCATGTCATTGTAGCCGTTAGTGTCATAACTTCACACACATGGAGAGACCACAGGGACAGCTGACAATATAAAAAGCTTTAACCTTTCACTGAACTTGTTTCCACCTCAGTTGATTCATTTTCTTTTGTCACTCTTTATCCCGGCCTGAACTGAAAATCAGTGAAGCCTATGCTTGTTTGAGACATAGGGACAAAGGGAATTTTTTGGTAAGTCCTAAGTATGGAAAGCATGCAGAAAATACAGCAAAATAAAAAAACCTGAATGAAACTAGAATTACATTTGGCAAAATTCTGCTAAGTCGCAACAATTCAATTTAGTTTAGCTAAATGCTTGAGGTTTAAAAGAACTGGCTATTGTTACACATTCTTAACAATAGTCTTCAGGTGTGTATAGCAGAACACATTGTGCACCCTCTTACAACCTGACCATAATCTAATTATGCCTGCTATGTTTGATTCAGACTTATGCATTAAGAGAGTTCTCCACTGACCTGACATTGCACTCTGTAACTAACATTGCTGGACTCACAATGGACAGTAAAAAAAACAAAAAAACAATCAGAATTAATGCAGCAGAACCAGAAATATTGTCTTTTTTATTCCATGAACTCTTCTTCCTGGCCTACAACAGAGATGAGTAGTCAGATGCAGAGATCACTTCTAACTCCACACACTCAATTTTACTTCATTTTCAAACTTGAAGTCTTCAGACACAACCAACGCTGACTCAAGTGACATCACTTGAGTCATTTTTTTAATCAGATTATACACAGCTCCCTCGGGAGCCACTAAAGGCTTTGTGCAACCTTTGAAAAATATGCTGTCGTACTCTCCAACACATGTAAGCAGACTTTAATGTACAAAATAAGTTCCCCTTCAATCTTAAACACAACAATAGTACCCACATAGTATCCATATCACCTTCATGACATTTGAATCGCAATTGCAGCACCACCCTTGCATATTAACCATTACCATAGAAAGAAGTACAGAGATCATGACGAGTGCTGTGGCAAACACCGTCATCCTTAAATTGTTGTCTTGATCAAAGGCACCCAACTCATATAATGTGACAGCTCTGGCTCTGAGACGGACAGTTGCTTTCTGTTGCTTCTTTGAGTCGAGCTGTCCCCTTTTTAACGTCATCACCTCACCATCCAGATCAGGCCTTTAACCTGCTAACAGCAGTCTGTGGCAGAACAGGTACAAACATTTAACTCAACACCTCTGCACACATCTACACAATGTTATCAATTATACAAAGGCTACTGAGACAAACTGAACATAAAACAGGTCACTTGTAAGAGTATCTGCTTCAAGACACTGACATGAGCTCACAGTTTGCTGAGGAAACATCCCACTTCAGATCAGTGTTTGTTGTTGAACACAAAATACAAATATTGGCTGGAGAATAGTCAATGAGAGTCAATGAAGCAGTTTGAACAGACTGGCACAGTTACAGCAGACACCACAGAAAGACCTTCACCAGTCTGCAGGAAAGAGGTCGACCGAGCCGCTCAAAATTTCAGTTCCGAAAGTTCATCAAAATACAAAACCATGCAAGTACATGTGTACTTAAACAAAGTGCGCAGTCCAGTCTCTGACAAAATAGGACTGGTACCGACGTGTCATTTTTGCATGAATGAGTTTGAATGTCACACAGTACAATATTCAGTAGCAGAAAAGGTTTGGATGTGGGAGGAGGAAATGTACCTGTCCAGCTCCGGTGAGTTTCATTCCAGATTTGTTACACAGTCCTCAACATGGTATTTCTCACGCTCTAGTTTTTTTTAAACTTTCACTTCTCGGTGATGTAACATGACTAAAAGAAATTCTCTTCTTCTGTAATGCCCCTTAGGCAGACTGATCACTTTGAAAGTCATGGATGAGACTGTACACATTAGATGGGACTTGTTTTTGTACACTGTTCTCTGCAGAGGTGAGACCACAGCTCAGTCCAGTCTTTAGTCAGGTTCCACAGGACCCTTTAGCTGATCCTCTGCTCTGAACTCTTAATGCAACAGCCCAACCAATGCAGTTTGTACCAGAGGGGGTGAAGTGTGGAGAAAAGACTGAATTTGCTTAATGACTTCAATTCAGTCCAGCTTGTTTTATTTATTTACAGGATGTTAAGGAGGATAAAGACCAAAAATGACAACTCAGACCTGAGCTCACCAGGGTTAAGGTTCACTGAACACTGCCATCATCCTCCATCCCTGACCAGCTGTGCAGCAACCCTTCAACTCTGCTGCTTCTGTTCTTGGTAAACACACCGTGCAGCCATCATATTGTGCTTTTTTTGTGTATAACCTCTAATAACAGGAGTGTAAGAGAAACATCGATCACTGCATGTTCACACCCATAACTGAGAATATGTTTTACCAGCCCAAAATCTCTTTCAGACAAAAGATGATAGAAAAAATAGCAACTTTTCCTTCAACTTCCCTTTTCCCTTCAATCATTTCGTCTTACCGTCACTGTGACTGGTTTCAACATAGTTTACCAAATTAGTAACTCTGTAAAAGACTGTTCCGTCCTGGGCTTTGCCAAGACTTAGGAACTAATGTAGTCTACAAAATGTACTGTTTTTCTTAAGTTTTGACTTAGACAATTTTTGCAGCTCTCCTTTAGTAGTTGTCGACATAAGACTCACATACCAACTAACATGAAATCTGTGGTGGTTACTCTCCTAAAATCATTAATTGAAGAGTTCTTTTTTAAATGTTATTGTTAGTGAGCTTGTATTGGAGCTGACACCCCACAGTGAGAGTATTCTCTGTCAGTCCAAAGCTCAAATGCTCCATCTCTGACAGCTCAGATAATGACTTTGAAGCAGCAGATCAGTTTAAGACCGAGCAAAGTGAATTGTTGTGGTGTAATGGTGCTGGTGAGGCTCATTGTTTCCAGTTCCAAACAGTGATGGGTTGTTGTGTCACTTACTGAGGTAAGCTGATGTTGACTTTGATGGTAGTGTGCCTGTCTGGAACACCGCGTTCATTACTATTGTGTTTTCTCTGGAATATCATGTGATGAAGATGGGATTTCATATGATGAAAAGACACTGAAGCCAGTCGCTCCATAGGTTTTGTTGTCATGTTCAGCATTGTGCTCCTCAGTTCAGTATTTCACATCAGTTATCTTGTTGTCCTCTGAAGGTGAAGGGTTGTCCCCAGTCTTCACTCTGAGCATGCGTTTGTGTGTGAAAGCATGATGTACTGTTTCTCCTGGCTGCAGGTATGCATGCATATCCCGCAGTGTGTGTTCAGAGCCACTGTATCAGCCGTTGTAGTTTCCATTGGCAACCATGTTGGTTCCACAGTAACTCTCTCTGTCAGTGGATTGGCAGATGTTTGGTGTACCACGATGATGAAATTGTGCAGGTCTGGTTACATTGGCAACCGACTATAAGTTACAGGAAAGGGCTGTCACATGTTGCCCTTACTACAACCCGGACAAACATCAATGGCTCTGTGTTTGTGTCTCTCAGTGCTTATCAGGGTCCCAGTTTGGTAGTCTCTCCAGTATGGCCTTATGGTCCACACCAACACTGGCCACCAGTCCTTCTTTGTTGACTGGCGTTCCACTGTAGTCGATGTCCTCTCCCTTCAGGGTTGTCATTTGGCCTCCTACAATCATTGTGAGGACATGTCATTGGTACAGTGCTCCCATTAAAGATGTATTTCAGATATGATAACAATACATTCATTCAAACAGTAAAAATAGGGCCTTGTATTTAATCTCTTTTGAAGTATAATTGATATCCTGCTGCATTTTAGCATATCTGTTTATGTGTGCATGATGTGAGGAGCAAGATATCTTATTTTTCTCAATTAGCGTCTCACTACGAGGAGGGTTTCCTCCACAAACACACCATTTTCTTTAAAAAATCACAACAGTTTGGTTATTTCCTGAGGGATTTCTGCATTTGTCTGTGCTCGGAGCTGGAAAAACATGGCGGCATGTACTCCCATGCACTAATCAGGGTCTACCAACATTTGAATCAGACTCTGATAATGGTTGTGAGGATGATTGCTTATGTCCACTGTCAGTTAAGTCTGATCAAGTCAAACCTACACAGTCTTGATGAAGCAGGTTACAGATTAGGAATGTTTAACTCTAAATAAACAACACCTAAGAATCTTCTAACTTTAAGTTTGACTGTTGCTTATTTAGTCATAAAATATGAATGAAACCAACATTTCAGGAGCTTCAAAGGACTATGAATTTAGTCCAAAAAGGGCTCTTGTTCATTATTTAATCAACAGTACAATCTGAATAGAAGTTGAAACTGTAAAGGAAACCGAACAATGGAATAGAATAGTTGTTACATTACCCAGTGCATTCAGCAGTGCTGCACCAGCGCAGATGTCCCATTTCTTAATGAAGGTGATGTGGATGTAAACATCTGCTTGGTCAATAGAACCTGCTGAACTTGAAGGCATCTCCAGAAGTGACAGGACTTTGTACCCTGACAGAGAGAGTGCAAGACCTCGGTCAATATGATCTGTTTCCTCTTTATCACACTAGTGCTATGATACACTGATATCTGGTCATACACATTTGGCCTGTATTATTGTATTGTCATAAAGGGCTGGCTGTTCTTCCTTAGTAACTTTGTTTTTACAGCTTTACACAAGCTCAGCAGATTTCCCCCTCATCACTGGCATTACTGGATGCAAAGAGAATGCAGTTCTTGTTTTCATTGATGGATGGATAGATGGATAGAACATTTTAGATGACAAATAATAGATCACAAATGGTTAAAATGGTGAAAACACTCTCAAAACATACAAAAAGTCAACTTAAAAAAAAAAGAGATGTACCAGATCTCACAGCTGTGGGAGCGCCCCACTTCAAACTCAGACTCAAGTGTACAGATGTATCTATGTAAGGTCTTATCTCACACTTCAGCACCTCTAAACCTCTGCCTTTTGAGACCGAATAAAGAAAGAGGAGGAAATTGTGTCTTGATAGAAGGAGACTTAGTGGCCCGCTGTAAGACTGTATGAGAGGTACCAATTATGAATGTGTCCTGCTTTATCTGCACATTCTATACTTTAATACGTAAAACACAGACAAGAAACAATTTTCCACTCACCTGCTCCACCGGCTTCGATGACCGTTGTGCCATTTCCAAAAGCATCCTGAACATAACCTTTCACTTTTCCAGAGTGGGAACGTGATACAATCACCTTTGGATGGCTGGCACTGTAGGACGACCGAGGACGCATATTTGACCCCTGACCTACAAACCCCCAGGCTGAGGGAGAGACCAATGGGAGACAGAGGGACAAAGGGAGGTTAGAATTTGAATGCATATTATTCTGTCAACCAACATCTCAACTACTAAATCTCTAGAAAGCACATTTTACTGTTTCTTCCTCTGAATGCCTGTGGCAGGATTGTGATCCTTCATGCCAAAATATGTCAAAAAGCTTTTATTTTGTAAGCCACAAAGAGTTCAAGAGTCTAAGCATGTAAGTTCAAAATCTGGAGGTATCTTGTGGAAAGTTGTGGAAGCACATTCACTAACCAGTGAACCCAGTGAACGGCTGGTGTATGACCCCGATGACTGGTTTGCCATCTATAGCCACACACACCATCGTGGTCACGTATTTCACCAGACTCTCTGTGGGGAAAGAAAGATTGGCAGGTACCGAAGGAGGGCAGAAGAAAGATGGAAAAAGGTCAATGAGACAGCCAGAGGGTGAAGATGAAAGAGGAGGTTACAGGATATGTGTGGGAGCAGGGGAAATAAAAGATGAATAGAGGAGACCAGTGGAGAGATCACGGGATACTGAGGTGAGTCAATATTACACAAGAGTTTGAAAGAACACATTTAATTCCTGGTCCAACTGGGTATTAAATAGGTACACATGAACCAGGAAACTGTCCCACGCCCTTGGACAACCAGCAGTGAGGTTCTCTGAGACGGTGGTTCCCAACCCCTGGACCACAGACCAGTACCAGGCCACTGAACTTATGCTACTGGTCCACATGAGAACACGACATGATCAGGCAGAAAAGAAGAGTTATAATTACACAACTTTATAGGCTAGCATAGACTGTTTGTGTTATTACTTTAAACTACAGTAGGTCACAATAGGTGTACAAACAAGGTAATCAGTCTGTTATTAAGTTTGTTAATATGCATGTGCTGTGTTCTTCATACCAAATGTTTGAACTTATTTTGGTTGTACCAAAAACTGAATGACTAATAACAAAAGTGCCCGTAATGGCTCACAAGTGGTATGAACTGGGACCGACCCCGCGGAACACTAAATCCATATTTTATAAACGTGATGTTGTCTAACAAAATCTACATGAATACAAATGAAATACAACAGCTGTGTGAAAGACTATAATGACAATCAGAGACGTTAGAAACTCTTTACCCCAGACTGCTGACTGACAGCCAGTTCAGCATCCCTTCAGTCCCCTCTTGCTCTCTGTGACCACTTACACTGTGCTTCACTTCAGCTGGATTCACTGTTTATTAGTACTCATTTCCAGATTTTTCCTGTTTCTGTTGCCAGACAACGGAACAAGTGTGAAATTGTGATTTAATCCAGCCTCATAAATACTGCATGTTAACCAGCATGCTGCTGTGCCCGGAGCCAAAATCATTATTTTATGATTGCGACGCCGACAACAGTTCTGCTCTTGTGTATTCAGCTATATTGACATTTAGAATGAGTGATCACAGAAGAGGTTTGAGGCAACAGAAAGTCTTTCTTAACTCTACTCACAGCCCCCAACCCTCACTGGGCAGCTCATATCATTGTTTTGCAAAACCTCTGTTCACCCCGTCCACACTGAAACATTAAGCCTGTTTTTCTACATCATATTAATAAACACAGAATTTATACACTCAGAGCACTGTTTAGAAAAAGCTTTGTTTAGAGTTTAGATGGAGGAGACAGACAAAAGAGAGAGATGTTAACAGATTTCCCTGGCTTGATGTGGACGTCCTGTCAGTGGCTGACAGTGTAAACAGGAACTGTATTTGGCAGCTTCGGGCTGTATGAGATTAGCGGGATGAATGCTAAGAGGCCGTTGCTGCACAGCACCATGAAAACATACCTTATTCAAACAAGTGCGGCCACCAAAACTCATATATCCATTGAAGCTTTTTAAACATAACACTTTGTATGCACTACACTGTGAGTGCGTCCCATGAGCTTCATCTGTAAAGACAAATCAACACCCAGTTTTTCACAGCTCCTTGAAGAGGAGCAGCTCAAGATGAACAAGAGGTGGATATTATTGTCCAATATGTCACCTAAAATGACTTAACTTCAGACATATGCATACCTGTGTATTCCTGCGTGGCATCTAGAGGATCGATCCACACAGTGATGCTCTCTGAAGGAACCTCCCTGCCCCCCTCGATCTTATCCAGTATGTCAGCTGGAATATCCTGATTCCAGGTTACCTTGTCCACCACGTTGTCATGTTCCTCGCTGTTCACCTGAAAGCAAACACAATTATAAGTCCTGTGCATTAGTCTTATTTCAAGCTTCAGAACTGTATGTGAAGGCATCCCATACATCTGCTTTCCGGTCTTTCCAGTCTGACTGAAATATAATTGACGCAAGTGAAGGAACGATGAGAGCAGCTTTCCGAAAGGTCTGCCTCTGACAAGCTTTTGTTCTGTGGCTTCTGCTCTGTTGCTAGTTCATGAGAGATTATAATTTGTGATTGAACTGTCTTAGTTAAGTGAAACCAGACATAACTGAGTTCCTTCATCTACCTAACAAGTACTGGTATTCATCACTGAGTTTCCCCAGTTAACAGTTATTGACTGAAAGAAGCAAGAATACAGCAACAATAATGCACTGTGCAGAATAAAAGACACTGTGCTCACCGTGACGTCAGGAAAGGTGTTTTTTAGGAGGTTAAACATCTTTCTATGAGACTGCAGGTCTCCCATAGTCAGAGGCTCGCTGGCTCCCTCCCTCGTCTTGCCCTTTGACTTCTCGTTTAGGCCATTTTCATCACGCACCGTCTTCACCTGGGGAGCAAATAAACAACTCACATCCCACATGCTGATACGGTTTAAGAGCCCAAGCTGCACCCACATGTACACCTGTGGTTTCTTTAGCATAGCATAGCTTAAGGATAGTTCACTTTTTGTTGACTGCACAACACAACAGTGGTTAATAACTCTCCAAATTCAGCCTTCATTACAGGTGTTCCACATTTAAATTTATGTAAGTTAACATGTTGTGCGTCAACTATTTCTTAAGCAGAAAGTAGGTTCAAAGAAAGGCTGCTAAACTATCCTCAGGGTATTAAAACAAAACTATGTGCATGGCTAGGAGGGGCAAGTTACACAATGTCTTTTATGTCATCAATGGCTCTGTGTTGGGTGAACTGATTCTTCTTTAAAAACATCACCTAATCATCCAATAAAGTACTGGTAAAACATGTGAGACAGGAAACTCATTCTGAATCTGGTCTTGAAATCTTGATAATATGTAAGTATAATAGTATATTCTAAACATGAGGTAATAAACAGCTTGAAATATACAGTTTACTTCTCCACAACAAAGCCTGTGACTCTGCTGAAGGTGAGTCGCTCAAAAAGATTAGAGTTCAAGCCAGGGTGTGTGAAATTAAAGAAGCAATGAAGAACAACCACTTCCTGTGTGCTCTAATGACAGTGGGTAAAAAATATTTTAAAAAGACCTGCAAAGAGAGATTTCACACAACTGTAAAGAGAGAGTGACTCAGCAAGCTATTACAAGCTATTACTAATGAATTACTTGATAATGCTTCTTAGTTCAGTGTCTGTATTATGAAAGCCTACGAGACACTTGTTCATTAAGCTGTGAAAAAAACTGTTTTTACCTCTTTGCCACCCAGTACTGCAGCCTCCACTGAGACAGCCAGCAGGTTCCTCAGATCCACTTTTCTCCTCTGTCTGCAGAGACGAAGGGACAGAACAAGAACACGTTTGCCTCAAAACAGCAAACTTGATGAAACCACATCAGCCTCTTCAGCTTTGGGGAGGCGAATGAGGAAGCAGGTTTTGGACACTGCCCTTAGTATTTTTGAAATGAAGCTGAAATTGTGTGCTCATGATAATTATATTACAAACAAACCACTGTTATATCACACACTTACAAAGATTCAGTGTTTATGCACAGACCCCTGAAAGCCAGTGAATGGTAATGCTATAGGGCCAGCATTGTATATATTTCATAATAAATATAAAATGTATAAAGCTGTACAAGACCTAAATATTATAGGCAAAGTTTGGACATTCAGTGCCAGTTTTACGTGCTTTACAGCCTTCACAACAGACTCAGTACAACAGACACATTTCAGCCTGTGCTTAAAGTTCCATACCCAGCCTGAGTGAGCAGCTGCGTGACTCACCACTCTCAATAAATAATAGAACAAAGTTGGGCGACGGTGAGGCACAAACCTCCAGCATAATGACAGCAGACAACACTGGCTGAGGAATATTAGATTACAATCAAAAGCCAGATCTCCATTCAAATGCATACAGTGATATGACCTCGACTACACCTTCAACCTGCAGTGTAATGACAGAGTCCAGTGACTTGCTGGAATATCAGCTTGTTGTTAATGTTACAACACGCACACCAGAGACTGGACAATCTAACTTTCTATCAGGACATCAAACTTATCTTCACAAACACTGAGACAAGCAGCTGATGGCAGTCTGGTGTCAAGCCCTGCAGCTGCAGATACAGTATAGTGAGATAATGTGACGGAATAACAAGTATGGTAATGAGAGAAGAGTCTGACCTGAAAGCAGCGAAGCGGCTGGATAAGACCCCTGCATACAGGTGGTAGATGACACCGACTCCAAGCAGGCAGAACACCGCCACGCCGAGCGGGGACAGACGGATACCCATCGGGGCCATTGGCGCAGAAAAACAGCCTCTAAGTTTTTGCTGGATAAAAAAAAAAAAATCCAAAGCAAGAGCAGTGAAGTGCTCGCAGTGTAACAGACTGGAGGGACGAGAGCTAGCGTTAGCTGACGTGGCTGTCACCGCCACCCAAGTCCCGACAGAGCAGCTAACTGGCTGCTTCGCACCTGGCGCTTAGTTTTCGGATAAATTCGTCGACTGTCATGTAGCAAAGAGCTGAACGGCGGATAAACTGCAGCTGTCAAAGCACCAACACTCCGGCTAATGTCGACTAGTTGGCAAGACGTTTAGCATCGTGCGTCGTCTGTCTGACGAAAAACACCGAACAGCCGACTGTCGTTTGTTTGCAGCGACATTCCGCTGGTCGGACAACTCGACTGGGCTCCTTTTTCTCGCTGTTAACTCGCCGAAGCAAGCCAAGAGTTCACTGGTGTCGAAGGCAAAACGGAACAATCACATCTCTGTTCAGTCATTTTACCTCCCTAACGTTACGTACACAACACGGAGGTCACGGGCCACTTCTCTTCCGGGTGAACCCTGGTGACGTCATCACTTGGAGCCTGTTCCCCCCCATTAATTTTTAAACACGCGATTCATAACGAAAAAAATATATTTTAACAAGACATTTATTTTTGAATTGTGTAATATATAAAACATTGTATAGCTGCTTATATACACACTCAGTAGTCAGAAACATTAGCATTCACTTGGACTCTTGTTTGCGGCTGCCTGGTGAATAAATCTAATATTCACTGTCTTCAAGCTCTGGTCACAATACAGCTAAAGGATGAGCTGACACTCTTATAAAGCTCTGTAAAGCTGAGAGGGGCTGCAAATCAACTTGATAATTCTCTTTATGCTCTTTTCTGTGAGTAACCTCTTACACATTGTTGCATTACTTCAACAAAACAAAGAAAAGTTTTGTTGCCATCTGTATTGATATTATAGTTCACTCATGGTCACTCTGATGAACACAAACCACAAAATCCATCTGCTGTTCACTAGCATTACAGCAGATATTATATTCATTAATAATGGCCTTAATGCAAGTTACAGGTTTGAAGTGTTTCTCTGCAGTTTTATTCTTACCAAGGTGGAACACACTTTGAGCTGACATTTAGACCATTATGTGACACAAACCAGTACAAAATGAGCAGCTCTTTAGAGTCAGCACAGCTCCTTGATATGATGTCACTCATTTTGAATTGAGGAAATTGTTCATCATTTATATAAACTTACTGTTTTTAAAGAGGGATTTTATATGAGGGGTTGGTCTTGGAGAAACCACCATGATGACAGAGGTTCAGTATGTGTGAATCTCAAGAGTTGTTCATTATCAGTGAGACTTGGTAGTGAGCTTTTCGTCTTCGTTGAAGCAGCCAGTGTTTCAGATTTCCATGCTGTATGCTGTTGCGGTTTCCATGTTCCTTTTCCTCTTCCATTTCAAAGTAACAGTACTGAGACGCAGCCACAACATCACCTCCTCCTCATTTTCTCTCCTCCTCATGTCTGCTGGCCAGCTGGCAGACATCTTCACAGGCTTCAGTCTCTGCACCGCCTGCTGACTGTCTGCTCGTCCTCACGCTCATTCCTCTGTTTTGTGGTTTACAGAGATCCGATGATGTCCCTTTATCTCTGTTCTTCACTGCCTCACTTCCCCCCTTCTCCTCCATCTTGCTCTGCTGGCCATTTGACAGAGATGTGGTAAGGCTTCAGCTCCTCCTCAGATACCCAGTCAGGGGCGCAGCTCATGAGGTCGTGACCCCGGAATGATTTAGGGAAGGCAATGACGTCACGGATGCTGGGAGCCCCGACCATGATGGAGATCAGCCGGTCCAAACCTAGAAAACCATGGAGGAGTAATTACGACCATTTAATAAATATATAACCGTTCTCACCTTTTCGTTTTGTGTTGTTTTAGAAGTAGTACTGAATATTACACATATCATTTATTCTATGTATGCTCTGCCTAATGCACCACTGCCACTTAGACTCTGATGTCAGATTTCAATGTTCCACATCTAAGTTACAGCACACCCATATGGGATGTCCCCATGTCCCCTGCCTGTTAAGACAGCCAGCTCAACTGCTGCCATGTTTAGCCATTTAACACAGGTTAGCGAGAGTAGCAACTAACACTGGTGCTTCACTTTGATGCTGAGTAATGATCCAATCTCACACCCGACCTCGCTACTAAGTTTGCGAGGTAAACAGCATGAGCAGCCTCGTTGTCATTCATGTCAAGTTTTTAAAAACTTGACATAAAAGTTTCACTGACTTCTGAATAAAGGTATTTCTATAATGAAATAAAAATGATATTAAATAAACCAGTGTTATCATAATGGCAAGAATAATGAAATAACATTTCACAATTAATTTTCTTATAATAAATCCAAAGAGTGTGATTTGTCAGTTGAACTCAGTGACTGTCATTTGCAGGTTATTATTTTACTCCTGCAGTAACACTGCATCAGACGCTGATCTGGGACACCGTGAGCTGAAGCTGCAACAGCAGCAGTAAACTGCATGTGGACTGACAGCTGAGTGGACCAGTGACTGCTAAAGCACACTCTGATCTGACCGTACCCAGAGCAATGCCTCCATGCGGCGGTGCTCCTGAGTCCAGAGCCTCCAGCAGGTGAGAGAGAAGAGTGGGGTCCTCCTACGGCACACACGTCAAGAACAGTTATGACCGGTGACCGATCAGTCCAAATCCAAAGGTAGGCTGAACGCTAGCAAAATACACAACGACTGACCTTGAGGATATTTTTCAGGACATGAAGCTGCTCTGAGGCCTTGTGGATCCGGATGGAGCCTCCTCCAATCTCACAGCCATTCAGCACCAGGTCATAGTGCTGACCACGTACCTGGGAATGACAGAACACTCTCCGTAAGGCTTGATGCATCCTGTATGACGTCTGATTATGTCTAAATATCCAACAATGAATTACAAAAGGAGAGAATAAAACAGATTTGGAGTCTGTGTGTCCACCTTGTGTGGCTCTGTGTAGAGTAACTGCGTGTCCTCTGGCAGTGGAGCAGTAAACGGATGATGGGCTGACTCCAGCTGCTCTGGCTCTTCTTCTTTGGGCAAGAAAAGAGGAAAGTCCACAACCCACAGGAAGTGGAAGGCTGAAGGGTCGCGGACTGAAATGTCACAAGACTCCAGGAGCTGTGCACACTGCAGGCGGAGGTTACCCAGCAACAGGCGCTGAGAGCAGAGCAGGGTGGAGTAAGAGAGAGGGTAAGATGAAGAGACGGAAGAACAGAAATCAACATACATTCACATTATACATCGTCAGTCTAACGTAGTGTGAGTGAGCCTCTGACCACAGTGTGGAGGGAACCGGCTGCCATCAGCAGCAGGTCTCCTGCTGTGGCTTCAGTCCTCTGCAGCAGCTCATCTGTGGCTGAGACAGACAGCAGCTTCTTCAGGGGGGACTTCAATGTCCTGTCTGCTTTGACCAGCACCACGCTGAGCTCCTTCAGACAAAACATGCACACATGAAGGAAAGTACTGTGGGTGGACACATTAATACAGCACCTGTAAAATTCACTCTTGCTGTCTGTCAGTCTGTTCAGACTGAAATATCTTAACAACTATTGGATGGACTGCAGCAAAATGTTGAAGAGACATTCAAAGTTCTCAGATGATGAATCCTCGTCACCTCTTGTGCCATCATGCGGTTTACATTTGTAGTTTGGAGTAACATGTCTCAGCAACTACTGGATGGACTGCCATGAAATTTGGTACACATATTCTTTCCCCTCTGAGGATGAATTGTAACAATGTTTGGGGATTTCTGACTTTTCATCTAGAGTCTGAATCTGTGCTTTGGTTTAATACCTGCAAAACGTCCCCATGTTTCAGCTGTACTTTGTATTTAGTACTGTTAAGGAACTGTTAACATTTGTTCAGTTTCACTTGAAATATGATCATTTTGGAGCCCTGGCACAATAATCTCAGTGAAATCTGATCAAACCGCACCCACACAATCACAGTGACGCAGATAAACAGAGATCAATTCTGTATAACTAATACTCAAAGATGTTTTGTTACTTTGACAAATGCTTATTTAGTCATGAATATTCCACATTATAGAGGAATACTTCTGATTTGAAGCCAAGTTTTCAGAGGCTTTAACGTTGGCTACTATGCGTTTCTAAACTGATATAACATGAAATGTTGACTTCACAAAAAACACAATGTGAAAGGATAGAGAGAAAGAGGAAAGACAAACCTACCTGGCCAAACTGAGTCTGAGCTGTTTGTCTCAGTTTTTCTAAATCTTTCCCAGTGAATAGCTTCTGTAGTCAGACATAAGACAGAGAATCTGATTTGAGACAGACAGCAGCGAAGAGCCAATCAAAGGCAAGGGTGGCAAAACACAGATATCAGCAAACCTGTTACTTATCAAACATGGTTCTGAGTGATTTTCATTATTCTGAAGTTATATGTACAGTCAACAGGAGACAGTTTTGTTCTCACCGCTCCACTGGGTACACAAATGGCCTGAACACAGCCGTCTGGTTGGCTGAGAGCTGATCTGAGGAATTCAATATCCGTGGATAAGAAAACGTCACTGAGGTCGACCAGCTGGACAGACAGACAAGAGGAAAGACAGCGATTCAGACAGATGACACCAGGAAGAGCATTTTCTGTCTTTAACAGCAAAGATTTTTTTTTAGCTCAAAGTCAGCAGCCAAACCCTGACAGTTTGTTTGGGTTCACACAGCCCACTCTCACTGTCGTCCTGCAAGGCTCAACAGGCACGTTCAGGACAGGCACAACGGAGGACTGACAAGTGTTCTCCTTTCCTGAGACATGAATGGATAGAGACGCCACTCGCCGGCCTCTCATTGGTCTTTGCTCTGGAAACAGTGTTCCCGTTCTCTGAGCTTCCTCAGGTCCTTTATTCCTGCTGCTGTCACACTTTACACATCAACACCGTTCCCAGTAGACCACACACACCAAACTGACAATTCACTCATGAGGAATATCAGCGCACATGAAACTTGTGTGATATAAATATACCATCCATCCATCCATCCATCCATCCATCCATCCATCCATCCATCCATCCATTTCCTATACCGCCTATCACTTTCGGGGTTGCGGGGGGGCTGGAGCCTATCCCAGCTGTCAATAGGCGAGAGGCGGGGTACACCCTGGACCGGTCGCCAGTCGATTGCAGGGCAACATATACACAGACAACCATTCACATTCACACTCACACCTAGGGTCAATTTTAGTCACCAATTAACCTAATGAGCATGTTTTTGGTCTGTGGGAGGAAGCCGGAGTGCCGCATGCACGGGAAGAACATGCAGACTTCACACAGAAAGGCTCCGCCCGGGGATCGAACCTTCTTGCTGTGAGACACGCGTACTACCTGCTGCGCCACCGTGCAGCCCATAAATATACCCTCAGTATATATAAGTCAATTAAATCACTGTCTGCTTTAAGTATAGCATTGTTTTTTTAACGGATGCTTTTTACTATTTTACTGTCCCCTTTGCTGCTGTAACACTGCAAATATCCCTGCTGTGGGTTTAATAAAGGATTAGATTCTGCTATGCTATGCTATGCTATGCTATGCTATGCTATGCTATGCTATGCTATGCTATGCTGTGCTATCATCCACCAAAATTGGCTTGTGAATTAATCTGATGTGAAAATGTTGATGTTGGTTTATTGCAGTGTTTCTCAATTCCGGTCCTCGGGCCCCCCTGCCCTGCATGTTTTAGACCCTGTTTACACTTAGGGAAAACGCATGTGTTTTCATGCGGTTTGGCCTCTCGTTTACACGCAAACAGAGTTTTTTTCACGGAAAACGATCATTTTTAAAAACTCCAGTCAAAGTGGAGATTTTTGAAAACGCTGGCTATTTGTCGGCGTGTAAACTGGGTTAAACAGCGTTTTATGTTCCAAAACGTCAGAACATGTGACTGAAAATAATTAACGTCATGTGAGCGACCTATGTTTACACTCGTGGCCATAGGTTTGGTATAGTTATGATGCGCTCGACGGCGTATTTATCCGGGTTCATGTTAACGACAACATTTTTGAAAAATCGTGTGCACGATGTTATTTTTGAAAACAGAGGGGCCAAAATTTCTGTTTTCCAAAAAACCCTGCTATGTGTAAACATAGGCTTAGACGTTTCCTGCTCCAACACACCTGATTCAAATGATCAGCTCGTCATCAAGCTCTGCAGTGGCCTGATAATGAGCTGATCATTTGAATCAGGTGTGTTGGAGCAGGAAACATCTAAAACATGCAGGGCAGGGGGGCCCGAGGACCAGAATTGAGAAACACTGATTTATAGAGTTTGTTTCATTATCATTGTTAAAAAGAAAATGTATTTTGGAATCTTAAGTATTTCTAAAAGCAAGTACTCCAGTCAAAATGTGACTGAACATTTTTCACCTGTATTGCACGAATATTTGACCAGAAGTATCTATACTTTGAGTCAAGCAATGGAGTTGTGTACTTTGTCCACGTGGCTCAAAAGTAAACTTTGTGATTAACTGACCAGTAATAAACAGCAGTAGGTATTTGTATAGCTCAGTAGAATCATTGTGTTGTTCCAGGCTTTCCTCAAACAACCCACAATCACCCACCTTCATACTGAACCTGGTGTCAGGCTTGTCTACACCGTAGTCCCTCATGGCCTCTTCATATGTCATGGTTTGGAAAGGAACCTTAATGGGACCTTTCTCTGCAGGCCAGGAGTGCTGTATCAATCCCTCCACCAGGGACATGATACCTGCCTGGTCCACAAAAGACATTTCTATGTCTACCTGTGAGAGATAATGAGGGGATAACAATCAGAAAACACAGATCAGGACCATAAACTGACTGTAAAGTGACAAACTGTACAGTGTAAAGTCCACATCAACACCAGGGCTGAGAACAAAGGGAAACTGGATCAAAAACAGGACAAATCAAATCAAAATCAGCACCTAGACCCAAGGAACACCTCACACCCGCTAACTAATGCATAGAAACATGATGAACGAGGTGAAGCGTGAAGTATCCAAAGAAGGTTTGAAACACCAGAGAAGAAATTAAACTAATAAAATCACTCCAGAGTGCAGAATATCTGAATAGTGCTCTCCAGACTGAGCTCTGCTCTACATGTCATCCCATATGGTCTAGCGGTTAGGATTCCTGGTTTTCACCCAGGCGGCCCGGGTTCGACTCCCGGTATGGGAACAAACATTTAAGCTCATTTCATCATTAAGCAATTAATTCAGCTTGACCACTTTAAGCACGAAAGTATTGACAGTTACACAGAGTAACGTCTTTGAGAGCAGAGTGCTCTGTCTTACCTGTGTGAACTCAGGCTGCCGGTCTGGTTTGGAGCCTTCATCTCGGTAGCACCGGGCCATCTGGAAGTACCTGCACAGTGACGACAAAGCATGTTGGTCATTACATGCTTCTTGGCTATTGGCTGAAGCAAAAAAACATTAGACTGCTGTACAGACATTACTGAGTCAATCACTGAGTTCTCTAGCACAAGCTTCCAAGGCTGACTTTAAACGTTTTAATGATTTTTCTGTCCACTTGGGGGCAGCAGAAACAGACTGTGAACACAACAGTGGTTGATGGTCCGCTGTGTTCAGCAGCAAGCGTCTAACTGTGTCTGTCTGCTGTTTGGTGCTGAGCAGGTGGTGTACAGATACCTGCTGCAGCTGAAAACAACAGTGTGAGAGCAGTGAGACTGAACCACAGCAGACAGCCAGCTACATTTCATACACTGTTATTAGAAAAATATGGATTCTACAAATTTGAAGAGGTTAAATGCATCCCCTGTGGTTCTATACTGTGTGCAGGTTCAAACTACATTGAATTAACAACAAAGATGCAAATCTATGAATGCGTGATGAGTGATGTGCAGACCATCACACACACACACACACACACACACACACACACACACACACACACACACACACACACACACACACACACACACACACACACACACACACAGAGAACAGGGCACTGGTTTTGATAACAGTGCAAATGTGAGTCAGACCACTAATGGAGGAACTTTCAGTCTTCATATGCTCAAGCCTGGACCCACCTGTCTATGCCGGCCACCATGAGAAGCTGTTTGAACTGCTGTGGACTCTGAGGTAGAGAGTAAAACCGGCCCGGCTCTCTGGATGGAACCACAAACTCTTTGGCTCCCTGAAACACAAAAGAATAAACTCATTTTGGGCATCATATGTACAGTATGTGTCTATCTGAATAAAGAAAACACTAATTTGTACCTGCTATATTCAGATTTTTCCTGGATATTACATATCATGTGTGTGTCTTTTGGGAGTTTTTGTAGAGATGCAGCAGAGGCAGCTAATATAGATACTGTATAATAATAAAAACTCAAATTAACTTGTTTTAGCTCCTACTGCAAATGGTGATTTAAAGACGAAAACAGCAAAAGCACATGGATTTTTGTTTTTTTAATTCACATGAGGAAAAAAATAATCATGCATTGTATCTTTGTTTATCCTGTAATTCTTCTGTTATTTTTCTGGGTTTTTCAGCAGAGACAGAGAGAGAAATTGTTTGAGTCTTTGGCTGTGACTGGAGCTGAAATCATTCGAAGATAAAGGGCCTTCTTACCCCTGGTGTTCTTTTAAACAAGGTAGGAGTTTCCACATCAACAAAACCTACAAATGAGAAAAATGAGTTACAAACAGTTGAGTTTAGCCGTGCTTCAGCAGTGAGGACCTGATTCTACTGTTGGTTTCTGTAGTGTTTGTGAAGCGTGTGCATGGGTTTCCTCCATGTCCTCTAACTCCACTAGTCCAGTGACAAGCAGGTCACATCAACAGAGGCAATATTCTTAAGAGTGTGGATGTGACGGTGTGTGTCTCGCTCTCCATACCGTGCACATTACAGAGGTACTCTCTCATCTTCATCACCAGCTGAGATCTCAGTCTGAGGTTCTGCTGCATCTGAGAGGACCTTAAGTCCAGATAGCGATACTGCATCCGCAAAGACTCTGATTTCTGCACAACAAAACATCATTCAGGGTTAATATCAATTCTATTCTTTTGTTGACCATTTGTAAGACTAATAGCACACGTGCGTGTAACATGAGCAACTTACTTTGACAAAGTCTTTGATTTCAAAAGGCAGCTTCTGGCACCTGTTGAAAACCTCCACACTCTCAGTCAGGATTTCTATTTCTCCGGTTGGCATGTCCTGTTGAACACAGCAGAATGAAAAGATGGAGCACTAAATAAGAAATGATTCCTTCAAAAACATCAGAGAAAGTCTCTCAAAACACCCTGCAAAGCTATTTGAAACTGATGAAATCTTAAATCATAAAATCGTTCTTGGGACAGCTTCCAATAGTGAGAAAGGTTAGATCTCTGAGGGAAACATTACTGAGCCCAGAACCCAAGCACCAGTCCCAGAACCAACGATCCATTTCAACATATGCCACAGATCATATCAGACCCGTCACAGGACACGTCACTGAAGCTACTCCCAACCCTGACTGCTCTTCCAGCCAGCCTGAACTGGTCTGGAAATGAGAAAAGCTGCATGAATTCTGGGATAAACCAACTGTAGTAATATCTCAGATGATTGGTCAGTGGCTGGTTTCTTCATATGATCAGAGATGTGTACTGCAGAGGTGGCTGGAATTTCCCTCCTTGACATATTCCCATATGGTCTAGCGGTTAGGATTCCTGGTTTTCACCCAGGCGGCCCGGGTTCGACTCCCGGTATGGGAACAGCATGCTTTTCTTCCTGGGGATCAACTAAGTGTCATAGACTTGGACCTGGTTGGCTCTGCCCACAAGGGAATCACTAAAATCAGTCCAATCAGGGCTGTTTGAAACATCTGAGCTTGAGTCAGTCCAGCATTGTCCCTCATCAATGAAGAGGATCTTTAAGTGTCCTGTTCACTGTTTTGTCTAAGCTGCTCTCCAGCCTTGCTCTCCATGTTCAGTCCACCCCCACCTGGGCTGAATGTCCTCATATGAATGGGGGGGACCTGTTTCTGGCAGCCAGTCACAATCTAATATTACACACAAACATGCACAAACCTTGTTCTCTTGTCCTGCTGGCCGTCGTCTGACTGTTCCTGTAACCTTGATGACAGACTCGGCTGTCAAATCACACATCACTGCTTTCAAATCCCTGGCAGACTTACAACACAGACAAAAACAGGTTAAACTCAAGTAAGTCACAGCTTTTGAGTCCACCTTCCACTGTACTCCTTATTTTCCTGATGTTTACTGCAGTAAATCCTCAGTGCTGGAAACGGTTTTACAGTATAAATATCTTTATTATTTGTTGCGACAGTTCTAACAGACACTGTGTGGTCTTTGAATTGTTTGGATCCTTACTTCTTCCTGAGGAATCAGAACTTGTGTCAAGCCGCTGAAATCTCGCAGGATGACAAACAGGTCTTGCCTGTTGGAGGCAGAAACAGTATTTTAATGGGGCCACACAAGAGCAAAACAACCAACTCTGAATTACAATGTGAACGTGACACACACTTTGCGTCCTGAACAGCAGTGAGGGAACGCTCCATCCAAGCAAACAGACTGACCAACAGCACAATTCACATCTTTCATATGAGGCCCCACCAACAGACTGAGCTGACAAATGAACATGCTGCAGTTTACTGACACACAGTGGGCAATGCCCATGTGTCTGTCCAGCCCTGTGATCCAGACTGAAACATCTCAACAACTATTGGGTGGATTGCAGAAACATTTTGTTCAAATAGTCTTGGTCCCCAGAGGATGAATCCTCCTGACTTCAGTGATGCTGACGTTGCCTCTCCTCTTCTTCTCCAGAGCCATCATCAGCTTAAAATTTAATTCAGTCCAGCACTTTGGTTTATGTCCAAATATACCGCATGCAAACCAATGACTCAGCCGTACTTTGTGTTAAATGCTCATTAGCTCGCCAGCATCCTGAACAATTAAAGCACATGGCAGAGCACCACTGTGGTGAGGTACAGCCTCACAGAGCTGCTAGCATGGCCGGGGACTCCTTGTCTGTTACCTCTCATAGCTGTTAGGATGCTTATTTGATGTCTCAAATGTAATTGTTAGTTCCGCCTCACTATGCGCACTGAAGCAGCAGAATAATACCTGAGGTACTGCACCCAGCCACACACAGTGACTCTCTCTCCCACATGATCTGATCTCAGTTCTCCACAGGTGTGACTCCTGAACGACAGACTGCTGGGACCTGGACAAGAAACAGATTTCAGATTACAGCTGGACGATGAGTGAAACGGTCGTGATCACATGATCGTGTGATGTTGTCTTCAACAGAAGTCCATTGTCCAAATGAATGACTCAAAGCAAGCTGTAAACCGGTAAATGATCAAATAAAAGTCAGCCATTGGAGTTTTGTGAAGCACGTAGAGTTTGATTCTGTCATGTGACTTTGTTATATAGACATAAAAAATGCTAGAATTTCAATTTGCTCATGAGTCTTATACTGAATTTCCCAGCATACAGTACAGTGAGTATCATCTTCTCCCTGTAAGCTGGCACCTTTTGTGTATTTACTGTGAGCACTCCTGGAGAAAGCCTGAAACAACAATCAGTCTCCTCAGTGAGTTCTGGGTCTAACTTCAAGGAGATACATTCATTGTATTTGTGCACATCCTGGAGCCTAACAGGAGTCCCTGTGCAAAGACAACACGTCAGTCAGTAAACTATCAGCTGTCTGTCTGTCTGTCGCGGAGCTGCTGGCTTTCAGGGTACCTGTGCCGGCAGGGTCACACTTGTGGAGAGTGTGCGAGCAGCTCAGGTGTCTGCGCTGAGGTTTCCACAGCAGGCGTCCTTGGCTTGAGGTCAAAGCTGAGCTCTGATAGCAGACAGTGTGAGCCCTGAGTCCGCTGAACACTCTGCGCAGCACATATCTGCTTCTTGTTGCCATTTTCTATGAACACAGACTGAGGCTGACGTAACGTGACATAAGACTGGAAGTTATCGAGGAGTCTTGCTGTTTGAATGACGCACATGGAAGCGCTTCTGACACGGAAAACACCGCTATGCAGGGTCAGTTAATGTAATGACTCTAGTATTGAACATGAGAGCGCTAACACCGGGGACCGCGCTTCACAGACCGGGTATAGCCGTGTGGGTTGGGTAAGAAACCTCCGCTTTCTCTGGTTCTGGTCCTGGTTCCGCAGTAGCGCTGGTCCTGAGCGGCTTTCACGCCCCCCTGCTCATGTGGATGGACTCTTTGTGGCGCTACACATGAGCTCAATGCCGGTCCATACATGTAGGAGTCTGTGGGGCGTAAGCGGATGTGACGTGTGTTGTTTTTAGACTAAAGTAGTCAATCAGCAACATAATCGATTTAAATCGGTAATCAATTGGCAGTGGGTTTCTAAGGCTGACATTCACTGTAGTTTGTTTTTAATGAGCTGCGATGGGCGACATGATGATCCAGATGTGTTTAAATAATGATAAAAATAATTTTCAATAATACAGACATACACGATCTGGATCAACTCCCATGATGATGTGCTTTCGTCTCTTTCTTTAAGCAAAAATACTAGCAATAATAGACCTTTCTAACTACCGATGACAACAGAAAATAAGAAATTATCATATAGATAAATGAGTGAATAAAAAAAATAATACATTTATTCTTTAGAGGATTAAAGACATTTTTGACTTGTAGTTTATCAGTCTTGGTTTATGAGTGTGGAGCTTTGTAAGAAGGCACAGGAACACTTCATGCTCATCTTTTTAAACTCATGCAGTACACTCCTGACCAGAAGGCGGCGCCAATGCACTTACGCGCTGATCTGTGAAGCGCAGAAGCAGAACTGCACTCGAGACGGGAAGGAACGTGAGGCTGAAGTATCTGAACCTGTCGCCCCACAATCCACCGAGACTTTTTGAGTGTGTACGTGTGTGTGCGCGCAGACATGTCGGGCAGCAGACTCATGAAAGCCATCAGAGTGAGTGAGTTCGGACCTCCGTCAGTGCTCAGACTGCGCTCGGATGTGGCTGTGCCTCAGCCTGGACGCAGACAGGTGAGACGCTGCACAGGTGAAGGCTCAGCTGACCTCAGTGGACACAAAGCTGCTCTTTGAAGATGATCCCACATTAAACACCAGAATGTGTCTCTTGTCTGTAAATGTGCAAACACCTTACAGCTGCGTATGTTTGCTGCAGATCTGAGTTGCAATGAAGCCATAAAGTAGTGCATGTTGGGAATATGAAAAAGCAGTTATACAAGATATTATCATTCATAGGGCTTAAAAAAAAAAACTACTGAGTTAGTATTGCAATACTTAGTATTGCAGTTAAATTAGGGGACATATTGTCTCATATCTTGTGTATGTATGTTGTGTCTATGATTTATTACTTGATGGTTTTCAAGCACGTCCACGATGTTGCAGGTGCTGATTCGTGTCCACGCCTGTGGAGTGAACCCGGTGGAGACTTACATCCGGGCTGGGACATACGCCCGTAAGCCCACCCTGCCATACACCCCAGGGTCAGACGTAGCTGGAGTGGTGGAAACTGTTGGAGAAGGAGTCACTGCAGTAAAGGTCTGATTAACAAACACTGTGGGCACAAAGGCACAGCCAGTAAACCAGTTTTATTTTGTTTATGAGAGCATCTGGCATCCTGGACACTTCTTCCTCTAAACCACAACAAAGACATGTCTTCATTCAAAGACTTGACCTCCACAGGATCTGGTCCTTTTCTTTAAATAATTGAAGTTATTGTTTTAACTATTAATATATCCAGGCGGCTCTTTTTGTGTGCATGTGGATAGATGTTTTGTCTCTGCCTGTTTCAGTTTTTAATGTCATTCTTTTACTCTTAATGTTATTGAAACGCAGGCTGGCCTAATGGTCTGAATCCTGTCTGCAGGTACGGTGTCAGAAGAGGACACTAGAGTTAAGCAAAGTGTAGTACAGAATGCTCACTGTTCACTAAATATTACTGGCTCATGCGATAATAATGCTGATATTTTTCAGTGTACAGCTTCAAAAAACCTGTGTATCATGTGATTCATGCACATCTTGCAGTTTGAAACCCTCTGAGCTGTGATCAACAGGCCTTCATGTACAACTGGTTGTCCTGCAGTTGTTGCTGCTTGAGCACTGACAGCTTTTGAAATGGCACAAAAACACAGGCTGTGTACTTTAAACCAGAGAGACTGACAGTGAGGAACATGCACAGTGTGCATCGGAAGCAGTTACTGTGTCAAGTCAAACAGTGGGACACTGCAGCCGCTGTAGGGCAGTGAATCCAGTCCATGTGTAAGTAATTGTGCATGTGTGCTGTCCAGGCAGGAGACCGTGTGTTCACCACAGCCACGGTTGATGGAGGTTATGCAGAGTACACTGTGGCAGCTGACGACTGTGTCCACAAACTGCCCGATGCTTTAGACTTCACCCAGGGTGCAGCCATAGGGATCCCTTACTTCACCGCCTACAGAGCTCTGGTTCATAAGTAAGACCTCGCCACTGCAACAGTCTGAGTGACTTCATTCAGGGTTCAGGTGGATAAGGTGTCACAGGTCTGAATGTAGCTCAGAACCTGCATCCTATCAGAGCACTTTTGTCTCTCACTTAACATGTAACATCACTGTTAATGTAAAATCTGAATTTTTATTTACACATTCTCACTGATTTTTTTTCTTTTTTTCTAAATCGGCACGTCTGCACATCAGATTACATGTGCATGTTTTATTCTTGTACCTGTGTCATCACCCACTCCATCAAAAGTGCACTGAAAGTCACTGCATGAGGAATTAACTTGAAACTGAAAGAAGTCATTCTCACCCTGAATACCCAACATTTTAAAGCTGCAGTGCACTGTTATTAAGGACTGTGACACCAGACCTACCTGCTAAACGAGCCAGTTAATCACAGATGTTACGACTAAAATGTCTTTTAACTGATATGTTGTGTGTTGCAGGGGCCACGCCAAGCCTGGAGAGACCGTCCTCATCCATGGAGCCAGTGGAGGGGTGCGTTTCTTGTCTTTTTCCTCCTCTTTCTTTTCTTTTTAGTTCCATTTTAAAAAATGGAAACAGCATGTGTTTGTGTATGTGTAGGTTGGTGTGGCAGCCTGCCAGTTGTCCCGGGCTCTGGGTCTCAAGGTGCTGGGAACAGCAGGGACACCAGAGGGAATGAAGCTGGTTCTCAGCAACCAAGCTCACCTGGCCTTTAACCACAGAGAAGAGGGATACACAGACAAAATCATGGTATACACACACACACACACACACACACACACACACACACACACACACACACACACACACACACACACACACACACGCACACACACCCTGCAGGAGCCCCAGAGGGAAAGGAACTAATCATGGTAGAAGCTCAACAACAATTCAAACATTTGATAATTTATTCCTTGTTTCTTATTTATGGAAGAAAAACCTATCTTGCTGTTTTAGCCGTGGTTATGGAGATATGGACTCTGTTAATATATGTGTGTGTGTGTGTGTGTGTGTGTGTGTGTGTGTGTGTGTGTGTGTGTGTGTGTGTGTTTGTTTCAGGAAGCCACAGAGGGCAGAGGTGTAGATGTGATAGTGGAGATGCTGTCGAATGTCAACCTCAGTAAAGACCTCCAGATGTTGGCCTATGGTGGACGTGTTGTGGTCAGTAGGACTAAACTCCAGAGGCCGCATTCACCAAATGCTAATGCTGTATTCTTATTTTATAGCCATTAGTCCTCCTGACACTAAAGATTCCAACTAAGGGTTCCTCTTAAGAGCTACTCATGTAACTGAGATAAGAGGAAGGGCGAGGTTGACTCCGTTGCTATGGATGACACCATGTTTCATGAATGAACTTACTATCACTGCAGTGCTTGGCTGAGAGGTGACAGCGGTAGAGAAATGAAATACACATCAATATATGGGTGAGGAGAGGAACAAATGAGATTACATTTAGACAGATATACAAACTGTTTCACAGATTTCATACATGAAACAAAGTAAAGTACTGGCTTGTATCTGGAAATGAATACAATCAGCATGATTTATTTTCCAGCCCCATCTTTCTGTAGCTCTGTGGTACAGTCGAGCACTTTGTCTCTTACGTTGTTAGTTTATAGTTCTTTGTCGTAGTTTTCTCCCAGTGTAGCTCATCCCTGTGCTCTTCTATATGCTCCTTCACCATCTTTATCTGCAGATCGTTGGCTCCAGAGGCCCCGTAGAGATCAACCCCAGAGACACCATGGTTAAAGAGAGCAGCATCGTGGGAGTGGCCCTTTTCTTTGCTACACCGGTACAAAGCAGTGACGTTACATAAGCCACGCTTTACACACACACAGTGGTCAGATTTCTCTGTGTTTAAATGCCAACACACACTTGAAGATACTCATGAGTGTGTCATATACCGTAGCTGTATGTGACTGACATGAATGCGAGGTGAGTAAGTTGTACATCACTTCCTGTCCTCCTCTCTCAGGAGGAGAAGAAGGAGTGTGCAGCGCTGCTCTCTGCTGGGATGGAAAGCGGTTGGCTGCTTCCAGTCGTCGGTTCCCAGTATCCGCTCGAGAAGGCTGCCCAGGCCCACCACGACATCATTGAGTCTCCCGGGGCAGCTGGGAAGATAGTCTTGACCATGTGATGGTGTGATTGTCTGTCCATCAGAGGTCAAAGGTCACCAAGTAGGATTTTGGCTGTTCACAAAGGGGAGACTCTTAAAGAGCTGAATAATGATGAACACGGTTACTTTAAGCTTTAAATGATCACTGAAAATTATCTTCAATAGCAAAACTATAAAATTCATGGAATCTTTAAAGCTGCATTTTTTTAATGTCTTGCTCACGTGGAAGCAGCAGTACATTCTGAAAACACAACGATAACATATTGCCACCCTAAAATTGGTATGTTTGAAAACATTAGAATGTGTTTAAAGTTGTGTCTTTGGCCACCTCACAAGTCCGTGATGTTCAACAACTCTCTTTTCAGCTCAGTTATGGTCTTCACAAACTCTTGAGAAAAACTATGGCTCTTCGATGCTAAACGCTCCACCAGCTAGTCACTAACTGTGTCTGTCTGCTGGTGCAGAGCAGGTGGTCCACTGTGTGTCAGCAGAGCTTTTGTTCTGGAGACAGCTGCCTGCTGTAAATGAGGCCGATGAGATTGGTGAGACTGAACTGAACAGTGACGCTGCTGGCCACAAAACCAAAACAAAGGGCTGCACAAACGCTTAAAGCAGGCATGTTCAAACTATTCCACAAAGGGCTGTGTGGCTGCAGGTTTTTCCTCCAACCAATCAAGAGGATGCAGTCTGACCAATCAGCTGTCTGAAGACTGAGATCAGCTAGTGAAATGAGTCAAGTCTGGTGTGCTGCTGCTTGGTTGGATAGAAAACCTTCAGCCACTCGGCCCTTTGTGGAATAGTTTGGACACGCCTGGCTTAAAGGCTCTGTAGAGCTGAGCAGAACTGCAAAGTTGGCTGATTCTCTGTGGGTCGTCACTACATGTGACCCTGTTCACATTGCTAATCATCATTTGGTCCATTTTCAAGATAAAAATTTGATTAGTGCAGCTTTAAGTGAATGCTTAAGATGAACCACTGTACTTAATAAATAATACACTGTTCATGGTTTTCTGCTGGAAAGTGGGAATGATTTAATCAAGAATGATGAAAATATTGTTTAACCCAGCTGATGATGATGAACACGAGCACTTGAGTTGAGAGAAAGGAATTAAATGAAATAGCTGATATTACTGAAGTAAATGGTAAAACTGTATTACACTGTGTTACACTCACTGTTAATGTCACAGAAGATTAGCAGTAGAAATACCACCGTGCCTTCATGCAAGTAATTCTGACTGTGATCTGTGCTCAAGACTCCCAAGAAATCAAAGAAGCCAAACTCAATGGAAACATTTTTATTAGCTGTAAAATGGATCAATAAAAAATAAAAATATTTTTGGAATATTTGTGTGGCAGTCCTATTAACAATATTGCTATTTAGGAGGAATAAATGAAGGTAAAAGAGTCAAGTTAAAAGCTCATATCTGACTCGGGAAAGTGAGTCAGACATGACATCTGTGCCTCTCAGGTGACAGCGGGCTCCACTGGGCATGCTCCAGGGAGGGCCAGGTAACTTAAGCTAGGCACACACATTTACACAGTACCTGCTACGGCACTGTAGCAACCAGTATGGAGCGCAGACCCCCAACAGTAGACAGTCCCATAGAGCTACAGATCATTCTGATGGATTAATATGTGAGTGGAGTGTACCATGTCTTCTGCAGCGGTGGACCTTTGGGTTCTGTTCAGGAGGTAAGCACTTTGTAATGGCTTCTTTAATGACCCTGCACTTTAAACATAATTTGTTTGGTTTAGGAAGAGGTGTATGGATGTTCAGAAACTAAAGCCAGACAGAGAGCATTGAGCCGATCAGTGGATTTGCTGAAAAAAGTCATCAAAAGTTTAATTGTCTGGTGTATTGTGGTGAATACACAGCTGTGGGTATATTTGCTTCTCTGTTGACATATTTTAACTGTTGAGTTACAAGCCTGCAGGATGGAGGGAGAAGATATTTAGGTGGTGCTGGGATCAGTCAGCTCGTGGGTTGTAAAGCATCTGATTCACATGGTGAAAGTATAGTTTTTAATTTAGCCAAAGACTACAAATATGGAGGGAAAGAACAACAAAAAACTTTGAAATACTATGCCTAAGGGAGAAAGGCGAAATGTCCAAAACACCATGTAGGCCGCGCAGTAATGGGACAGTAAAATGTGCTTTGGTGAAAGCCACACTAATGAAATGGTTTAAGGTGAGTTAGCAGTTCATTAGCAGTAGTTCATCAACTAACTGTTCTCAGGTCAGACATCTAATGTCCAAAACCAAGGCTGGATTACCAACCAGGCAGAGAGCGCGCCTGCTCTGGGTAATGTACTTCACTTTCTGGCAATTTGATTAATCACAAACTTGTTTTATATTATGAACTACTGGAGCTTAATAACACACTGACATTGTAAAGGCAAAGGCAAAGGCAAGGCAAATTTATTGATTCATGCACCAGGCAATTCAAGTGCTTTACAGAAGCATAAAAATACATTAAAATCATACATTTCAAAGAAAGAAAGAGAGTAGAAGAGAATAGAAAAACAAAAATAAAATACATTTAAAGGAAAATTAGAAACAGAAGCCAGTAAAAGACAATAATTTAGCATTTAGAATGATTAAAATCATTGAGCAGATATATTTACTTTAATCAAAAGCTTTAGCAAATAATAATGTTTTCAACCCTGATTTAAATGAGCTGACAGTTGGTGCAGACCTCAGGTGTGCAGGGAGAATGTTCCACAGGTGAGGAGCATAATAACTGAAAGCTGCTTCACTTTGTTTGGTTCTGGGAACACACAATAGACCTGTCCCTGATGACCTGAGAGGTCTGGATACTTCATATGGGGTTAATAAATCTAGAATATATTTTGGTCCTAGACCATGGAGACCTGTAAGAGGACAGACTCACAAGAACAAGGCTTAAGCACAGCATTCACACAGGGTGCAGTGGGTTTATCAGGGCTTCTTTTGTTGGAAACTGCTGATTATGACTTTATGTTGAGGGTTGATGAGATAATTTATACAGTACTCAACCATACAATCATGCATTGATTGCTGAATGGCCTACTGGGCACAGGCCCAGGGTCCTAAGGGTCAGGGGGCTCCACCTGCAAAATGTTAGTGAAAAAACAACATGATAAAGAGACAGAGATGCACTACAAGGTGACTGAGAATGACCAGAAAGAGACTCAAAATGATCACATTTGATTCAGTTTGATTCAAAGCAATATTGCTTCAGATACTCTTAAATCATGAATTGCTTGACACTGTAGAACTGCTTTTTAAGTCTCAGGTATCTGTGCTAGGTTTGCATCAATGATTACACAAATAAAATACCCAAACACATCTCATCATTTGAGGTGAAACTACCCAAAGCCCGTCCGCATATAACACATCATTCTCATGTTCACATTCTGTTGATCCACGCTGGTTCATATGTTTCATGGAAACGTTACTGTTGTGGAGAAACTCGTGTTTGTTCATTAAAGAGGGCAGCTCACTGGAGGAAAGTCCATTAGGAAAAGAGCTTTAGCAGAAACATGATAGGCCTCATCCTGCTACGATATCTGGCTGTCATCCATCAGTCAGCATCCTCTGGGTACAACCTCCACCCCCCCATGATCACACTCACACACACACACACACACACACACACACACACACACACACACACACACACACACACACGGTTCAGTGCCAACCCATATATCACTGTTTGTTTGCCTAGCAACTCAGAACAAACGATGAACAAACATTACTCACTGGTGAGCCATCAGACAGGTTCACAGACTTTGTTCCCTGGACACACAAGACCTCTGATGGGGCTCCAGAGGGCCCCAAGCAAACTGAAGAAGAGTTCAATTCTGTTTCTTTTAACCTTTCACCAAATGACTAATGACAGAAATCACAAACTATTCCTCAATGTTACTGCACTCACGCTAATCCCACAAGCATTTATTATAATGGCCCATGACATCATTTTAAAAAAAAATAAATAAAAGCAGTACTGTCAGGATCCATTGCATTTTATATACAGTTAAAAATACACATATATGTCACAAATGTGTGTGTGTGTGTGTGTTTTTGGACAAAATAAGTTTTTGCAGAGGGAAACATGAAGGTAAAAAACAAAGACACTGCTGGTGATGATAATGAAGGCATTAATCACTGCTGATGATTGGCACTGGTGGTCAGGACTGCTGATCTTCAAACACAGGACATCAACATCAGGTCCTGGAGGGCTGGAGAGGAGACGGATGATTATAGTATATTTTCAAAGATGCAATTATATGTTTCTATAGGCCGAACAGATGATGATCATGACAGTGCTGCAGCTGGATCAGGTTACAGCCCTATGGAAGAGATGCGACCTCACCGTGTTACCTCTCTTGTAACACAACATGACCAGTAAGTGCTGTACACAGTGGATTTCCATCACAGACAAATGAAACCATTATTGGAATTCAGTGCAGCCTACGGCTATTGTAGGCTAAAACTAGTGAGAGAGATGCTGTAAGGTGAATAAAATAACACACTCCAGTACATCAGTGTCAGGCATTAAGAGGGCTGAACTTTTCCATTATGTCATTTTTCATGCAGTTTTTATTTGTGGAAAATGTCAATCCGTCTGCAGGTATTTTTCTGGTGCTGGTGTTGTCAGTCATCAGAGCCCAGTGTGTGTCTCCTTTTCCATCATGCCCTGCTTCCTGTGTGGTTTGTTCTGAAGATGCCGTCATCTGTAACAGACTGACTCACATTATAGGTAAAACACACACACATACACGCGCACACACAAAGCCAGCTTTTGTGTTTCATGTTGGCAAGTCTAAATGAGTAATTGTATTCGTTTTTCCTCACACACACTGCAGTAATTTGACAAACTTATTACCGATGGGACCTCATGTGCTTACAGTGTACAGTTTGTGTGTTAACTGTGTGTGTTACCAGAGGCTCCAGACACGACCCAGGCTCTGCTGCTAACAGAGGGCTCCATCTCCACAGTCCAGCCTGCCTCACTGTCAGATCTCAGCAACATTACAGTCATAGGTCAGTCAGTGCCTGCATGTGTGTGCACATATGGACATGCGTGGTTGTTGTATGTTATTCTCTTTAAGAAGAGAAGAATAGCAACAAGTCAGGTGCTTGCCACACAGTCTTTTAAATTCTACACACAGTGGCTTTAAAATGTTTCAGGAATGGACTATAAGCGCGCGCCTGTCTTTCAGGTCTGAGTCATAACCATATCTCAGTGCTGGCTGAACAGTCCTTCAGAGCCCTGCCCTCCCTCCACACCTTACTGCTGGACCACAACCTCCTGACCAGCCAGGCCCTACAGGGGGGAGCTTTGACCAATCTAACCCAGCTTGAGGTCCTCGCCCTGGGCCACAACCTCATCAGCATGGTGGGTACGGCTGATTAGATTTAATTCATATTCACTCAGACCTATAAACACCAGGACATACATAAGAGAAGAATATTGCACCCAAACATTGCACAAATACCTAAAATACACGTGGGAAAATATTTGAAACAGAGAAGACTTGGGTGGTCCAGTGGGTGAGAGATTATTCTATAAGCACAATCATAATGAATGAAACCACACTGTACATGTTTTACATAGCTACCACAGACCTCTTCTTGGAGTGAGAAAGAACAACATGCATCTGTGGTACAGCTCTGTGTTCTCTGGGGGATTGAATAAAGTCTCTGACATGGTTCTCCGTGTTGATGTGCAGATCCAAGGTGGATGGCTTAAAGGTAGCAAGGCCCTGCGGAGCCTGAAGCTTGAGGGAAACCTGCTCACCCATTTGGACTCTGGTTCCTTCCCTCTGAATGACCTCAAACATCTAGAGAGTCTGGATCTGTCTGATAACCTCATAAATCATCTGCATAGAAACAGGTTGGTACATATTTAATGTAAGTTACCGACAGTATTTCTGCTTTTTCAAGATATACATTTTGTCTTTCAAAGAAAAGAGTTTCAGCACCACCAGTGTAATGTGTACAGTGTGAACCTGTCTTATGGTTTTAGCTTCAGTGGGTTGGTGAGCCTGCAGACTCTGGATCTGTCCAGAAACCGTCTAAGTTCTGCTCCTGCTGAGGCCTTTTCCTATCTCAGCTGGCTGACAAACCTCAACCTGGACTTCAACTCTTGGAACTGTTCCTGTCAGCTGCTGGAATTGGCTGCCTTCCTGGCCACCTTCATGCAACAACCTGACAAGGTGCAGGAGTCCTTCCTTTGCTATTGAGCAAATTGTACTCGATAATGAGGAGGATTTTGAATCAAATGAAAATCAACCACTCAGCAAAAGGTCTTACTCTGCAGGTATTTCTTAGTTGTTTTAAGGAGAAAATGACATCTTCCCCGCTGTTGCTCTCAGACCCTCTACAATGGCCGGAGGATGGTGTGTGTGAGTGCTGACAACCCAGCTGTAACCACAGTGCTGGAGCTGACTGAGGCCAACTGTGTCCCATCCAATCAGAACATCACAGTGCAGATAGAGACAAGAAGCAGCGTGACACCTCAACTGTATGCTCGAGACCTGGCCATCACAGCCGTCATCTGCTTTGTTGGTGAGAATGGTACTCAACAAAATGAAGGAAAATGGTTTGATTTGTTGACTTTTGCTGTGTCATGGTGTCACAAATTAAGTAATCATGAAAAAGTTAAAGAGAATAAGATTTGAAACATTTTACTGTATAAACACGCACTGCACTAAAGCATTAAGAGTAAAAGAGAAGAAATGCAAACACAAAGTTTGCAGCAGCGTTTGAACACAAAGTGAATAACAATAACTCATATCTGATTTTTTTGGTAACGGCACAGCTGTCCATGTGGACTCGCCCTAATTCATTCAAAGTTGTGATAGGTTAAAATACCTGCACAATTTCAGCTCAATCAATACCATTGACCTTTTTTGTAGATCTCATGACTTAGTGCTTTGATTCTACATGTTTCATCTCAGTTTTAAAAACATTTATATACTTTTAAACTAGTGACAGTAACATATTAATATACACAACTATACACCTCAACAATTCCAACTCATAACCTCTGTTTTCTCCAGACAAACATGTTGTATCACAGTGTAATGTATACTGTGTCTGTTTTGTTTATTGTCTGTATATTTTGCAGATTTCTCACATTGTCACATTTTGTGTTCTTTCACATTGCACCAATAAAAAGCATACACTGTGAGACAGCAGGCTGACATTAGGTCATGGTCAGATCAGAACCATGTAAAAAGTTATGTATGCATGTACATTCGCATGACATGTGGGTTTTGCAGTGGATAACATTGACATGTTTGCAGTTGCTAGCTGTAATGTGTGAGTATAACATTAGTTTGTTTAGTCACAACGCTGGCTGGAAAAAGACCTTATTTTGTGTAAAAGATAAACATATTGTAGCAGTTAATTTCATTTTATTCAAATGGTCGGCAGGCCAGTTGGCAAGCAAGTATTCTGACTAGTAACATACAAGCAGCAGCTTGATCAGCTAGCTAACCTGCTAACCACCAAATAGCATGCTAACTTGCTAGCTTACTTGACACTAAGTGGATAGACGTCATATCTCACAACAGACTGCAAACTACATTGCATCCCTATGTAGAACTGCTTGTAGCGTTGTTGGGTATGTTTATGTGGAATTAGATACTAGAACACAATTAATATCATTGGTGTAATATCTCTGTGGGTTTACTTTGTCGTGAACAACTTGCATTTCTACATTCACATGAAGAGAAGTGATGAAAAATGACTTAAACGACAATTCTGATCTGACTGTGCAATTAGAGAGGAATAGCTTGGATTGATTGGACTGGACTGATCTCAATTTATTAGCAATGTGAAAAACACTACACATCACCTTTAGGTAAAATGGTAAAGATGAATGTGAATATCCATTGAAGAAATGACCTACCTGTCCTGCTGTGCTTCAGGTGGCGTTGGCTTGACTCTGCTGGTAGTCCTGATCTACTATCAGGTGTCTTGGAGGAAGAAACTGAAAGAAAGTCAAAGACAGAAAATGCAAGAAGAGGGAAGCAGCACAATCGCAAATCGTCATGTCAACCACCGAGATGCTAATGAAAAGAGGAGGGACCCCTTCTTGCAAGCAAATAACAGCCAGCCTTGGGACAGGCAAGTGATGACATCGGATGAAAGGACAGATGGCCATATTCGCGATTTTAGGTCCTGGGTTGAAGAAGACGGCAGCCATTTTTGGTGCCCAGAGTGTAGCACCGAAGGACCGAGAGGGTTGGCGGTGAACCCAATGAGATGGAACAACAGGATAAACGCAGGGATGCAGGTAGAGGAGGAACTACAGAAGAGGAGAGTGAGGATGATGACAGAGGAAGAAAGGCAGAGGCTTGGGACTCAACAGGGAATCTTGATCAGGGACATTCCCAACAAGCTTCTTTCTCGTGGCAACACCATCTCTTCCTCTCATACACGTAAAGAAACCTTCAGTCAGAGACCAGAGACCCTGACTGCTTATAGAGAGGCTGGAGAGAGCTACAGGACTGGCATGGAAGGTAACACCAAAGGAGATGAGACTTTACACTGCGAGAGCTGCCACAGGACATACAGACCACCAGAGCAGAACATGAGACAGGGGGTTACCCGCACCCACATGAAAGACTGTGCTCTGTTTGATGGCTTCCCTTCTCAGTACAGACAGACTGACAGGGGTCGGAGTGTCAACCACAACCACTCTGACATGATGAAGAACACAGAGTTGAGAAGAGAAACAAGAAATGTAACATTTGATCTGGAGAGGTCGAGAACCTTAGTGCAAGGAAACAGCCAAGGCGAGAATGAGAGGGAGGAGGAGGAAGGGATCTCCAGAGACAAGGAGAGAGGAAGAGGAAGAACACACAAAGCTAAAGTCCAGTCAAGCCGGTTACTGAAGGTTAAACTAAACTTGAACCCACTAAGAAAAAGCAAAATCCATCCTAGAAGGAAAACTGAGCAGGGCCACTCGGAGAAAAGCAGCCCAAAAAAGAGTAGAGATAAAAGGCAGGATAGAAAAGAAAGTGGAGAGCAGGAAAGGAAAGGAAAGTCTGGTAAGAAAGCAAAGGGTAGCAGCGAGAAAATGAAGAAATCCACCAAGATAAAAGCATCAACTGAGGAGGAAGGTGAGGAAGAGAAGGACAAAGACAGAGGAGAAGGAGGACAGAGAAGCAACAGGACTTCCAAAACGGTACAAGGCGGGCAGGAAAGTATAGAAGGTGACCAGGGTGAGAATAAACACCCAGAGAACACAGAACCTGGTGATACCACCAATACTGCTGACCAATCAGCCTCTACTACTGCCATTGTGCAAGGACAAAACTTGCAAGGTGGGCCTGTTCAGTATCAGGGAGCTGGACTGGTTCTGGGGAGTGCCCAGTTTTCCTCGCAGCATCCCTCATCCCTCTCTGTCACTGATAGGAATTACACCACCAGCCTCTCCCTGCTTGGTTCAACAGGCTCACAACTGACTGGAAGCAGCCTCTCACTTCAAGGAGGGAATTTTATGCTAAACACCATGACCCCAGGATCCAAGGTACTGTTCCCTGGTTATCCAGCTAATTCCGTTGCTCCTGGCATAGCAATAAATGGGCCCAACATGGCTCCAAGCGGTGCTCCAGACAGCTTCAGTAGGCAAGCTGGGCTGGCCCTCATGTCTCCTGCTACCTCGCTTCTAGCTAACACTGTACATGCAAACACTTTGCAAGCAAGTTCAATACAAACCTCCGCTCTTCACACCTCCCAGCCTGCAGGACTAGCCTCGAGCTTTGTAGCAAACACAGCTGTTAATCCTGTACCGGGGCAGTCCCTCTCACAGAGTCAGCTGCCTCCTGACAGCTCTACTCTTACAGCAAGACTGATGTCTGCTCCAGCCCAGGGACCAGACCTTCAGACTAGCAACGGAGTACATCATCTGCCCCCTGAATCTCAAGCACCCCAGACCAAGGAGAACCACACTCACACAACTCAGGCACCGCCAAGTGAGGATGGTTTTTCTGGGGTGATCGCTCAGGTTCCTGGACCAGTGACTACTGTGGAGTCAAACAGTAACAGTCAGACAGAGACTGGCAGTGTACCTGCTGGGTCAACAGTCAATATGACAGCTGGGGTTGTGGCTCTAACTAAAGGACTTGCAGCAGGGATGTCAGGAGACAGCATGCAGATGGCAGATGTCTCTGTATCAGGTGTCTCTGCGCCCAGTATGTCTACACAAAGTGTATCCTCCACCGGTGATGCAGGTGCGACTGCTGCGCTGCTGCAGCAGGAGTATCTGTCAGAAGAAGGAGGGTCCTCCCCCAGGAGGAAACTGAGGCTGGTGCTTCCTGAGAAGACGTCTAGTCGACCACCCACTGCACTGGAGAGGAAAATACGCTAGCTTCTTTTATCATAATGAATGGATGACATTTTATGGGTCGGTAGCGTTTTAATGAAGGTCAGAAGAAGCACTTCATCATTTAAAACTGGGTTTTCCATCAGATGCTGAAAATACTAACTGAGACTGACTGCTAGAAAATATGATTGTGGGATGTTTTACAGATGTTTGATGTGTTTTATTTTTATAACTATATACAGTGAGTAAAAAAGTTGTGGTTATTTTTGAGTTTCAGAATTCATTGCTGACCTTTGCAACAACAGTTGTCAAAAAATCTCATCTTGGGGTCTGTTTAGCAGCTGTGTTGGAGCTTGTTCAGTTGACATTTAATCGCAGATGTTCAAATTTCTAGTTTTTCAGAGTACTTTAAAGACTTGTCCTGTTAGATGACAAGTTGAGTTGTAAGAATCCAGGCTGTTATTTTTGACTTTTAAAGTTCACTCTTGGTCTCTGCAGTGGCTCTTTCCGCAGTAAAATTCTAAACATTAAATTTCATGATCTTCACAAACTGTGATCACCACAAACATGTTCAGTGAGCTCACTAAAAGCACCAGAACAGCTCCTAAATGGACCTTGATGAGACATTGTTTTGTCAGTTGCTATAACTTGGTATGGTGTAAAAATGCACACAGAGAGATATCGGAATAAAATGTAATGTCATTTTTAAAATAAGTTTGTAAGATTATTTTTTTACGTATACATTTTAAATTATGATTACTCTTGGACAAGAGCTGTCATTCACAAGTACAATATATTCATTAACTGTTGAATAACAGCACAGTAGTGACACATCTATGAGTACTGAACACCAAAAACTGAGACAAAATGCAGCAGTGGTGAAATACACCTCCAGACTACAACTTGAAAAAACGAATCCCTACAGTTCAGTGATCAAGGCAGCACATCAGCATGAACAGGAAACTGACTGAAACAGCAGGGACTTTGACCTCTGTGCTGATTGTCGCAGGCTGCTGAGGCTTCAGTGTGTCACTGGTGGATTAGGTTGCAGTTTTGGCATCAGGACAGCTGTTGGCAGTGTGTTGGGTTTCACTGGTCACACTGCCGACCTCTAAATGCTACAGGCATCAGTTAACACTTACCAAATCTTTACTGCCTGAGCGTCTTAACTAGAGCTGGTGTTTCCTCCCTGACCCTCTGCTGTACGGTAGCCTGAGTCACTGTGATCTGTTACACGGACCCACCCTTTATTGTTTGAAGGTGCTGTGTCACATTTTAAACATCAGAGTGTCTTTGTCAAATCAGTTTGGTCTCCATGCTAAACTTTAATGACATCATGGAGAAGATATTTCACACCACAGTAGTGCTGGCAGTTCTCAGAGTTAAGAGCACATTTCTCAGAAACCTTGTTGTTTCTTCTTGCAAAGCATGATAACAAAGAGCAGTAGCTCCAAAAACAGGAAGAACAGCATCCTCTTCCTGTCTTGCACCAGCAGCAATCCAGCAGGTTTCTAATCCAAACTCAGAGTATACAAAGTACTCATCATACAACGAATTGGTGATTTATTGACGATAAAATGCCACAAGCAAAACTTTTAAACCTCCATTAATACATTGTTTGGCAACTTTGCGGCAATGTAACAAGCTGTGAAGCTGAAAACATAACAATGATATTATCACCTTGCCAAGTTGACGAATATGTTAGCAAATTGCTTCATTACACATACAACAGACATCAGCCATCCAATTACAACTCATGTGGAGTCGTTTGTCTGGCCACATGATGAGTTGAAGTACAGTATTAACTTTTTAGCTCTGTTTTGGTCTCTACCAACTCCTGAGGAAAATGTGTGTTCACCAGCTAGTTGCTAACAGTGCTGCTTGCTGTTTGCTGCTTGCTGGGCAGGGAGTGCAAGTGTGTTAATCAGAGCTTTCAGCTGAAAATGAGGTTTAGTATAACCTCGGAAGAGAAAGAAGCAGATTTGTAAAACTGTGCACCAAAACAATGAGCTGTGGTGTTAACAGGAACTACACAATCAGGTGATCTCTGTGGGCCTCACCGCAAACTGTAACATTACACATGATTATTCCCCCACTTCCACCACTGTTGAAGTATATAAAAATAGATAGACAGCATTAAAGATCTTCTGCTACAGTATCCAGGGATTTAGGCTCCCAAATCTGTTACAGCATGTTTTTTAATTTTTGAATTTTGACCTGAGAACATAAAGATGGACTTGCAAATGATCTCTAGCGGACTGGATGTGAGGGGAGTGAAAGCAGAGCAGGAGTAGGTGCAGCTCTCACTTGATGCCATTAGGGGGCAGTGTGTACCAGCTGACATACAGACAGGCAGCCTGGTCTTCATGTGACTGTAAGCTTTGGTTCAGGACAGGCTTAGAATTGAAATGGCACCTTCTGCAGACAAAAGGTAATTAAAGCAGATAAATAGCTAATCTGCTTGATAGAGGCATGTACAACCTAAACACGTTATTTTCTAAAAAGACTCATCTATTCAAGTCAAGCTGCCAGAAGAGAATTATACCAGTTTTGACATTTTATGTCATCTTTCAAAATATCAAAATGTCAAACGTATACAGCTGTCACTCAGGAAAAGCAGAAGATTGTCATATTTTGTGGAGCTCAAGGTTTTCCCAAACAGTTCAGGATTAACTCCTGAACATGGTGTTAAGCAGTGCAAGACTGTTTTGTTGAAAATAGATGCAGCTAAAGTATGGGAGTCTTCTTTTGTCAGAAAAAAGAAATCCTGCATCGACTAACAAAGAGTGAGGCAATCGGACTGATCAACAGATATTGCTAAATACCAGCACTAGTACCTGGACTACACCACCAACACTTTCTATTGTTAGCAATAATGTAACTGTCCCCAGACATTTGTGTGTGAAATGCAAATGTTGAATACAAGGGAAGAAAATGCCTGGTGGGCTCTGACTCGCCCCCACACCCAGTGTAGGCTGGTTTCTACTGAAAAATGGAAATGTATATAAACGCCTTGTGATTTATACACACATAAAACTATTAGTATCCCTTCACCTCTGGCAGCGTCACTGCTCTGCATAATGCAGGAGATATACCCAAATTGATTAATAATCATTATGCCTGCTGGTGTCAATCAGACCAATAACTATCAAGATGAGGGTTGCTACGAAGAAGATGCTCCTGTTGTTAAACCATACACAACAGGAATGCGTCACACCGGCTCGAAATGTAATAATCAGAGAGAGAAATGAGAGAGGACGCAGACATTTACTGTTTTTTTCTAATGTAAAACCAGATTTTTCTCCACTTTGTGCCTTTCATGTATTATAAGTTCATTCAAACGTCTGTGTGTATGACATGTATCAAAATTAGAGTTGCATCATTTTTATTGGTTGATAATAAACAAGTATTCATCCATTTTTTGAGCACTTGGAGGCAGAATCCAACAACAAGCTGAATATCACACACAAGACTGACATTTTATCACCTTATGAAGTTTTTAGCTAACTTGTTTCTGAACAGTTGCCTGTTTGCTACAAAGCAGGGTTTGAGATTAATGAGGTTACTTTTTTTTTTAGACCAGCGAAACCCTATGGCTGCCCCTCACCATTTTTATATGAGAGATATAGATTCTCATCCTACAGCAGAGGCTGACTGAAGCACTAAAGCCTTGTACTTTGAAGATATGTAAGTCTGCCTACTTTGAATCATGTTTTCAGATTCATTTGGTTGCAGCTGAAGGAATAAGGATAAAATTGTCAGAATACGTCTAAGTAACACATGAGTTTAATGGAATTGTCATGGTTTTGGGTTTTAGTTCAGTTACTTCCTGTTTTATAATGAAAGAGTTCTCCTCATATCTCATCCTTACTGTGTGTTTTCCCACCTTTTATGATTGCTGATTAGTTTCAACTGAGCCTCATTAGTCCTCCCTCTCTCTGTATTTTCCCTCTTTCTTTGGATTTGGCCTTTGCCAGCCTCAACTGTGACAGGAAAATACAATTGTATTCATAGTCAGATCTACTCATGCCCTAAAGATGGGGCAGTGATATTAGCCTGTTAAAGTATGCATTCTCACTCTCTGCGATATATATTTTCAATTTGCTTGCCAGATGTCCATCCTGAATTTTCCTCTGCTGCCAGTAGAGCAAACACCAGCCGTTTCACGTGAACGAGCTCATGGTTAGATCGAGAAAACCTGGGATGACTTATCGAGTTGATAACTATTGTTGCGCGATTGCGATTGTTAGGCTTAGCGAAACCAGATAACAAAGAGATATCCTGGGAATGTTGAACCTGCGTCTTAGTACAGACCCGTTAAGCAACATTATCATTTGGAGTCGTGTTTCTGTCACGTGACAAATAGTCTGGCTGACAGGAAGTACACTGTTGCTATGAGCCTGTCATTGACTGCTACTTCAGTCAGCGTTCCATCCGCTTATTATCAGTTTCAAAACCCCCTCGTTACGTGAACAAACAACGACCTCCAGCAGCTAGCAGGCTACATGCTGAAAATGGCGAGTTCCTCTGAGTCTAACCTGGTCACTAACAGTGTCTTAGTCTGGACCAAAGTGGACAATGTCTATCTAACACAGCCACATGACTCGCATGGCTAAAAATATGTTGACAACCACTGTAACGACAACCATTTTGACAAGATCCGATCTGAGCAAACAGAGGTTAAAAATACATATTTCTGAGACTTCAAAGATTTGTTTTGCAATTACAGTTCAGCTACTTTGAATGAACGCAAAGGCCAGGATACAAACACAAAGTGAGCTGTGTCGCAGGAGTGGTAAAGGTGTACATTATTATGTGCAGTTAATTAAAGTAACTGTCACAAACTGTTCCGAAATAAACAGCATAAAAGAGCGGGTTTTGGAGTAATGACTGCACATCAATGCAGCACTGACTTTATTCTCAAACACATTATTAGAATCTAAAAATAAGAAAATCTTCATGGTTGTTGTTGCCCAGAGTCCTTTCATCTGCCAAAAAACACATTAATACAAAGAGATACAGAGCGAGAGATATGTGTCTCTCATCATCATCATCATCATCATCATCATCATCATCATCAACACTAAAAACAAAACTTGATTTGATTAAAAAACATTAAAATACAGCCAACCCAGCAACAGTTATAGTTTCTTAAATAGCCTCTGTGCACAGAGAAATAGAGATGACAAAAGGGACCATGCAACCCAATCAACCACTCTGCCTTCTCATTAACACTTCACACACTCACACACACACACACACACACACACACACACACACACACACACACACACACACACACACACACACAGTTTGGATCCAAATCAATATTATCAACAGACATATGCCAGGAGGAGGAGTTGTCACCATACAGAGGAGTATTTTTGTTTATTTTTCCAACAAAGAACGCTTTGACATTTCATTATTTTAAGGACTAAAATACACTGAATTTTTACCCTGCACATCTGAGCCTCACTGCCAGAGAACAATGAAAGTTCTTTAATCGTACACAGTTATTCACAGTCAGCATCTGGTTAAGAAGGCAACACTGCTTCACCTCTTCCTCTTATTTGTCTTTAGCTGAATAAAGCAGTGTGAATTCAGCCATTATCACTGTTTCTGCTTAGAATCATGTTTTCTGTCTCTCCAGAGCAGGACGTCAGTCCACACTGCATCAAACTGAAGGCTAATATTCATTGAAGTAAAGAACCAGCAGGGAAACACAATTTGTGTATTATTTGGTTAACAACCCTTTGTTTGTGTGCTGTGTTCTCTTGACTTTGGCCATAGAAGTATACAGCAAGGACAATGCAAAGAAAAAAGAAAAAAACGAAAGAAAGAAAAGGACAAAAGAAAAATCAATTGGCTTTAAATTGACAGCTCAAACATTTATGTTACACCAATGTACACTTGCTCTTCGGAGCCTTTTGGAGCTGACGGTGAACACCATCTTTACAAAATGAGGAACTAGATATGAACTTTTTTTAGGGCAGACAGGAAACTAGACAGAATCTGTTTTTCTGAGGGAAGCTGAGGAGTATATACACCTATCATCACGGTTCATAGCATAGGACCTGTCCACCTCCCATCGCTGCTATACACATCAATTCAAATCAGAGCATGTGTCATGCTGTAAATGATGAGTACAAACAATACAGCCGATAGCAGATGTCAGACCAGCCAAGTGACATGCAGGAGCTGGAAGAAAGTATTTCTTCTTCCTGTTCTTAACACTGTCCTATTGTCCCTTCAAAGAGACATATTAGTCATACACATTATTCTACTGCTGGGGCTTTTGTTTGAAGTGCTGAACTCAGGTTTAGTTCAAATATAGATGGTCTGTGGCTCAAGTCCTCAGGGGGTTGAGGCTGGAGGAAGCTGGCCTGGGGGCATGTAGACATGAGGCTAGAGGTTCCATGGTGTGGCAGTAGAAGGGCTTGGTTGAAGTTTGGTGTCACTTTGTCCTGAGATTAGCTCAGATAGAGATGCTTGTCTCTCTGAAGACCTCTGCAGGAGGAGAGAAGAAACACAGAGTGAGGCCACACTAACCAGTGCAATAGTATTTACTCTATCTTTTCAATTCAATTTTATTTGTATAGCGCCAAATCACAACAGAAGTTGTCTCAGGACACTTTCCATATAGACATCTGTCCCATTGTTTCAGTCATTGGGGCTGATCTCAGGGTTTGTTGTTTTATCAGGGTGATACCTCTTCTGTACTGTCGACTGTCTCAGAGAATCCTTTAATGACACATTTTCATCAAATTCCACACAAGCAGGCATGTAGCCAGAAGGGGCTCTGGGTGCCCTTGAAATATACTCCTGGTACTCCTGCCTTTGTTTTTAGGCAACAGCCATTTTCCTCTGTAAGACTGTACTGCTTTGTTAAGTGACAAAGGCATTCTCTTTGATAGATTAAAATGCTGACGAGCCAATTTAAACACGATACTAGCAACAGAAGCTTTGGCCAACATGGAAAGATTTCCTTTTGTTTCTCATTAATAGCATCCTTCAGAGGCTGTTCTCAAACAGAAAAATAATTATGAGGGAAACACAGACTTGTAAATTTGGCACAGAAATTTCATTGTAAAAATCCCAAAAATTGAAAGCTACAGTCTAGGGAGAGCAATTTCAGAGCAGGCTGAAAAGGCCTCTCTGCTTGAAGGTTTCGAGCATGTTTCACCTGGTATCACTTAAATGTTGCACCTGGAGCCACACCCAACAGTGATGTCACAATGTCCTGCAGTACACCTGTGGATCACTGCAGCAAGGTGAGGAGGACTCCAGCAAAAATGAGAATTTCAAGAATGTTGAGTTTCTCTTTAAAAACCTGTAAACAGGCGCACCCTAAGACCTACCCGTTGCCATGGTAATCAGTGCTCCAGTCCAGAGAGGGGTGGTGGTTCGGCGTGTGTCGACCCAGCTGGTGGTAGTCCATTGATGATGACATCACTGCTCCGCCATTAATCATACCTCCTCCTATTGGCTGGTAGTCAGACTGGAGGGACGGGGGGTAGCCCTGGAATGAGTGAAAAACAATTCTTCATTACAATTAACGTTATTACAATTCAAGTGTGACGACAGCTGATCACACTGAGAGAATGAAAGCGCTCATCAGCCACGTACAGATGTGAACGCTGCTAACATCAGCTGACAAAGACCATTCCAGCTGCTGTTTTTCAGTTCAGATGCCAGGTGAGCAAAGGTACTGCAGCATCAGTGTTCAATGCAGGAGATGCTAGAAGTGAAGTGAAACTCATTTCATGGAAGCTGGTGGATTTTCCTTCCAGTTTTTTTTTTTTTTCCCAAAATTGAGGTTGGGAAATATTAGAATAGTATAACAGCACAGCAAACAGAGGTGGATTTTGGTGATCTGCAGGTAAAAGAAGTCTAGCCGTTAAAATGTGAAGGGATAAGTGCACGCTGGTGTTCTGGACAAAACAAGTTAGCTACTGTAGTTTGGAACTCTGGTTTGTCTGGTTTACCCACCAGGCCAATGGTGGGAGCTGTAGTAGCTCGTGGAGGCAATTAATGTACTTTAGAACCCTTAGCGATTGCTGCCTTTTGCATAGAAACCTCCTTCTCTGAGACAAAGTATACATATTTTTTGATTCAGTGTGACTGAAAACATCTGAGGACATCACTACCTCTCATTATGTCCATAAATCCACTAAAAAGAAGCTCTTTATAACCTCAGAACTTGCCTGAGAAGCATCAGGTTTTGAAGTTTTCTTCACTATCAGAGTGATCCAGTGTTGTCTGCAGAGCCGTGTTTACTGCAAGCAGGCACTTTTAATAAATAATTCAGCGTGCTTTTAATTTCCCAAAATGTAAACACAGTGCTAGTCTTTGAAAAACCTTGCTTTAGTTTCAATGGAATTTTGCTGTCTCTATTATCAACATGTAACAGCTCATGTTTCCTGGCAAAAGTGCTTAAAAAGTAAAATCCTTTACATTCACCATGGTGTTATTGCGCAGGTTTGGATGTGAGATGCTATGGCAGTAATGGCGGCTTGTTTATGTCCTCCTTCAGCCTGAATGAGTCCATAGACTAAGCTCATGGTTTTAGCAAACCACCCTTTAGCACTTCTTGGTAAAATGTTTCTGATGAACGGGGAGATGAATGAATGTGACTGTAGTGAAAAGGAGACACAGATCAGTCACAGGTTCATCAGCAGTAATTACACAGTTTTGAGTGTCTTGCTGATTTTATCATCTGCCAGGGGGGAGGAGGAGAGGCGAGGGTGTGTGAAGAGGAGATGAAAAGGTAAGAGGAGAGGAGGAGAAGGACAGGGAGGCGAGCGTGTCTGTAACCGTAACATACTTGAGGGAGGAGAGAGAGATGGAAAGAGGGGAAAAAGAGCAAGTGCAGTGTGTGTATGTGTGTGTGTGAGAGAGAGAGAGAGAGAGAGAGAGAGAGAGAGAGGGGCTGAAAGGGAAGTTAATCTGAGTGTTGTGAGTGAATGTGGAGAAAGAGGAGGACAGCAGGTGGTTTGGTTCTCCCCCTCTCCTCCCCCTCTCCTCCTCTACCTCACCTATTCATCCATTGTTGAGCAAATTCTTCTCCTTCACTCCTTCACAAAGACCCCATCTGCCTCTTTTGTCTCTCTCTCTCCCCTCTTTCCCCCTCTCTCTCTGTCTCCCTCCCTTCCCCCATCATTTCTCACTCTTCTCACTCAGAGGAAGAAAAGTTTAGAGCTCTGTCACTGTGTCCTCTCCTTTTTTCCGTCACTTTTTATTTTTTTTGTTTGCTCTTTCTCTTTTTTGCTAAAAATATGCAAAATGCAGGAGAGAGAATGGGGGATTATGGGAGTGTGGGATTTAAAAGTGCACTATAAAAAGGAGGATAAAATGGTAAGTGAGACTCAGTGGCAATCCATCCCCCCATTCTGAACTATTTGGAGGAGACACTTACATCATTATACCATCTCACATCGCCTTTACACAAATTCATATCACAGCCATCTGTTGATCGAGTGACTATCAACAGAGCAACTGAGAGCGAGAGACGAAGAAGCAGAGGGGCTGAGAAGAACAGACTGATTGACTGACTGTGTTACTTTACAGACAGGTAGGAAGAGACCAGACAGAAGTATAGAAAACAGACATGGCCAACCAAAATTCAACCAAAAAAAGATTACAAATGGATTTTCCATATGAAGATTGCAAAACTTGACTATTACAAACAATCTCTTGATTGTCTCCTTGCAACCTCTGAGTCTGTATGTTACCAAAAATCCACTTTTACAGGCAGACAGCTAGAAACAACCAACAAATGGAACAGAAAACTTCAAGATGACTGACAATAATTATGATTAATACAATCAGGAAAGGCTGGATTTATCTCAAACTGTATCAGTTTTCAATTCAATACATGTTGAGTCTATTCAGTATGAAGGTCCACAAGGAAATGCTGATGCATTCCCTCTCACAACAGCACCCATCTCATTTTCACTCTGTGTGTGTGTGTGTGTGCGTGTGTGTGTGTGTGTGTGTGTGTGTGTGTGTGTGTGTGTGTGTGTGTGAGAGAGAGAGAGAGAGAGAGAGAGAAATGGTTTGATGACCCATGAGGAAAGTACAAATTGAAGACTACTGAGGAAACAATAGCTGTGTCCCAGGTCCAAACTGAAGCTTCTACACTGGCAGGGTGATTGAAGTGAGTTCACAAACAAAAAGGTGGTTGGTTTTAGAATGAGACAGAAAGGAAATGGAGACATGACAGCAAACAACTGGAATGGAAAATAGTGAGTATTAAACCTCTCTTATTATAAAACAGTAACCTGTGTGGATTCTTGCATTCTGACCAATCATATGGTACAGTTGGTGTGTGTGTGTGTTCCACTGTTGTAACATTTCATCAAATTAAACTCTTCAAATGTGTAAAACAAAACCCTAATAACTAGCTGTGTTACTCTCTAATAACACTTTGCCTGGAATCATTCGTTTGGACACAGAAGTCATGTAAAATGATAAAATGACTGTACTGACAGTCATTACATAATAATAGTTAATTATTGCCAAGCCCTTCAAAGAAACCTGTGCAAAACCGCATTTTGTGAGGTTATTTATACTTCCTTGTTGTAGCATGTAGTCCAACATTAAGCTGTGATGAGAAGATGAGAAAACCACTAACCAAAGTTTTTTTTTAAATTTTATTAGAGCGATCAGTGTAATCAACCATTCGTTTGTCTGACTAGACAGAAGCTTTTAATAATGACTGTCTCCTTGTTCTGCCTTTATTTTTGCTTTTGAACTCAAAATGTCTTGAGAAAAAGGAAAAATGGTAGAAAATCCAATCCACTATAATACGTTGGTCTTAAACGGATGGATGACACAGCAAATATGACTGGTGGCAAGTTTCATCCGCAGCTGAAAGTAGTCGCCAAACAAATGCACCATTTCCTGCTGTTTGAGTAACACTACAGAGACCTGCTGTTAAACTCTAGTTGTCTCAGTGAGACAGCATTTAGAAACAGACTGCCACATTATTGGTTTCAGTTTTTTCATGGTATTCATTCTTTGAGGCCTCATGTCTGACTCATTCAAAACTACCAACCAACTAAACAAACAGATGGAGACCAACACATATTCCCATTCAACCAAATGTTAAGTTATAAGATGAACATTCAGTGTGTGGCTGACCTGTGTGATGGCAGGCGAGTGTGTCATTCCCAGTGAGTGTCCACCAAGCTGCTGGTGCTGATGGTGTGGGCTGTGCAGCCCTCCCAGGTGTGCCTGGCTGTGGAGGGGAGGGCTGACCTGGAGAGGAGGGGTAGATGCCGCCGTCATGCTGCCAAGGGACAGAGCTCCCTGGTGGGGGACGCTGGGCCGAGGCACTGTCCCTCTGGAGGACAGAGCCTGGAGCTGTGGGTGGATCTGGGTGTGAGGGGGCAGGTGGGGGCCGAGGCCGGGGCTCGAGGCGTGGGAAGGGTGAGACGGGTGAGGGTATGTCATGTACATGCCCGGGTGCTGAGGGGGAGGGAGAGAGTGAGGGTGGGCAAGTGGGCTGGAGGACGGGTGCTGGCCTGGGTGACCAGAGTAGACTGAAGGTTTGTGTGTAAACATTGAGGTAGAAGAAGAGGAAGACGTGGAGGAAGAGTGGGGCGGCTTCATTTCAGATGGATCACTGTAACTCTGGAGAGCAAGAAAACAGGAAGAGGAAATCAGTTTTCAGGTTTCACACTGAACCATTTATTCCTTTAATGCATCACTTAAATGGCAATAACTTGTATTATCACTGTGTGTGTGTGTGTGTGTGTGTGTGTGTGTGTGTGTGTGTGTATCAGTAGCACCTGTGAGACCAGACTGGCCCTGTAGGCAGCCAGTTGTTTCAGATACTCCTTCTTAGCAGTCTCTGTCCTCTTCTTGTACACCTGAAACACAAACATTTTACTTCTCTACTGACTGCTGGACTATCAACCTTTATTAGATTACAGCATTTGAGAACAGCATTTTATTAACGTGAAAAATCTTCAGTGAGCTGTAGCTATGAATACTCAACATGCTGTGAAACAGGATTCTGGCTGCATTAAATCATTGTAACGTAACATGAACTCAAGGGGCTCATCATAGTATTTCCCTCCGCTGACACACCTGTCTGCTAACAAATAACCACAGTAATGAAGTCCCAAGGCAGCTATTACAAACTCTAAATCTGAACTTTGTTAAGTTCAGTTGGCATGTGACAGTGTAGCGAGCTGAGTAATGACTGGTAGTTTCAGTTGTATCATTAGAGCTGATGTTTCTGTGCATAACTGTTGACTGCAGTCAGACGATCTAGCTGCTCGCTGTCGCTCTCACTCTTCCTTTGGTTTTATTGAAGAGTGGAGGCATGTCATTTCTTCCTGCTGGGTTTTCTTTTCTTTCATGATCTGCCACTGCCAAATATTCAGAACAAGAGTCTACAGCCATGCTAGCTTCTCTGTGAGTGTGTGCCAAGGCGCAGGGAGCTCTGAGCTAAATGTTAACATCAGCATGCTAATGTGCCCTCAATGACAATGTTAACATGCTGATGTTTAGCAGGTGTAATGTTTGCCATGTTCGCCATCCCTGTTCACAGCTGAGGCTGATGGGGATATGATCTTTTGGTCATACACCACCACATTTTTCAAGTATTCTGCTGTAGGGAACATGAATATATAAACCAAATTCAACTTCAGTCCATCCAATATTTGCTGAGATATCACAGTCTGGATCAACATTGCCATCTTTAGAGCTGTGACACCAGCATGGCCAAAAACTTTAGCTCCTGAAAGTCATTTCTGATTTATATAAATATATTTGCACTACTTTGCATAAGTTATATAGATCAGCAAAGAAAACGTTACTTTCAGGTCTGGGTCAGGTTTGATTGTAACTGCTATGATATGACGGGTCAGAAGAAAGGCATAGGTATGCTAAATCAAACAGGTGTATCTACCTGTTTCTGCTCCTCTCCCAGGCCGTCCCACATGGAGGCCACAATCTTTGACACCTCCCCAAAGGTGGCGTTGGGGTTCTGGGCCTTGATGTTGGCTTGGGTGTCCCTGAAGAACAAAGCGTAGGCAGACACGGGCTTCACTGGCTCATTAGGGTCCTTTCGCTTCTTCTTCTTTGGTGTTTTGGGCTTCTTGGAGATGTCCACTGTTGCTGGCCTCTTCTCTCCACTGCCCACCTAAGAGGGTTAAGAGAGGGAGGTTGAGTAGGACACAGGCAGCTACAGTATGAAGACAGTGTGGATGGAGGGACTTAAGTTCTGTAGCAAACATTTCTAAAAGACTAAAATAGTGGTATGAAAAAAACATGCTGTGAAGTGAATGGACTGTATCATATACAAAACTACTAAAACTACTATTTTTTTTTTTTAATAGTAATTTTCCCTTCAACTACAGTTAAACTGACATTTTAACAATTCACACCTCTAACCATGTCTTTGATGGCTCTCTGAGTGACATGAGACATCAACCATTCTCGTTTGATGTCAAGATATGAATCAACCACAGATATCAAATATGGGGAAACTCCCCATTAGTCAGCAGAACTGATGAAGCCTGTCAGACGAGTAGTTAAAAATCATTCAGACTACACACCGTGTCTACACAAGCCACACTGAAGACGAGACACCAGCAACAGTCCGCCGTCACTGTCTACACTAGATTCTTTCAGCCAAAGTAATTTCCTAATGATTTCACAGGATGCTTTCTTGAATGAACTGTGTAATTTGGTACTAATTACCAATAAAACAGAGACTGTGTTCAGGTTGATTACCAATGAATTCACTCCAGTGCCAGTCTTTCAGTCAGTGCACAGCAGTTCAACTGACCAAGCAGAAGTGTAAAATGTGTCTAGAAACAAGCATATGATCAACTAAAATATGAAGAAAGTTACCAATAATAAAGATAATTCAATAATGACTACATTTTGGAGATCAACAACTGCTTTTAAACTAAATACAAATAACTGTCTTTCTCTATATTTATATTTCCTGTAATTAATACCAAATTACACAGTTCATTACAGGGAACTTTCAAGAAATTCTAAGGAAATAATGGATCTTTAAAACAAAGAGTTACTGACATTTGTATTTATCAGAATTGAAAAATTAGAGCATATCAGTTTTGTCAAATGCATGATGGTAAAATATGTTAAAAAGGTGTCCCATGTGTTGAGGTTGTGCATCCAGCTGCCTTTGACTTAGTAAAACTGCACTGCAGACATGCATATTCTCCTCATCTTCACCTTTATTTTCATGTGTTAGTATAGGAGTAATATGTCTATAATGTATTATAATTAGTGCTGTCAAAAATATCGCATTATTAGGCGTCATTTTTTTAATCGCGAGATTAACGTTCTTTGTGACCTAGTGAACTTGTAGTTTTTTATAAGCTGTGGCCACTGCTAGTAACGTAAGAAAAACTACAGGATCGGGTTGTAAACCAGAAACAAAACAATAGGCACGCCCCACGCACGTGTTTGGTCTTGCCTGCTCGCTAGCTTTAAAAAAGCAGGCTAGCGATTTGTGTTGTCAAGCGCAAAACGCCGAAATGGATGCCAACAAGATTCTGAATAGAAAGTTTCAAAAAGTTGATGGGTCGACTGACAAGTCCAAAGTTATCTGTGTGTATCGTCGGTGTGAACCGAATTATCACCACAGCACACCCAGTCTGAAATACCACTTGATGGCCAAACACACGGCGAATTCTCCACTGCCTCCTTGTCAAAACCAGGCGACAATGGATGGCTTTCGACAGAGGCATATGGATTCTTGTATGTTCAGAGGAAACTTAAGAAAGGAAAGTTTAAGCCATGGTTTAACTGCACTGTAGGCTGAGTCCTAGTTTACAATGATGTGCACTTTGTAACTTTATCTTGTATCATCCTGTTTTGATCCCTTAGAAAGGGTTGTTGAAGGGGATTTTTTTTTAACCAAGTATTTATTTTTTTGTCATCTGTTTATTGACAGTGTTAAATTGTGTGAGATTTGATTCATTCAAATGTGAATGACTGCTCAAAGTGAGAATGTTAGTGTGAAATATAACACTACACGTTGTTGTTTTCAATTTAAAAACATTTGCACAAAGCAATCATCCACTATCCACTTTTCCATGCTGATAAGGGCATTAAAATGATAATTCAAGGGACTAGATAAAAATGTGCAATTAATTTGCGATTAATCGTGAGTTAACTATGACATTCATGAGATTAATCACAATTAAATATTTTAATCGATTGACAGCAATAATTATAATGTGTATGCCAAGGTGACATTGTAGTAAAAAAGGCTGTATTTCTTGACCTTTACAACATGCTATCACCGTCAAAGCACAGTTTAGGTCAAGTCAGTCAAGTTCACTGAAATACAACAAAGTCAGTAAATAATGAGTGTGAATGGGAGCATCTGTGCTCCAGTCGCCCACCAAAGGTTTCCATATGGACTACTAGACCTCGTTAGACCTTATTGCTGATGCCAGTGAAGACAGGAACTTTGAGAAACAAATGTTTTTTTTGTTTGTTTGTTTGTTTTTTTAAATCTAAACATACAAAATACAAGAAGAGGAACAACTCAGCAGTTGACTGATGGCTGTTTCTGTAACAAAACCTTTTTTGGGGGCAATGATAATCTCAAAGACCCTGAAACACTTACACTTTACACTGAACACGTCAGCTAAGCATATGGATGTGGTCTTATCAGATTTGATTGACAGTTGCCTTGCAACGTGAACCACAACAACCCCACTACAGTCATCAGATTTTGAATGAAATCTTAAAATTCTGATTGTGAGAAGAACGCAGACAAATCAACACACCTGTCACATGAAATAACTAAAACAAAAAATTGAATAGTGTGTTCATGTATTATCCCAGATGATGAAATATGATAAAATTTCTGGGTCTTTATATGAGCCACAACAAATATGCAGTATTTCTCCTCTATTATTTCTGTCTATTTGTACTCCATTTCATTTTATGATCTTTATATAATTTACCTAAATTAGCCATTTCTGAAAGGTGCTATATGAGGAAACCTGCCTTGCCAACCAGAGAATTTGCCTATAATTACTAAAGGCTGGTAGTTAGTATAAGTTAACTATATAAATGAGTACATCCTATTCAGCATATTGTGTGTAACTTTACAAAGCAGCCATTCAGATGTGTAGGGGTGCACTGTAAAGGTATATGCAATGTCTACTTTGTTTCCTAATCCCCATCCTTCCTGAAGCAAGCATTACCTGTATACTTGCTCATAACGTTGCCTATCTACAACTCATTGGTCTATACATAACCAATGAAAATGATAAATTTGGTAAATATTATTCAGCAGTACAGTAATGGTTTCATTTCCCCAGAATATGAACAGTCAGTTTGATGCAGAGAGCTTGTTTCGGTGAGGGAGCTGATTTCCATCTAGTTGATATGCAGGGAGAATGGGTCTATTATGACACATAACAACTCTCCACTGTCTACACATACACACCAGGCACACAGACACAGGCTCAAAAACACACAGCAGCAATAGTTGTTCCAGCCCAGTGAGATATGACTCAGTGACTCATAGAAATGTATGTGCGTGTGTGTGTGTGTGTGTGTGTGTGTGTGTGTGTGTGTGTGTGTGTGTGTGTGTGTGTGTGTGTGTCTTTCTTTTTTTTTACCCTGAGTCCCTCATCATTCTCGTCCTCATGTGCTGAACTGGAGGGAGACGGTGTGGCAGATTTACTTCCAGGAGGTGAGGGAGAATTGTGGGTAACAGAGTTCCCGCTCAGGCCCAGCTGGGATTGGTTGATGGTGGACAACTGACTTTGCTGGCTCATGCCTGAGTGGCTCCTGGGTCCAAGCGCTGCTTCGATTGGCTGCTGGCTGCTGGTAAACCGAGAATCAGAGTTGACCATCTGCTGCATCTGTGCAAAGACAACACATGATAATGGCTGTTAGCAAATATCAGGCTTCATTTGCAGTGTGATGACTTGATGGCTATGTTTTTCTTGCAACATCTCCAGAATATTCCAGTCAGCAGTTAGGTTTTTGTCACATCAGTAACAACTTTCTCACTATGAATGATGACACTTGTGCCAACAGTCTAGCTTACCATTATTCACCTGGTTTCGTAACCTTCAGAAAAAGCTATTTGGTGCCATTAATTCTGGTAGATGATGAAACAACTTCCACAAACGTCTGTTATGATAGCAAAGGAACTGAAGAAATATCAACTGGATGTAGGCCGTAGTAAATGGATTACAATTCCAATTAAAAACTGGCATTCTAAAAAAATCATTGAAAACACTATGAAAGGTCCTCCTCTTGGGTCATTCTTGGTCCATGTGAAAAAGCTTCGATGTGCACCGTCTTGCCTCGTGGTAGGAAATGTATAGCTCGTCCCACCCTTTGACTGATGAAGCTCTGAGTTCAACACGTCATTCAGAGATGAACTGTGTCATGTTGAAACAGCATCTAGCTGAGGTTGAGCTAACTGCATCCATGAAACCACCAAAGCAGTGCGAAGACTCTCTCAGTCTGAAAACATTGTGTGACCCATTATGAGCTTCGCTGCTCCTTGTTTTCTGCCCTCTGCTATTGTTGTTATTGCCATCGCTTCTGGCACTGTTTGCACCAAACGAACCTCAATCTTTCTCACTTGATGTTGTTTTCCACATGTTGCTCTGTATGAGCACTGTTCTGATACAGAGCAGAGCTTGTTATCAGCTGTGTTAATAAGACTCCAGAATTTGTTCGGTTCAATTTTGGTGTTGAGAGTGAAGATAGAAACTAGTGCTGTCAATCGATTAAAATATTTAATCGCGATTAATCTCATGAATGTCATAGTGAACTTGCGATTAACTGCAAATTAATCACACATTTTTATCTATTCTAAATGTCACTTGAATTATCATTTTAATACTGTTATCAGCATGGAAAAGTGGATAGGCTTGTTTTGTGCAAATGTTTTTAAATTGAAAACAACGTGTAGTGTTTTATTTCACACTAACATTCTCACTTTGAGCAGTCATTCACATTTGAATGAATCAAATCTCACAATTTAACACTGTCAATAAACAGATGACAAAAAAATAAAATAAATACTTGGTTAAAAAAAGCCCCTTCAACAACCCTTTCTAAGGGATCAAAACAGAGTGATCCAAGACAAAGTTACAAAGTGCACATCATTGTAAACTAGGACTCAGCCTATAGTGTAGTTAAACCATGGCTGAAACTTTCCTTTCTTAAGCTTCCTTTGAACATAATAGCATCCATATGCCTCTGTTGAAAGCCATCCATTGTCACCTGGTTTTGACAAGGAGGCAGTGGAGAATTCGCATTCGCCATGTGTTTGGCCATTAAGTGGTATTTCAGACTGGGTGTGCTGTGGTGATAATTCGGTTCACACCGACGATACACACAGATAACTTTGGACTTGTCAGTCGACCCATCAACTTTTTGAAACTAAAGTTTCTATTCAGAATCTTGTTGGCATCCATTTCGGCGTTTCGCGCTTGACAACACAAATCGCTAGCCTGCTTTTTTAAAGTTAGCGAGCAGGCAAGACCAAACACGTACGTGGGGCGTGCCTATTGTTTCGTTTCCAGTTTAGAATTGGATCCTGTAGTTTTTCTTATGTTACTAGCAGTGGCCACAGCTTATAAAAAACTACAAGTTCACTAGGTCACAAAGAGCGTAAATCTCACAATAAAAAAAATGACACCGTTAAAATTGATTTGCGTTAATAACGCAATATTTTTGACAGCACTAATGGAAACATGAATGCTTATAGCAAGTTGCTCCGTGTCTGCTGGTTGTGTAAACAGGCAACTGTTTAACCACCACAACACCTTTATAAGGCGACTTGAGGACATAGTGAAGCATTTAGCATCTTATGAACCAGACATTTTCCCTGGGAGTTGATGGAGAGCAAAACAGCCTTTAAACGTGAGTTAATACTGGACTTCAATTTATCAGGTAGTCCGAAACACAACTCCAAATTAAATATGCGTTTAAGCAGCTGTTTGCCAACATGTTCATACACCATCATAACTTTAGAAAATTGCAATGCATCAATGTTGAATCCACAGCTTGTTCCACTGGCCCCAAAAGAAAAACCAAATCAATCAATGCTGCTTTCAGTGTCACTGACACAGCTCCTGAACAGAAGGTGTGCCAAAACAGTATCTGAGCTACATAACATGATCATGTAACAGACCGAGCAGAGTCTGCTCTTGCTCGACAGGGTTTGGACAGTGTGCAGCCGTCCACGATTCACTCATAATGAAATCTGATAGTAACCGTGGCAACACAGGTCAGAAAGAAGATGGGATCAGAAGTCACACTCGTGCAAATACATCAACAGAGACTGTAAACTCCATTTGCTACACTCCAGAGAAGTTGTTACATAACTTTATCCAGAGGAGACGGTATGGTGTCCACAGGTGCAGACTGAAGACATAAAAGCACTGGTTTATTCCCTTGTGCATCCAGGTCCACAATAATTTGTCAGAAAGCTGATGTACTGCAAGATATTAAGTGACCAGACAGCCCTGTCCACAGTTTTACTGCCACACCTGTGCCATGAATGCATAATGCTTCATTGTGCTTGCATTGTGCCCGTCAGAGCAAATGTTTCCCAAGAGACAGTGAGGACAATCTTGAATAAATCTCATATAAAATGAATGTTAATATAAACCGAAACTTCTCCGCCATCTAACAAAAAGCAGTGATTCTTTATAGTCTGAAGCAGTTTTGGACTCATGGGAGGACGTTATTTCACGGCATAGTTTTCTGTGTGATCCTTCCTTTTCACTGTGTACTTGTGTAGATCAGTCTTAACTGACAACACCAAAATATGAGCAGTCTGGCAGTGACTCAGTCATCAGTGATCGTCTGTCCATTTCTCAGGAAAACAAAAGTTACCATTGCTTAGCACAGCATGGGAACTTTGACACCTATCGTCACAAATATGAAGATGGGTTGATGATGTGTATTAAGTTTCCTCTCAGTAAGCATCGAATAATAGCGGATGTGGTCTGGTGTGCTGTGCCCCTCTCAGGAGCACATTACCTGAACTCGGTTCCCGGCAACAGCCTCTGAATACTGCTGTGGTATTTAGATGGAACACAGAGTGACATTTCTCTAACATGGGAAGAGGCTTTCAGATTGACGTATGCGCTGCTAGAAATGCTGAAAAATAATAGCTGTGGTTTGGCATTGGTTGGGTTGGGACTTAAAGAAATGTCATATTAGCAAACAGTCAAAATGTATTACTGTCATAATCCTCCACAAAGCATTTGCTGTCAGATTTATGCGTGAAAGCTCTCCTCAAACTGTTTGATAGCATCTGTTTTTAAGCCCTGATGGAGACACAGTGTTCATTAAGACAAATACATGTATTTAAATGAACAAATCAAATCCTTTTCTTTCTCACTGAAAAACATTACGTTTGCCGGTCAAATTGAATTAATGAAAACTCTTACACATGATTACATTATATGTCATACAATTAGTATGACTGTACGTAATATATGTGACAGACTGATACTTTGAACGATTAAATATGTTTACTTGACTGAGTATGGTATTTTAATGAAGGGAAAGGAGGTGTAGCTGTCAGCGATTTATGTGGTGGCATTAAGCAGCGTCTGCTGATAGGGATGGGAGGTCACAAGGTCAAATAAGTAGGAGCTGAAAACACGACCAACGGAAAAAATATGAATTGTATTTTCCCTTGCAGGGTGGGGGGGTAAGGTCGGGAGAACATGTCTGATGATGGTCTAAGACAATATCAGAGGGGAACCCCCTGATGAAAGCAGGGCAACTGATGACTGACTCATGTCGAGAAGGAAAGGAAAGCAGCTCACAGCAGCATCGGCACATCGGTGTGGTTAATGATGGGAATTCAATATGAAAAGCAGAGTCATCCCAATCTGTTCTTGATTTTAGTCTTTTTTTGTATTTCATGAACACACAAAGTGCCAAACAAATAACATTTCAAAATAGAAGAAAGATATATTGATATTCAAGTTTTAATATTAGAACCTGGGCGACTGGTTGTTTTTATAAGTCATTAATCTGCTCTCTTCAAATGTTGTTTGTAACACTTCAAACACCGAAATATCAAATTCATTGTGATGTAATGTAATAAGAAAAGCAACAAATTCTCAGACTTAAGAACCTGGAGTTATCAAAATATTCGTGTTTATATATCAGAATCAGAATCAGAATCAGAAAAGCCTTTACTGCCAAATACGATTTTACACATACGAGGAATTTGCTTTGGCGAAGTTGGTGCATGACACATCTAGAAATATATATACACAGAGTTATGGCAATGTCAATGTGACACACACACACAAACACACACACACACACACACACATATATACACACACATACATACATACATATATATGTGTGTGTACATAAATATGTACACACACACACACACACACATATATCACATCACAATTGACTAACTTACGGCAGCTGTAATTAGGACAGTGACTTAAATTTGAGCTGTTTTTGTGGTTGACAGTTATTTGATTTCAAAATGAAATATCACTGTGTCGTATGGATATAATCTTGCATCATGTATCAAATTTTCTGTCAGGATATTGATACATATCAGCATATTGTACAATGTCTGGAAATGTAATGGAAGAACTGAAAGTGAACTGAATGTTTTTGGATGTTCCATTAACCTGTAATATCAAGGTACTTCATCACATTGACACAAAAGTCCTATAAATCCAACATTCCCACAGAGCAGCTCATTGATTTGCATGACTGCCAACAGTGGCCTAATAAAACGAGAGCTATGAAAGGATTGTAAACTTGGTATAAAATACTTACTGTGAGACTGCTTTGACGGCAGTCTCACAGTGAAGAGTCATATTGCCTCACTGTGCTGTCACGTGTTCGTCCTTATAGGAAGGTGTTCTATTCTTTGTTCATCCACGCCAACAGCTCAGTTCCTCCATTTGTTTCTTGCGAGGTGCTGCTGCTAACTTGAAATGACTAAAGGCTGAATCACTTAGCAACATCAGTGCACAACAGACAAAAGAAAAACAATCACTTACTACAGTTAAATGTACACAACATGGATGATGACTTTGAACCAGTTAGAACAATATCGTCAGCAGAAAAGCACAGTTCTCTCAGCCAATCGCTTCAGACATTAACCTTCAATCAGACGGCAGTCACAACTAAAGAAAGAGCAGTCAAGATCTCAGTATTAACCGCAACTGAGTAGCCTTGCCTCCGAGGGGAATAATACACACACACACACACACACACACACACACACACACACACACACACACACTGACTTGAATCTTTCGAGCCCCCCACCCATCCCGATTAGGCTGAACCAGGCACGGTTGCCAGGCAACCATCATTCATGGACTGGCAGTAAATGAATGTTAGTATGAGAATATAAAAGCGAGGTAGAGAGAAGGCGAGAGAGAAAAGGTAATACTGAGACATGCAGAGATGGAAAATAAGACCCTGCAGGCCACTGAAATAATTATCTCCACTGTTAACCACTCAATAGATAAGTTAGTCTCAATCAAACACACAAGAGAGGAATAATCTGAATTTAATGAAAAGTTATCAACAACCGTCAACATCCATGTTGTGATGTTTTATAAAAAGCTTATCACGAGGTTTCAAACTGACATTTAATAATATAGCAGGTGAATTTAATACAGAGATGGAAACAACAGACAGAAAGATAGAAAGATCAAGAGTGGGAGGTGAGAAAGTTTCATTCTTACCAAAATGAGAGAAATCTTTATTACATGTACTGACACATACAGTAAATGTCTGTCATCCCACTGAATACTCAGCTTCTGTGGCAGTTGAAGTACCTCAGTCTGAGGTGATTCTTTCATTTCTTTACTGTATGACACACTCAGTCACATCTGAATGTCACAGCTAAAAGCCAGATTTTCACTTTACTGTGAAACGAAGACTTAAAATATGAGAAAAATGTCACATCGACCAGCTGCCATGATTCAAATAACAGTGCCCCGGGCAATATCCTATTTCACTCAGTTAAACTGAATAAAATATGAAAGCATATATTTAACATAATATATCAACTGGCTGTCAGTTTAAATCTTAAGGCTCACTGAGACCCCCAGTTTTCTTCCAATAAGTAACGTCAAAGTGTCTTTGAGCAGGACACAAAGTGACAGTCCACTCTGAATGTATTCTGAGTATCAAGCACAATCCAAGGTGACTGTCCAGTGTGTGTAATGTCCTCATGTTGGGAAGCAGCAGGTCTGGTCAGTCTGCTCGCATTCATCTCGGTTTCAATGATTTCATTGGTGAAAGGCTTAATAGTGAAAAAAGTATGTAAAGCTTCATAGAAATGTCTAAAGTCACACCGACAGCATAATGCACTTCTCTGCCGTCTGTGTGTGTGCACAGAATTTTGCCAAGTATTGCTTAACATGCTGCCTCTGGCAGCACTTTAGATTTGTGAGGAGAGCAACAGCACAACAGAAGTGAATTGCGTAGCAGCACTGATTTAAGAGCTTTTAATGCACGTTTTGATGCTCTGGAGTGTCATCCTTGAGCTGGTCTTTGACATCAGATGGTAGCTCTGTTGTAGTGAACAGCTACCAGTTAAAATGTGAAACAGGGGGACAGTGGAAAACAAGGAACTTAGTCAGTTTCCAATACGATTGTCCTAATATCAACACCAGTATCTGAAATGCCTCCATTACAGCCTAAAATGCTGGATCAGGTATCAGCGAGCACGTGAGTCTGTGCACCGATCCAATATCATGGAATTTATTAGCCCCGAAACGGAACCCTGCTACTTCACAGCAGTGTCACATACACCTGTGGCAACTTAACAGATTTGTTACTGCACAAACAGCCAATATCTACAAATGGAAAGTGGCTTGTGTAGCTTCAAGCACATGTCAGCAAACTACACTTGTCCTTTGTGTGTCCATTGAGAAGGGTATTGGCCAATATGCAAAGTTCAGGTATCAGGAAGGAAAAAATGCTCTTGGACCATCTTTAGTTTCCAAAGATAAATACATAAAACATGACAAATCGAGAGGAAGGAAAAATGTACTTTCGTGGTTTTAAATAATTTTACATTAAAATTATGTGAATTAGAGTAAAAAATCTGTATTTTTTGGTAGATTTGATTAGGTTGACAAAAAAATGGTGTTACTATTTAGAATTTTAAAACTCCCACACACTCATAGTCAACAAAGGGGCCGCTTACTACATCTGATTGGACCTCTCTTAAGCACTGTGTGGACATCTACAGACTCTGGGACAACTTTCACATCTATCATTCTTTTCAACATCCCCTCCACTTTTCCTTCTTGTTCCTTCATTTGGGTGTGTGTGTGCTGAAGGGGGAATGTTTCTCTGTGCTCAACATAAATCTAAACTCATGTACTAATGAGCAGGTTTTGGGACATCACAACTAGTTTGGGAGCCAATCGTTAGGCCAGTATGAAACAGACGCAGAAGGGATGTGGAAGCACCTCCAGTGCACACAGAGCGAAATTTTGAGTGAAGCAGCACACAGCAGTTAAACCTGAAATGAACAATATTTGTATATTCATGGAGTCTGGACTTTTCAGTGAAGGAGAAAAATGGATAGAATTTCTTTTTAAATTTAACAAGGAAATTAAACGTTTTTGGGTAAAAAAACAAACAAACATGTGAGACACAAATCATCATTCGAAGCAGAGCATTAAAGCAGTCTGTCTGGAAGAGATCTTAAACCTAACTTCAAACCAACTTTCAAATCTGACTGCATACCACCTCGCTTCCATTTCCCTGTTACTCATTACTAAGGAAAAATAAATGTGTGATTTATCTATGGCCACTTACCACAGACAGAGTACTGGTCATTGGGCCGCCATTCGGGCTGAATGTGCCACCATCTTGGTTCAACATAGCAGCTCCATCTTGGCTACCAGGCATGCCAGGCAGTTCCATGCCCTGCAGCTGGTAGGGGTGGTGTGGGGCTGAGCTGGAGGGGGGGTCCAGAGGGTGGTACGGTCCAGAGGGAGAATCATGGGGGAGATGGGGGGGCAGCATGTGGTCTGGCAGGGTGGGGGGAGTGATGGGTGGGATGTTGAAGTCCTCGTCACCCAAACCACCCACTGAGTATGACTAAAGAGGGACAAGATTGAAGACAATACAGTTAAAGACACCTGTAAAGCCACACCTTTCAAATTCCATTATTGTATTTTAAATCTTATTTATCACACTGTTGTTTTCATTTCTGACTCTTCTCTGTTGTGGGACAAAGTCAAGTTCAGGGGAAGACACAGAATGGGAAGTGTTGCCTTCAGCAAAGTGACAACTATGGGAAAATCAATAAGAATTACATAGGGGACTATAAGAGACCACAGTGTCATGAAACATTACTGTCAGAGATAATAGATGGAAAAAGTGCCCATCACCATTACCCCAGAACGCGGAATCCAGTGTGAGCTACAGCTCTGTGTTGTGTCACGCAGTCATTCTTCCTCAGCAGAACTCCTATCACAGACTAATTATCACTAATGATATTCCCAGCCTTGAACAAAAAGCCTTGTGAGCAAATACTCACTCATTCAGCTACACAACAACACAGTAATTTATATGTACAAGCCCTTTTGCCTGAGAGAATACACACAGGCAGATCATTGTGTATAAAAATATATCAATGCTTATCTGGCACACAAAAAGGAAACCAGTAGCAGTCCTACATGTGATAATGAATTATTCTGAGAGCAAAGACAAATGAGAGGGAGACATGAAGGGGGAAATGGAGTGAGAGAATCATGCAAGAGAAGAGTGAGAGACACAAGGGTGAAAAGAGAGAGAGAGAGGCAGTGTTGGAGAAGCTCTCTCATACTAATCTGACAGAGGAGATCTTTTATAGAGACTGACAGCCTTTTCTGCTTGGCTAGCCACACCAGTCTCTCCCTCTCGTGCTCTTTTGCTCTTCATCTCTCACCAACCTTCTCCTTCCACCCCTCTTTTGCTCTCTCGCTCTTCTAATCTCATCCTCCATTTCTCTCTCATCTCTCTCTCTCTCTCACTCTTTCATTCTCTCTCACTCTCTATTCTACCTCAAACCCACAGTGCAGCGTTGAGTTATGAGTTGCACGTCTTGTGAGCGGAGTGATGAGTGAGTTGGGGGTTGAGTTATGAGATGTATATGCTCGCTATGTAATTAAAAACCACTGTGGTAAGCCACCATTTGAGTTGACAGTTTCACCATTTTAAAAATAAAAGGTTGGAAATAGAAAAGAGAAATATGCAATATGGAAGACGGAAAATGATCGAACATCTTGCGCCCCAACAGCTACAAATTTCTCCCCTTTCCAGTGTAAATTCACCAGGATCTCATTTGAAGATATAATCAAATAATAATATCTAAGGGCCAGTTCAGCCATTCAATTGTGCACATCCAAAAGTGGGAAAATCGATGCTGCAGAGCCACAGATACACTTAGTATCTATTATACACCAAGCTCCAAAACTCTGAATCCTACACTTCCCATAATGCAATTCAATACCATCTAGACTTCGACATGTAAAATCAGTGTTATTCCCCTATAATTACGGTTAAAAGGATCTGCAGCAGACCCATTAGGACATGTAACTTTAGCCTCTAATTTCAGGAATGCACCCTGCATTTTCCCTGCTGTCCTCATGCAAGTATTTCTGGTGCAACTAGAAACAGGTTTTTACGATTTATTTATAGGGCTCCACAGCTTCTACATACAATAGTGTATTTCAGCTGTCATCATCATGGTTACAAGATCACAGACTACTGGATCCTGAGGAGGCTTTTGATGTTGTAGATCTCACAGATTCTCTGTAAAGATCTCAGCCATGACCAACTCAGACTCCGATCAATGCCAAACATGTCTGAATCTTATGAGATACTAAATTGAACTATTGAAACCTTCGTGTTGGAATTTAAACACTGAATTTATAGCACTGAAATATCTTTCAACTTTAAAAGCCATTGATCTATCAAGCTCAATTTATGTAGCTCTATTTAGAGTTCACTGAAGGCCCATTTTCATAGATGACTACATATCACAATATTGTATGGAATAAGACGAAAGGTCACTCATCAAGTTCTCTGGTCCTGTTCTGAAATCAAGAATCTAGTCGTTCGGTTTCGTTCTGGAGCCATCCATCCAGTTAGCTACTTTGTTAGCTAAAAAGTTAACCCTTGGGTGTTTGGCCATTTTCTCCTCCCAGCAGTGAGCGTAGTAAATGTTAATGTGTTCTGAGTCTGAGTGTAGCCAACATCATACTTACTACACTGTGTTTATCAGGTCCTGACAAACCAACAGGTCCAACAGTGGGTTTCATGGTCTTACACTTAGACACTGTGTCCCGTTGGAGCTCAGAGCTCTGCATAAATTACACTGCTTGTCTGTTGTCTGTCTGCTTCTCTCTCTCCCTCTCTCGTCTACTCTCTCTATCATTTCCTCAAGTTCTGCATAAATTACTCCTGTCTCTCTCTTTCCCTCCCTGCTTTTCCATTCATGTCAGTACAAAAGCCTGTTCCCTGTGTGCTGGGAGCTTCTAGAAAGACTACTGTAGTCAGGATTAAGTCCTTCACAACTCCATGTTCATGACCGTTTCATATAATATGAAAAAGCACTTATGTCTGTTGGACATGAATAATGTGTGACCATCATCATCAGTTTCTATCATCAGAATGGTGATTAAATGTCTGTAGGTGCGGTAGATGACAGATATGTAAAGGTATCTGATACACAATTAGATTAGACTGAAACTGTCTGAAATTTGAATGCATTTCTGTGCTTATCTGATGAACGGTTACATTTTATGGGTCTATTTATGCACATGTCAATCTGTAAATATCATCTTGTAATGAGGATATCTGGCATATTCAAATGGTATGGACACATTCATAGAATTGTTTATCTCCATGTGCCTTTTTATTTTAGGTGTATAACAAGGTAATTTGAGAAATATAGGACAATTTCTCTCCATGCATGTATCCACACATGATTATATATGCTGTACTGTCTGTCTACTTAAAAACTCCAGCTGCCAGGATGATGTAAATCTTCTCTCTCTCTTTGTCAGTATGGTCCCTCTTCTAGCATATTTTGAATAGTTAATGCTGAGTAGCCTAAGAGGCAGATACATATCAATTATTATGAAAGTATCCTTTGAGGGCTCCAAACACACACACACACACACACACACACACACACACACACACACACACACACACACACACACACACACACAAACACACACACTGTCACACAGACAGTACACTGCGTGATGAATGGCTGATTGACATCTCTCACATTCTATTTTCATTGCTGTTCTCTGCAATCAACTAATAAAGTCTGATAGAAGGAGTGTGTGTGTGTGTGTGTGTGTGTGTGTGTGTGTGTGTGTGTGTGTGTGTGTGTGTGTGTGTGTGTGTGTGTGTGTGTGTGTGTGTTGAGAGACAAAGAGACAAAGCTAGTCAGCAGGCAGCACGTGTTTTTATGGATGAAAGAACAGGAGAGAATACAGAAACAGTTTTCACAGTTTTTTCTTCATCTGTCACCATAATAATGTGAAAAAATGTGCGTGCATGACTGTATATGACTGTGTGCGAGAGTTGGGAGATTCCTTTCAACCATTTTGTTGGCCCCATGTTTCGTCCACTCACGCTTGATATTTAATCCACTGACATGTTGGAATTTTCCAAATTATGTTGGACACATCAATCTACACGCCTCTGAGGCATAGAGATAAATGTTTTGTGTTGCCAGTGCTATTGAGTATTTACAAGGAATCATTTGAAATCCTGAAATAAAGTGTAAGGTTAAAGCTTCTAACAATAAATAATGAACCTCTTTCACACGATACAGGGCTTTATTTTCGAGGAAGTATATGTGCGTTGTGATGCCTCATACCAGTAAAATGGCATTCATATTAGATGTTTGCAGGTTTTTAGCTCGACTACACCCATACCATGCACAATTCAAAGCACATTTGGGTTCTGTAAAATGTTCATGGCACGACCACAAAACCACTTCAGAAACGACCCTTTGCAAGCGCTTTCAAACCTTTCTAGACGCTCTTGGAACGATCATAGAACTGGATTGTAACTTTCTCACGAACTTGCTCAATGACTATACATCAGGCCACAGATACTCCACCAGAGAGGGAAGTTGCATACTGACTCAAACACAAGAGGTGTGACAAGCAGCCTTTCATTGTGAATTTAAACTCCAAAGCAGCTCCCAGCTTTGCCATGCGCCATTTACGACTCAAAAGCGGACCCAAGGTGTGAACTAGAGAAGCTGACAACGGTTCAACTTAATGCAAACTTCCTCTGTGGGATGGGCGACACAACCAGGAGACGACCAGTCATGCTTGTTTTGATGTACTACACAAGCAGACACACTAGCAATATCCAGAGCAAGTTTTTTTTGGCCCATATCCCGATCCAAGTCATAATATTGGGTATCTCCAATATCAAGTCAGATCCAACACTATATTTACCTAAAAGTTCATTAAATACACTGAAATAACAGCTGTAACATTTGTCATAAAATACTTGTTCCAATTGCTAAAGGCCCTGGTCCAAAGCTATCAGTGTAAATTACTGAGCTGAGATTAAGGAATGAAACTGACAATGCTCTACAGCAGGTCTTTCCGAAGTCCAGAAAAGAACAGCAAGTCAATCCAGACCCAGACCATACCCGTCAACTGACAGCCCCCTGGTCACATCCAGCACACCACATTCCCCTGAATTCAGATCTTAATGTTACTGGCTAATGGAAAGGGTCTGGGCCGTCCTGAGAGTGATGGTTGATGAGCTTGTCTTGCTTGAATATTCAGTGTAGCTGGAGATCATTCACAGAGACCCTGTCCTCAGATGAATACGGTTTTAACATTGACATTTGACATTGTTGTCATGGCGATGTAAACTGCTGTAAAGCGTGTTGTGTGTTGTTGCTGCTGAGTTCACACATTAACGTCATACCAGAGAAGTTGCTATCAGCTCCTAAATCACAGACACTGAATGTGTCTCCTTTCCTCTGGTATACAATAATTCATGGAAATGCAGTTGTAAGAATAAGTCTGAGTCAGAAATAAATATGGACAAACTGTCAGACTCCGTTTCATTCTGGCCCAATCACAAGAGATGTGATAATTGATTAAATATGACTCTGTTATCATCACTCATTCAGAGAATGAGAAGCTGCTACCTGAATGTTTTGTGTACTAAAGGAGAGACAATGCAATGCTGACAATTAACAAATTGTACAAACCAATCAACGGTGCAACCAATGAATATTAAACACCTCAGGTAATAGAAAAATCTGCCGTTGCAACACTCTTTGCAAGCAGGTGACACAAGTGTCAAAGTTGCCTTTCATCTGTTTCAAACTTTCATTGTCTGTAGATGGAGAACATCAGCTTGTTTACATCTGCAGGTCTAAACTGCTTCTTTGCTTCCATATATGACAAGTGGTGAAGATTAGACCGTGTTTATGTGAGAGCTTCAATGTAAATCATCACAATCATCTCAAAGACTGGAGCGTTGCCATGGCAATGTTGTGTTTGCATGTGTAAGTGTGTGTGCATTCACCCAAGGCAGACGGTGCGAGTCAGCCATGTGTGTGTCCCTCCTCCAGTGCTGTGAGGGTGGGTTGTGGGGCGTCACCTTGCTGAGAGGGTGAGGGGGCTGTGGCACACGGAACTGTGGGAAGAATCACAGAGACAAACAAAGGTTTAAATGGATGCAGAGGCCAGGAAAAGGTCAGAGGTCAAATGAGAAGGTCGTGAAGAGGAGCAGTGACAAAGCTGGAGAGAGAGAGAGAGAGAGAGAGAGACAGAGAGAGACAGAGAGAGAGAGAGAGAGACAGAGAGAGAGAGAGATATTCTCCACCAGGCCTCGGTCTCCCACACACAGGTCAAAACCATGTTTTATCTTTATAGTTAGGTAATATTGCTTTTACTTCAGCACCAACTAACAGCTACAACACAATTGAGTTGTCAAAGAAAGAGAGAGAAATAAAACAAAAGTCAGAGAGCTATTTAGAGGAAAAGAATACGATTGGTAGAGGCTGTAAAGAAATTGCTCATTCATTCCCTCCACAGTTAATCCCTGATAAGAAAAGGTTACATCGAGTGCTGCCAAGCTGCAATGAAGGAATAAACGCAAACAAATAAAAATATCATACTCAGATAACAGCACTGGCACAGACAGGCTAGTTAGGCTGAGTAGAGACAAGCGTAGTGACCACCATATTTTTTCTACGCCTCTACGTCACATTTGTCCATTTCTATACAGTCACATCTGGAAGCTTCGCAGTAAAACCCAAACCACCGAGCAGCTCTGTGAATCTGGACAGACACGATATAGACACTAAGGAAGAGTTCAGTATTCTCAGAAATATGCTCATTTGCTTTTGAATAACAAGGATCAATAGAGCTGTCATATCTGTCCATTTAATATGAACCTGGAGCCAGGAGCTGGCTAGGTTAGCTTTGCATACAGACTGTAAACAGGATTCTGTGCAGGCAGCCCATGAAGGCTGCAGGAAGTCACTGCATACACATATAGTCCAGGTGGTGACCCTCCATTAAACCCCAACTTATTGTTTATATATATATATATATATATATATATATATTTTTTTTTTTTTTTTTTTTTTTTTTTCTTCTAAGGATTAAAGAAAGAAAAAATAATCTGCTAATTTAGTGGTAATGATTTTGATACCTTCTGGACAGAAATTAGGTTTCCATTAATTGTTAATGAATCCTAATGACTTTGGTGAGCCCTTGGTTTTCAGATATTCATGTTCCCCAAAGTATGACTTGTAATTACTTTGGTGATCCCTTAACTTTTCACACAGCACCATCATTAGGTCAAAATTTCAATTTGTCCAATACTATAGTTTATGAATGAATACCTGCAAAAATTCAGCCTCTGCTGTACAGCACTGTGTTTAGTGCTAATTAGCAAATGTTAGCATTCTAACCAGATTACCTGAGAGGGTGATCAAGGTAAATACTGTACCTGAACAAGTAACTTAAACATTAGCATGTTAGCATTACCATGTAGACTGTTAGTCCTGTTTTCTTCATGCTCTCAGTTCAAAGTGGGACTGCACAAAGTGACACCACCTTTCTCCTTTTTTTCTTAAAATAAACTGTCAATGTCAATTGTGAATGAGTAAAGCACTCAGGAGGTCTATGTTTGTGTTCAGAGTGAGATTAATAAAATCATGCGTTTGCATAGCTTGAGGAACAGTTTCAGAGTTCAGTGCCTTGCTCAAATGCAAATGATTGGGGTAGAGAGTCTTATTCATTTCTGTCAGCACCTTTGTCACAATGTGTGTTAATAAAGACAGTATTTGATGTCTTTAAAGGCCATAAGATTTGTCACAGAAAACCCATAACTTAATACTTGAACATCCTGCAAATCTACATGTGCAGCACTGATACTGTTTTTTTGAGCCTTTCTCCCTTTCAAAGCAGCATAGTAGTCATTTTCTTTCTCCCTTTTTCAGCTTTCACACAGTACTGCTGCTCCATTAACAATTCAAAAACTGACATGGATGAGGGTCAGACTGGACTGAAATTGGTCACATTCATCACAACAACCTCTGACTTTGCAATGTCATCAATAATAAAGACATAAATTCTTATTCCACACACCACACCGCATCTTCTTATGGCACAACACTATGAATAAAACATCAAATCATACATTCCTATACCACACAATATTCTCTATAGTGTACTCTATGAATAATGTATCTCTTGCTGACTTTCTTATTAATATGGGCTTTGCTTGGTACTGAGGTAAGTCAGAACTAACAAACACACATCTCACTCTCTGGAGGATTCACTAGCCCTCTGGAGACCACGTAGTGAATATCGTTCCACCAACAGCCACAGAAAAACTGTGTTTGCAGCAGAGTGTAATCTAAAAACAGCTGATCTGTAATGCACCGGCCATCGCATTCAAGTGACGTAACAGGACAGCTGTACACACGCCATCAACTACCCTTGAGCCCTAAAGGTATGCAATGAATGCCGTGCTCCATCCATCTATCATCTAAAATTCAACTGCTCAACATATAATGGGTAGAATTCCCAAAAATGACAGACATGAATAGTTGATGGGATGAATATGTAATGTAACTGAATTGCCATACATGTAGTTGCTCTCAAAACTTATTCTGATAAACACATGAATGATTTGATAAAAGATGATGTAATCTCACATACACTATATCACAACTCCCACTGCTTCACTCTTTCAGTCCTTTGTCCAATGAAAATACTAAAAGCTCTCTCATGGATCATCTTGAGCTCTGGGAAATCGAGATGGCCATTTTTCACTGTCTTCTGTTACAAACTGAACATTAACTGGAGCTGAATGATTAGCTAATTAATCAATCAGTTGATCAACAGAAAATTAACTAAGAACTATTTTGAAACTCAATTAAACATCAGTTTTCAGATGGTCCCAGCTTCTCAAATGAGACAATGTGCTGTTTTGTTTTTTTCCTTTTTTTTGTTCATTACAGTAAATTGAATATCTTTGGGTTTTGCTTGGGCTGCACGGTGGCGCAGCAGGTAGTGTGCGTGCCTCACAGCAAGAAGGTTGCCGGTTCGATCCCCGGGTCAGACGGGGCCTTTCTGTGTGAAGTTTGCATGTTCTTCCCGTGCATGCGTGGGTTCTCTCCGGGTACTCCGGCTTCCTCCCACAGACCAAAAACATGCTCATTAGGTTAATTGATGACTCTAAATTGTCCGTGAGTGTGAATGTTTGTTTGTCCTTGCATGTGGCCCTGCAATCGGCTGGCAACCGGTTCAGGGTGTACCCCGCCTCTCGCCCATTGTAGCTGGGATAGGCTCCAGCCCCCCGCAACCCCGAAAGGGATAGGCAGTATAGATAATGGATGGATGGATGGGTTTTGCTTTGTCAACCAAAAAACTACATCCTTTGACTCGACAATATTGTCATGAATCAGAAGATTCATTGATTAATCTGGCAAATAACCAGAAGATTCATCCATAATGAAAATAATCATTAACTGCAGCCTTTAACTATTTCCATAAATAACTAATTTTACAAGAGTGAACAGATTAATCAGCAATGAAAATATTTTGTATTTGCAGCCCAGCCCAGCTAGTGTGACCTTTTATTATTCAACATATACACTAGCCAATGTGTCAGTCATAGGCCCTTTAAGGAGCAAACGGTTCATTTCAGTGTCATTTCAATGTAACTTTATATGCCGTTAAGAAGGATGTATGAAGAAAATGAGAGTGAGGGGTTATTTCTACAGAAATTCACTTACTGATGTAGTTAACACTATGGGAGGAATAATGATTGTGTGTGCATATTGGAGAGACAGATGTATTTACACCTTGCATTGTAACCACATTTGGTTACAATGCATCAGATTTTTGTCTTTACAATTACACATGGCTGTCTGTGATTTGTACACAGAGCATCACAAGTGGTCAAGAATGAACACCAACCAGTACTGAACCATAGCACTGTTCATCAAATCAAAATCAAACTCAAAAAAATAGATTTTTTCTTATTTAAAATAGCTCTTCATGCCTTTATTAAAATAGATCGAATCTAAGAGCATAGATACTCATTCAAACTATATTTCTGTTAGAATTTCAAGTTAATCAACAAAAATGGATCATTCGGTCTTTGGTTATTGCTATTTTTCAAGGTTTCAAAGATAATAATGGAAAATTGATCATATCATAGTATTAGTTTGAGCAAGCTAATGCCATGCAAACATCCTAGGCACTGCTTTAAAAGCCAGAATTGCATGTGATAAGCGACTCCTGTGGCAATCCACACAAACTGCTCAAAAATACTACACAAACTGCAGTAGTTCTCTATCTGTATAGGAAAAGAAAAAGAAAATCATTGCAATTCTTTATGTGCCTCGGGTTGATTGCAGTAAGCGATATTGATTTGTGGAACAGGATGGGAGAAAAAGTTGATGCAACTGAAAATGAGTGAAAAGTTAAATAGCTAAAGCTGAGCTCAAAGACACAGTGAGGAATGACAATCTGAAAGAAACTATCAACAAAGATCTGCTGTGAAAGTGGAGCGAACTCACTGTTTTTAAGAAGGGTCTTTATGAGAGCCTTCAACAAACACATCTGAATGGCTTTTCTGAATGTCAAGTGTAATAAAGCCCATTGTAATAGAATCACAATGGAAAATGGTTTGTCAAAGCTCAGGGGCGTAAATAAAGACAGTGCAGCCAGTGCAGTGGGCACTGGGGCCCATGGGCTGGGGTGGGGGCCCATGGAGAGAACAGGCCCTGAATACACTTAGATTTTTGCTCCTTGTCTTGCCAGTACAGCTGCAACCACAACTAGATTTTTAAATAACTATTAAGCTGAGAGCTGATAAATGTTCAAATTGTCCACCATCAAACCAAAATAACTCTTTTTGTTCTGCATTCTCACAAAGCTGCATGCACGTTATTATATATGGCAGCCAACAATATATCTAAGTGCAAGTAATGAATTCTCCTGAATCTAGTCAATCGTATATTATTCAACCAGGTTTAGTTAACGTCAGATAAGTGCTAATTAGATTCTAACAGCAGTTAGCTAACTTGAGCAACGCTTCACTAGATTCCATAACCAGATGTCAGCTGTTCTACATTCACCTCAAATTAATTGGAGTTATCGGCATTCGTTAGCACACAAAGTGTGATATGATAGATTTTTCTGTTGAGGAACTGACATGTGAAACCATGTAAGACTGACTTTGATAACCTCATAAACCAATTATCTACAAAGGCCCCAAAATGCAACAAGGTGTGTAAATGTCAGAAAGTTAAATCAACACCCCTAAACAACAAAAAAACTGAACGTTACCACCATCATTAAGGGAGGAATTATTGGAGGACTATGAGACTGCATTCTTTTTAGCTCGGCGTACCTAATAAACTGGCAACTGTATATACACTTACAGGCTTCAGACACATGCCAAAATTGCTCATAAAATTGTGTATTTTATGAGCAGTGCAGCACAGACACAAACAATAACCCAGACAAGTTCTGTAAATAGTGTACATGTGACATACAATTAATTTGTGTGTGTGTGTCCATTTGTCCCAAGAGACAAGGGCTCTGGGGAGAGAAGACCTGTTACTAAAAACAACCAGGGCATGTGGATTTGTATTCACTCTCCTTGCACTCAGAACAGTCGTGTTTAGTCGTCTTTTTTTAGACAGAATTGGATGGATTTAAGCCGCTCAACACAACTCCTCCCACTTTCAACTTTCTCTGAAAGAGGCACATAATAACTTGTCATAATCACCTAACCCGAAATTACATTACTTCATTACAAGGAGGAAGTAATATATTACTGTGAAGAGTTACTTCTGTAATGCACCGCTCAAAGCACCAGGCGAAGCGGCCACCTAAATTACAGCAAAAAATTTCAACAGTGATGGAGCCACTAATTGCAGAATGGATTGTTTCTTTGTTGTTACTTTTCTTATCAGGCAGATTGCTCGTCACCAGACTCGTCCACATGGTGTTGCAAAGGAACTGTTGAAAAGATTCATTAATTAGCCCTGTTTGGCTGATGGTGAGGAACACAGCTTGTGTCCACGATATATATACAATATAATATATTTGATATGCATATATTATATATTGAAATGTTTTGTTGAATGTAGCTGGTTGCATTGCTTATTTTGCACTATTGACTCAACTTCTTTCTTGGCTTAAATTGAGCAGTTGCTGTTATTCATTGATTGTACTTGAAAAATTGTACTTGAGTGCAGCAAAGGTCCCCTGTAGTAATCAACAGATATTATGCGTCAATAATGATTGATTTGTTTGGAACTATCGAGAGCTACTGTACATGAACCATGTGACTGCGTCGTTGTGAGATCAAAGAGTGTCTTATTCAACAGCTCTGAGATGGACTAACGTTTGTTTATGTTGTACATTCAATGCACGTCGGAGATGTTACGACACTTCAGTAATTAGTTCAATTTCAAATATAGCTCAATGCAATTAGAGATGAGGAAGTGTCAGAGAAACAACTTCATAGGGCATTAACTCACTCACTCTCTCTCTCTCTCTCCCACACACACACACACACACACACACACACACACACACACACACACACACACACACACAAACACACACATACAGTAACACTAACCTGATTGGTTGAGGCAAAGTCAAGGCCTGCGTCTGGCGTACCCAGGAACATGGTGTCCCCGTCCAGCTGGAGAGAACAAAAAGCAAGAGCAACAATGTCAACAAACTATAATCAACCACAGCAAACAGAGAGCAGCCAGCAAGGAGACAAAGAGTGGAGATGGAGGTAACAGATCACTGGCTCGCAGCCAGTATCAGCGATCAGTCCTCTGTCTGTGTGCCATCTCTTCAGACATTGAAAATCCTGCTGGTGGCCTGAGTGAGGACTGGTGAAGGTCTGGGTCCTGTTTTCCAGTTACAAACAACTCTGTTTCAAGTGTTTTCTATCATACATCCTTTTTTTATGAGAAGCACTTGTTGCATGTGATTTCTTTGTTGTAAAACACTGTGAGCTGCCTTTCTTATATGAAAGGTGCTATACGAATGAAATCAAATAGATCACTTTTATTATTATCATTATTATTATTATAATTATTATCAGTCTTAAGCTTAAATCATCGTCCATTGTCTTATCGTCCATGTCTTTGACACGGAGGCTGAGATGGGGTTATTTTATAGAAAGAAATCTGGATGCAAAATGTTTTAAGATTTACAGGTTTTATAGACTGTTATCAGGCATTGCTGTGGTGCAATTTCCCTTTCACACATATAGCATATGTACCGTTCGCTGGGCCATACTGTATGTAATTAACAAATGTCTCCACCCGAACAAAGTAATGACATCACTGCTGATGGATATTGTGCAGCAAAACAAATTCTGGCTGAAATTATCGAGATAATCTTGCAGTGTTACTTTATCTATGTGGGAAGGCAGACAACTTAATCAAAAGATCACACAGGGTCTCCACACTCATCATAGATCAGTGAACATCAGCATGGTTCCTAAACTGTATTAACTGTTCTGATTCAGCATCGCAGTCAGATTGGACTCTGGATGTGACTCCTGTTCCCCTTCTATTATCTTTTCACTCCTGTTGTCAGCAGATTTTAGGATATCAACTTTAAGATCTTAAGAGGATTTTTTGATCAAAATCCAAGCATCACCACAATATCAAAAACGAAGTATGTACATTAACACTACATACAGTACATACAGTAGAACAGAACAAATGCCCACAGCCCTATGATCAACACACCATCAATCCATAAAGACATACATTAATTTCTACAACTGGTCACTGACATCGCAGGCACAGAGGGATACATTTATAGATGCAAAAGAAGTAGAAAAATAAAGGTTTATATAATATAAAATCAAGAGTTTTCCCTCACAGTCACAGCATTCTGTGCTACACATCCTGGGGAGTGCTGGTGCTTCACCAAATCTCTGGGCCTACATAGCAATTTTAAGCAGGTTTGGAGTGTGTAGTTTGTTCACCCTGGAAAAGTGCCCAAATCAACAATACTCAGATTGTCAGTTTGTACTAGATCGAAATTCATGATTGTGCTGTTGATACACTTTTGTTACAAGGCAGTGACATTCCAAAGTCACAGTTTGACTGACATCTGTTGGTTTGCGGGTTACATAATTTCCTGATAGAAAACAGGAAATTATATCGCTTTCTTGCACATTGTGACAACATATATTATACAGCCCACTGCGAATCTTATTACTATGCAGTGTGTACTTTTACTTTCTTATTGCTCTGTTATCTCACTACACGTCCCTTCAGGTTTGAATGTCACTGTGCATGTTAAAGGTAAGCACCAGACAGCTGTTCATATCACCTTATCACATATTGACTTTAAGTGTGTACTCCTTCTGATATAACGAAGGTTACTTTTGTCCTCTGTTATAACATTATGTACAGTCAGAAAACACACTTCACTCAACCATTAATTTCTAGTTCTTTTTTCTAAATGAAATCTCCACTTCAAGACAATAATGAATCATAGATTTCTCCAGCCTTTGAATATAGTTTCACATCATTAATCTTAGTCCAGCTGCATGCAGGTTTGTTTTCACACATAACATTTTTGCATATTACTCTCTGGCACCCCTATCTGTTTTTAACAAAATGTCTATGTAAGCATAAAGTAACGGAGACTGAGCATTTTTTTGGCAACAAAAAAGCTGTCAAAACAACAACTTTGCTCTGCTGACACAGGCTAATGTGAGATGTGTTTTTAGCTTTGCTGTCGGTGCATATACTGGACTTGTGCTACAAAGGTGAGCTCATCATATTGACCCAGCTCCACTTAAAAGGGTCATCTCCTCTCCAGGTGATCTTCTTTCATGGTGCGACACCAGTGTGAAGACCTCGTTTCACAGAGACACACACATCCAATCCAGACTGAGCAGCATGAAAGCAATGCTGAAAGCATTACTGAGCTGACTCAAATGACTGATTAATTCATCAACAATAGAATTAATCAAGAAAATAATTGTTAGTTGCACCTATTAATGAAAGATACTAAAAAATATACAGTGACCTGCAACACAGTGCTAAAATATGTGAATATTTATAAATAACTAATGAGTGCTGCTGCAATCCAACACAGGTTTTTTGTTGACAACACTTTGTGTTGTATGTGTTCTTATCTACAGCATCTTACAGCCAGTTACATAAAGCCACTCTAAAGTGTATTCAACAACATCTTCAGGACCACAGACAATTGACATTAAGGAGCTCTTAACGGCAAACTCACTCTTATGTGAAAATTTTCGGAAAATTTCAGAGCAATTGTAGCGACACTCTTAAAAATACCCTTAACTTAAGATCAATTATTATCAATAAAAAGTCACCATTAAAACAGTCAAAATCAGGGCTACAAGTAACAGTCAATTTTTATTACAGATAAATCTGTGCTTTTGATTGGTCAGTCAGTAATGTGATCTATTCTGTCATTTAAGAGCTCAAAGTCTTGCCTTCAAATTGCTTATTTTGTTTTGAATTCTGAAACGACCAAAAGTATTCGATTTAAAAAGACTATACTGTATATACAAAAACATTTTTAAAGCTGTCACCAGCAAATGTTCTGTATTTTTATTAAATAAGTATTTATCAATTTGAATTATCAAACTGATTGACTAATCAATTATTCTATTAATTGTTATCGCTGTAGTCAAATTAAAGGTGGCACTGCAGCCACCAGGAAAGCAAAACAACAGACAAATACGTATCTGAGTCCTTAAATCATATTCAAATAATTCATGGTAGCCTGGGTCTGTTTATTGTATTCACTGACACACACACACACACACACACACACACACACACACACACACAGAACGTTTGAACAGGTGGGTAGAAACAAAGCACTGTCTCATATGCACTTACACACAGCCTCACACAGACACACACACACACACACACACACACACACACACACACACACACACACACACACACAGGTGGACAGGTGGACAGACAGGTGTAACTGCCCTATCCGTTTGCCAGCTGTTGGGTATTATGCAAATGAGGTATAGGTTTACAGAGTCAACAGACAACCAAAACAGAGTTGTGTCGTAACACACACACACACACACACACACACACACACACACACACACACACAAAATGTTCCTTATAGAATTAACAGTTCATTTTTAAACCTTGACATGCTACAGTTCTACATATCAAATAAGACCTAAGAAGAAGAGGGGACATGCTGCAGTTGCTGCTGTATGGTGATTGGATAAGAGATTCAACCATCACACCTGTCACCCCATGTGCAACATCTTTCACACCAGCACAACCTAATGGATCACAGCCAGTGTGACCATCTGGCTTAACCCTTACCTTCACCAGCTTCACCTGCTCTATGCTCTCATCTCAGGCTGATGCTGAAGTCCGAAGACTATAGATTATGGATCTAGTCCAATTCTGAGCTTTTATGGTCTTCATCATTTCAATCACAAAAACCCCGAACCCAAAGGCTACACACAAACAACAAACGTCTTTGACACTGATACGTGTTAGCAAATAATCTGCCAAGCGCCACCTTAAACTGAATCAGGCTAGAAAAGATGTAGATGGAGAGCTAAGCAGCTAATATGTTCCAGCTCCTCACAGGACAAATACAGCTCCCAAGATACAGTAAGTACTTTGAGAAGAGAGGAGAGGAGATAAGAGGGACAGAGAAAAAGGCCATGAGGGAAAGATAGTGATGATTTCTTTTCAGCAGGCAGTGTGAGAGGCAGGAAGAGTGGAATCTTCTACACTCTTCATCAGCCCTGGGAGGGAGGGAGGGAGGGAGGGAGGGAGGGAGGGAGGGACAGCCAGACTGTCGGTGACATTAGCTTCATGTATGCCTGCTCAACACTGATATGTTGAAATTAAATTGAAATGATGCCCTTTCAAGCAAAACTGTCTTCAGTGTTCAGAGTTCTGTCGTGTTGAGGCTATCGCTTTTGGTTTCTATGGTCATATGTGCCAAAGTTGGTAGGATGACTGAAGGTTAACTATGTTCAGAGATTCACTGATTCATATTGTCTATCTGTCTGCTCACTAAAGCAGAAATGCAAAGGACATTACATTTTTTCAAGAGACAACTGCTAAGAAAACTGAGAAATGGGTCTCTGGAGTTGACTTGTGTTATTTTTCATGATGTGTTGCCAACGTGCAAACTCGAAACAGAACTCACAACTTGTTAGGTAAATCATGGCGAGGAAATCTTGTGCTGGCTTACTCATAAACAGCAGTATCAGTTAGGTAGGAAAAGTTTTGATGCGCTGCGTTAACAGACTGAACTTGACAGAAACACCACTGCTTGGTTGTGTAGCTGATGGTGAGTCATGGCTGCGCTGCCCTACAGCAAACGGTCCACTGCTCCATTTCGTTAACCATGGAAGGATTTTTAGAAGATGCTAAATCATTTTTTTTACATGCATCCAACAGACCAAGATAGTTGACAGCAGGGCTGCAAGTATTAGTTCATTAACTGAAAAGCAAATATGCCACTATTTTGATAATTGTTGATTTTTAGACCTTTTCCACAACAAAATCTGCAAACATTTACTGGTTCCAGCATCTTAAATGGTAAGAATTAATGTGAATTGAAAAGAGTTCTGGACTGTTCTTCAAATAAAACAAGTGATACAGCTATGGGAAATTATAATTTTCTGACATTTCTTGGACACAAAGATGAGTAAAAAAAGAAACTGAAACATTAATGAATAATGAAATGGTTCCTGGTTCACAGGAAACACTAATCAAGGCTGTTTTGTCACAAAGCTCCAGGATCCAACTCCAGTATGCAAATGAGCAAAACACAAGTGTTTGGAGTATTATTATTTGTATTTTCAACATGTAATTTTCACCTTAAGTTTGGCAGTACGAATTTCTTTTCATCCAATTTTCACCTTATTTGTAACATTAAGAGTTACCAACGGTCACAACAAGAAGAGCCACAGCTTTGTGTGCTACACATACAGTATAAGCACACATACGATCACAAATCATCAGAAATCATGTCAAGTATGGGATGTATGTTGTAGGAGAACATGACACAACATTAGCACTTGCTTGTGAATGGGATGGCCTCTAGTGCAATGCATGCGTGTCACATCCTGTGATCCTCTTCAGTGGCATTTATGCACCACATGAGGTAGTTTGAAAAAGATTTCTTTGAATATTTGCTTGTAAAATCAGACCCTTCAAAATGTAAACATGCCATGACACCAAGAAAACAGTGCTGTCTTCACAGAGATATTAAACCATCCAAGTCACAGCCAGTGCTTCGACATATTGTGAGGCTTAAATTATTTTTCCATTTTAAAAGTAATCAGGGTTGAACGGGTCACAGCTGAGGTAGCACCGCTGCCTCGTTCTGAGCGGGGAAAAACCCCTCCATTGTAATGCATGGGCTGTTCTGTGAAAAGGTGACGTTTTCACTTTAAATGGACTGGTGAATGTTCCAAAGCAGAGAAATTACACATTTTACATGTATTCATGTTTCATGGTTTGATCTGAGCTAGAACAGTTAGCTGCTTGATTGAAAAGAATCTGCTGTCATTTTTCAAGCAAAAAGCAGTCTGTGGTTTGAGCTTCTAAAATGTGAAGATTTGCTCATTTTCTTTGTCATATAGGACAGTTAAACTGAATATTGATAGGTTCAGACTGTTAATCGGACAAAATGAGCAAATTGGAGGCATCACCATGCTGGGAGAAACTGTTAAGTAATCAATTAATCGAAATAATGATAGAAAATTGAAAGCCAGAGAATTGCTGCCTCTCAAATAAGTGCTTAAACACTATCTGTGTCTTCTGCATGTGTGTATCTCAAACCTTACAGTGAGAGAACTAAAGAGGAAAGCAAGGTTTGTAGTCAAACCAAATTATCCTCTCTCTCTCCCCCCTTTCATGCCTCTGTCTCTCACTCTCTCATCTCTGCTGCTCCTGTGTGTGTGTGTGTGTGTGTGTGTGTGTGTGTGTGTGTGTGTGTGTGTGTTTGTGTGGGTAAAGCAAAGGTTTGAATAACAAGCAGCCAGCTAAGTGGGTCAGGGTCGGAGGAAGGGGGGAGAAAGGGGGAGAGAGACTATTAGGATGACAGACAAGGACAAAGGAAAAGAGAGAAATACAGTGTATCAAGGAAAAAGGGAGCGGAGTGAGGAAGAGAAAGAAGGAGAGCTTGGGAGAAATGAAATGTTTGGTTGATAAGGAGATGGAGGGAGCGCTAAGGAGCGGAGCTAAGGGGGAGTGATATGGAGTGAGATGGGGGGGTGGGAAGGCTGAGATGTAAATTGTAAATTTCGTTTAGCCCCAACTTTCAGCTGATATCCTGTTGAACTGAAGATGAAATGTTCATTAAGGCTTTTAAATATAATAATGCAAAAGGTGAAGTAAACTACCGAGCAATGAATCTGAAAATCTTTTTAAATGAAAAAAATCTGCCTGTGTGGTGAGACCCTGGCGAAGAAGGACAAAATGAGCTTACTCTTGAAATCTGGTAAAATGATCAACATACTAACGACTAACTTTAAATTAAACTAAACACAGCATACTTCCAGGTGTTGGCTGGGTAGTTAAAAATCCACGTGAATGTCCTGTAATAACAATTCTGTGCTCAATGACCATGGCAGCAAAATGTTTGCAGTGTTGGTTGGGCCTCCTCTTCAAACAGAGCCAGTGTCACAGATGGAAACATTACGTCTCTTCGGGTTGTGAGGGTATCTTTGTGTAGATGAGTCAAAAAGACACATTTGAAATTTAAATTTAAATTTAAATTGCTGGAGACCTTTTTTATCACTCAGGGGTTTGGGTGGCGTGTGAAACTATTTGCCTAAACTGGACTGAATGGATTTCAGTTGACTCTAACCTGCATCAGGGGACATAAATCAACTCACAAGCCTGTACAGTGAGAGACAGATGGACAAAGAGAGAGGACAACTAATGACTGTGTGTGTGTGTGTGTGTGTGTGTGTGTGTGTGTGTGTGTGTGAGAGAGAGAGAGAGAGAGAGAGACGTAGAGAGAGAGAAGACGGGACATTCATACAGCTGGAGTGGTTCAACTCAGCTATTGTTTATCTCTCTAATCTCTGTCTCCATGACAGCAGAATAAACCAAGTTTTATTGGCTAAACTGTATCATGACTGTTAAGGCTAGATTGTGTCTTCGTAGGGTGATCGCTATGCATTTCCCTTGTGTGTGCAGAGGGACTTCTACATTTCTTGCAACAGCTGTTCAGTTGTAATTATGTGTGTGTGTGTGTGTGTGTGTGTGTGTGTGTGTGTGTGTGTGTGTGTGTCATACCTGTCAACAATGGGATTTAAAAATATGAGAGAGAAGTTTGGTAGGAGAGGGTTATTATGAAAAAGGATGGGAGCGATGGTATAAATAGTCATTGCTCGAGCGTGTTTCTATGACTCTTGGATGCATTTATGTTTGTCAGATTTGTCACTTTTCCCTCTGTGTGATCTGCTAAAGTCCGTGTAACATATTTTCCAAAAAGCATGACTTTGACTGACGTTACTCTTCATTAAGTATGGGTGCACCCCCTCCCATTTGATGAGACACTGAGCTGTTTTGGCAGGTACTCCCTGTCACGCTCATCCTTCTTCTTCTTTGTCTAATTGACAGGTGCTATTTGACTGAGTGGCTCTTCATCGACAGACATTACAGCTAATGTTCTACATACTGCCACCTGCTGCATCGGAGGGAGATGTCGCAAACACATCAAACAGGCGGTCATTCTTTCCGTCAATGTTACAGCCAACCTTTTTTTAAAACAGTTTTAGAAAAGTTAAAAATACAGCAAAATATTTAAACGTGAGGACAGCAGGAGAGATGGGTGAAATATGCAAGACTCCCAGAAAAAAATGGAGGGTTGAGAGGTCTGAGTGTGTGTGTGTGTGTGTGTGTGTGTGTGTGTGTGTGTGTGTGTGTGTGTGTGTGTGTGTGTGTGTGTGTGTGGCACTGTCTTTGTGGTAAATATTTCCCCATTCAGCTTCCAGTAAAGACAGTGTTTTTATTGAAACCTTTGTGAAGTATGACTGATCTGAAATATTTTCTATCCACCAGTGAATAATGAACTCAGGGTTTGCTTCATTTTCTTGTGACAGAGGTCTATTGACTTGCTTCACCTTTATTGGGCTGTATCGACTGTCATGTTTTTACATTTGAAGCTTCCATTGAAATTTTCCCATGAAGTTTTGAATGTTTTCATATTTTATGCTGTCATTACCCTAAAAAATAAACAAATCCTTGAATAAAATCCTCAAATTGAATAAGCAATTGATCACATTAAATAAGTAAGAGCTGTTCATGTGCTTATGTTAATGTGATTCATGGTGCTGTTAGGTTACTGCTAGACTGCCACGGTACTACAGGTGTGTGCCTCACTTAGTGTGCAGCAAGTTTCTGACTGCAGTCAAATTATTGTTTTTGAAAGGTTAAATAGCAACAAAAGTTGATTAAAGCAGAATATTTCATCAAAAATGTGAATTTTGAAAATATCTTGTGAAATTTTTTATAACTACATATTTTTTCGCTAAATTCTGACTTTCTGTCTTTACAACGTTCTGGAGTTATTGGAAATTGGATCACATGAGCTGGAAACAATCCTCTGCAGCCACCAGTGGTATGTTATATGAATAGTATAATACTGATGATATTAATGTAGCCTAATCTTTATCTGAAACTGTGCAGAAATTTGAGGTTTAAACAGAATCAATAGACAAAAAAAATAAATGTAAATAATATAACATGAATAATAACATAAATGTCAACATTATGAATGAAGCTTCAAAGCTTTTACGAACTATTTGGTAGAGTCCTACAAGTATCATTTCAGCAACAACATTAACTCATCGAGTCAGAAAACAGGCATGTCCACCAGGGCAACACAGTCAAATAAAGTGACATTAGTGGCTCAGAGAACTGAAGCTTCAGCCATGTATGGGCAAAGCTAAGAGCCATGGCTTTGGCCCATTGCCTGACTACAAAATAAAATCTCAAGGTTGGTTGAACCTATTAAGCTTAGCTCAAAACTTCCCAAACTTACTCACTGCTCTGACAACATACCTCAGTGATTGAACAGACTCGCACAAAAAGATTTAAGTGGCATGTACGAGTGATTTAAGAGAACTTCACTTGCCAATTTTCTCACACGACAATTTTTTTCTTGGTTGTAAATGAAATTCCCAAGTGGTTCACGTCCGTCATACAAATCATGACAACACTGTCTGCCTTCCTCCACAGAAAAATCCCTTTTAACTTCATACAGAGTTAAAATTCTCTCACTCCAACACCTGCCACTGCAGTCTTTCTGCAGGGCTCTGTCCAGGACCGTCCTCCATTAGAACAGCTGACACTGTAAAATCACATCCGCCTGACTGCTCCCCGTCAAAGGACTGGGTTATGCTAGGAAAGACCCGGTTCACACAACATGTTGTCCCACCTCGTTGGAAATCAAAAGTCTTGTGGAAGACATTTATGGTGTTGCACTGAGGTGTTCACATGGAAAGTGACAGAAATAGTTGTGCAATGAACAAAAAAGAAAAGAGAGCTAGAGAGAAAGAAGCTCAAAGCCAGCTTACTTTATCCCCCGCACAGTTGGCCAATCACAGGGTGAGGTGGGTTTTGGTGTCAAATCCCCCCAGTTGAGACATCTGAAAGGTTTCAAGATTAAAGATGTTTCTAACTTCTTCTGTCACAGTGTGTGTGACCCTGGTGACACGTCATTGGCAGCTGTATTAATATTTAAAGTGTCTACCACTACGACTTCCGACTTTCCGACTTCTGATTTCTGACAGCAGGACCTGAGCCTCTTGAACTCTTGAGTAACATTTTTGTGAATGAAACTGGTCCATAGTCACAGGTGGCATTCATCACGGTAAGCAATTCATAGCAAGTTTGTGCAGTTAAGAGAGCTTGTTGAATCTGATTTGAATGACTCGCAAACCTCATGAAAAGATGTTGAAAAAAGATGTTCAAGACAAAAATACTCAAATGTTCTTGCAGAATGTTCTTTCTTAGTAAGTTACGAGTGGTTAAAATCCAAATCTGGCATTTCCTACTATATGCACTGTACAGACGTAGCAGATAAATGACAGATGAGCAGGGCTTTGCAATCAAAGATATTTTATGACAGAACAAGGAAACGAGGTCAAAGCAGAGACGAGTTTACACATTTCAAATTTGACTTATTTATTTCAATCTACCCGCAGTAATTAGCACGACACCATCACAGTTATCACTGTATGATCGTGAACAAAAGCTGAGTGCTAAAGAAAAATGGACGGCAACAACTCAGGAACTGATCCAATCTCTTCCACCACAAGTTAATTGATCCAACTCATTGTCACTAATACAGTACACACAGCGAGAGAACAATGCAGCAATGATTGCAGTATGTGATTTGATTGCAATATGTTTGTTTTGGAAACGAAATCCTGATAATTAGTCTCTTCTGGCAGTGCTTTATCTCCGCCCATCTGTTCCACTTGGCATCCCTCCACCAACCAGGAGTCCCTCATCGCTCCGTCCCCATGATTCAACCAACTGAAACGCTTTCACATACACCAACACACAAGCAACAGTGCTGAAAGTCACCCAATCATCAGCAAGCTTGGGGGGAGGGGGTGTTTGGGGGGTAGGGGGGTTGGCAAGGTGTTCAGTAGCAGGAGTGACAGCCAGCATGGACAGACGGACGGACAGATTGACTGGTTGTGTTCTGATAGATAATTAGATGAGATGCCGACACTTTGGCTGGTTCGAAAAAAAACTGTTGGAGGGGACAATGAGAATGTGATACAGAAAAAAAAACCTCTGGGAAAGGGCCAAAGGATAAGATAGCTGTAGATGTACTGGAAATCTTTCTAAATAGCTGTGACTGTATTACCAAAATGCTGCTGATATATCACGAGAGGCACTGAAGCAGTCGAGCTGATGGCGTTCATGTGGTTAGATGACAAACCATTTTAAATGCAGTGACAAATCCAGTCTAATTAATTTTTCTAATCCTGACTGACAGAAATTGTTCTTTAAAAATAGTATTTCTGCCGTGAGGGAATGGCAGTGTATCATCCTGTTTATGCCAGGGCTACTTGCCAGTGATCATAATATAGAGTAAGTTCAGTCAGCCAACTCATGTGGAGCAGATTTATTATTACATGAACACAAAGTGTGTACCCCGCAGGTATACACACTAAGCCCAGCGCCGAGTGTGACGTTAATTGACTGTTGCCCAAGGTGACTTAGAGGCAGAGCATACAGGTGGATGCTGGGCTGGTGCCGGGGTTTATGAAATGCTATATAAGGCACAGCAATGTTTCTAAATGAGCTGTAGAGCCACAGTGCAAAGAGTGTACTGGTCACATGTTGCACTGTGTAGAGTCATGTGTGAATCTAGCAGGGCTTAAGTCGTAGTTTGGGCTAATGTACTTTTTAAATATTAACTTTGTGCTGGCCTAACCTTTGTCAGTGATGGAATATATTAATTTCCTCCTCCAACAAGTAGAGGACAGCAATAATCTGGTGAAGGTGAAGACCCACCAGATGTAAACAAATCTTGCTAAACTGCCTCCAAACGTCTTCCTTGTAGCTGTGGGTGTGCTTGCAAGCTAGCAAGTAGCTTCCATGTTAGAAATGCATTGTGGAAATAAGCAGCCTACGACTTTGTCTCCAGCAGCTCATGTGACTCTGTGCCAAGAAGGACTTTGTCAGCAGATATTTCTACAGGTCACAGTAGGAAAAGTACAGGTGTTAGTCAAACACTGCAAACCTCCAACACCAGCGTCCCACAGAAAATGAAGAGGGCAAACCCTGAAGTCACACAGTGTGTTCAGTGGGTCTTCACTGTAACAGCTGAAACCAGCGTCGTTTCAGCTATAGGGATTATTTCAAACGATGATGATGATGATGATGATGATAAATGTCATACCTGCTCAACTAACACAAACAATTCATGACATCAGATGAAGGCTGACGTGACACATGACTGTGTGAGTGTCCTTCTGATCAGTCATAACCTCTAACAAATCTGAGTGATGGAAACACTTAGGATCTAAATCTCATAGGACAAATGCAGTATTTTACTTCCTTATACTCGTGATGACTTTTCTCATTGTCCTCTATCATGTATTACTCTGTCTCTCTTATTTCTATCCATGTCTACATTCTAAAATCTGTCCTCTGCCTACTTTGCAAGTGTTTTGCTTCTCTCTTTAAATCTATATTCTCCTGTACTTTACTCAGGCCTACTTCTCTTCTCCCTGTTCTCTTTCCCCTCTATTTGCTTTAGAAATACCTCACCCAGCTTTCACAATCATCATGTTTACATTAGGCCCTCTCTCTCTCTCTCTCTCTCTCTCTCTCTCTCTCTCTCTCTCTCTCTCTCTCTCTCTCTCTCTCTCTCTCTCTCTCTCTCACCCTTCCATTCCTCCTCTAAACTTGATTCATCCCATCTCTGCTCTGCTTGCTTTCTTTTTCTTCCTTTCAAAAGGCCACGCGTTTAATTCAGTAGTTATTTAAACTGTTCCACCACCAGCACTTGTGCCGTTTCATACAGATGCAAAGTCCCCTCATGATATTGCAATGTTACAATTAATTAACTTAATTAATTTCTCCTTCTTCCCATCTAAGGAGACTCATTATGAGCAGGGCCAATCAGAGCTCATCTAGCCAGTCCTCTATGAGACTCAACTGTGCCTGTGCATCAACAGAAACACTGAGCTGGATGCTGGCCACAGAATCACACTCTTTTTTGATTACGTAGCTTTGTTGGTAATGTTAATCAATACAAAAAGGTGACTGGTGTCAGCATAGGAAGAAATGCTGTGTGGGTTGGTCTGGGAGGCTCAGCTAAGAACCCCCCCCCCCCCCCCCCCCCCCCCCCAAAAAAATAGGGGGAGATTTAAAAGAGACAATGACAGGTCGTTTGTTGGTGAGGCCTTTCTCAGATTAAGAGCTCCGCAGTTGGACAAAAGACCTGTGAGTAATGCTAGCTGCTTGTTTTCTGTTGAAAATAACGTCATTTCAGTCAAGATGACTCTTTACATATTTCTAATTAGTAGGGCTGCAACTAACAATTATTTTCATTATTGATTCATCCACAGATTATTTTCTTGATTGATTTATTAAATCAATTGCTATATAAAGCATCAGAAAATTGCCCATTACAATTTAATAAAGCCCCAGGTGACCAACAGTCTAAAACCTAAAGATATTCATTTAACCTTTGTTCAGATGAAGAAAGGCAGCAATATTCTCACATTTAAGGTGGAAACTTCAAATGGTTGATGTGTTTGCTGGAATGTTTCTGTTGATGGACTAATTGAATAATTAATCAAAGCTTTGTTTTGCCATTCATGTTTTAAAGGGAAACGCAGTTGCTGCTGGGATTATGCTCCCCGGTAATGTTTTTTCTAGTGTAGCTACAATTTTTTACCACACACAGGTTAAACCAAAAGAGGTGGTGGGGTGGACGGTAAGCACACAAGGCAAAAACAGTGTCTAAGGTTCACATCCTGAATCCATGTTTGGCTGAAGCACCAAAAGCCCTGTTGGCTAAGGTGAAGGAAATATTGTGCTTTCTCTTTAATGTCAAATCAAATATGTGTTCAAGTAAACATTTTCTTGATCAATTCAATAAAAACATTATCTTGACAGACAGTTCGTTAACAATGTTTCCTCATTACGTTGGCAAAAGATATAACACGTGTATCATTATGATTTCTACAAAACGTATTTGGTATTGCCCTTTCTTAGTATAGAAATGTAATTAGTAGGAGGCGGTGTTGATTTCCTTCATCATTATGCTCACAGCCACCGGTAAGACTTAAAAATAGTGCGCTATTATTGTTAATGTTATTTCAGAGTAAATACAGCGTGCACTTTATGGTAATTATCATAAGGTTGGTGTGAGTAATATAAAAGATGTTTTGGGGAAAAGGAAACTAAATTACATTTTTTAGACAGTCAACTTATGTCTGGTAATAATGGCTGTTGTAATGCTTTTTTTTTATCATCACCAACCGTAACGTCTCTTTACCCACCGTTTCTCACTTAAAACAGTGCAGTCACCACACAATCAGTCAGCTCTCAAATCACCATGAAATCCATTTCAATGAGACAAAGAGCAGATTTACAGCTATTGTGCACAAACAACTACAGATGGAAAATGAATACTGTGTGTTTGCCTTTCTTAGAGGCTCCTTCAGAAGCACTGAAATACCAGAAGCCTGAAATACAAAGTATTACAGTCATGTCAAAACCAGCCAAGAAACTAATGTATGTCGCTGAAACATTTAATCAACATTAGCCTTGTTATTATAGTTCCTGTTCATAGGCACAACATGGAGTAAAATAGTGCCTTTTCAAAGGTAACTGTGCTGAAAATGTTCTCTATTTAAATGAAATGGAAAATGTAGACCATCACTGGTGTTACATTTTTACATTACCACATCTGGACACGCCTCTCCCCCCTCTCGCTATTATACACACACACACACACACACACACACACACACACACACACACACAGGACATAACATTGACTCATATTCACTTCCTGGAGACTTAGCCTAACCCTAACCTGAGCCACTGCTTGCCTGTCCATAACCCTTAACCTAAACCTAAACCTAACCTTAACTAAACCTTCAGCCTATGATTTAATCATTACGTATATGAATACGTAATGAAGATTTGTGTTTTGTCCCCACAAGGAAGGCAAGTCCACACAATGTCACAGTGTAAACAGATTTATGTCCCCACAATGTGAGTAATACACATCCACAGACACACACACACACACACACACACACACACACACACACACACACACACACACACACACACACACACACACAGCCTCTCTCTCTCTCTCTCTCTCTCTCTCTCTCTCTCTCTCTTCGTTCTTTTTGCACACCCTCTCTCTGTTCTGTTCCTCTTCTTTCTCTTTTCTGTCATTTTGTTTCTTCTGTGCTTCCTACTTCCTGTCTCTCTCCTTTTTATATATCCTCTTTCTCTTTTCTTTCTGTTCCCCCACACAGCAATATGATCTCTTCTATCAGGTCGACAGAGTCGTGAATCAAAAGACACAGAGAGAGAAATATAGTACAAACCTTAGTGGCCCCACCCCCACTACTCACTCTCTCTCTCTCTCTCTCTCTCTCTCTCTCTCTCTCTCATCTACAACATCCCTACCCCCAACAACTCTCCTCTCTTGCTCGCTCTCTGTCTCTCTCTCTCTCTCTCTCTCTCTCTCTCTCTCTCTCTCTCTCTCTCTCTCTCTCTCTCTCTCTCTCTCTCTCTTCAGTCCCTACCCCCAACCACATAGCTAGCTCTCTTTACATCCCCAGCCTCTATCTTCCATCTCTCCCTCCCTCTCTCTGAAACACAACAACACAGTGGATTGCTCTATGTTTCTGTGTGCAGGGCATTTCTCCACATTGTGATAGATTTCTGAGCTTAAAAGCAGCAGGTTTGACAGCACAATGAGTTCAGTCATTAAACATGAGAGACAATGCTGAGGGTTAAACAAAGCACAGTAAATTACTATCATCTAGCTCATGGATACATTAATGTGATATTCCATCCATGTCCAATTACCACTTATTGAGGTCAGAGGTCACAGTTAACTGCAGAACTGGTAGGGAATCAGATGTTGAGCCCCAATTCCAAACTACATGCTGAATGCATACACTGCATCTATGAATGTACTGACTATCTGCTCTATAATAACTGTCACAGTATACTATTTTTACAAACATCTGCGCTCCATCATACATCAAACAGAGTTGTCTGAATATTTTTTGTTTTCAGAGATCTTTCTGAAGCCGTCTCTACCCAGATCATTTTAGTTTTTCACAGCTGTAGATATCAATTCCACTTTCTTTGTAAGTTACACTATGGCCCTTTGAATTTCAGACTTATCTTCACTCTGCAATGACCAGCCAAGGAGGCACAGTATAAGAAAGCAATAGTGAACTTTCACAGCACAATCAAACCACACTACACTACATCAGCAAAAACTTGGTTAAAATGAGTACGTCATATGGAACTTCTAACCCTTTTCCATACACGTGAGCTGGCTCGGCTTGACTCAGTGCGTCTGCCCAGCACAGCAGGGATGTGCATCTCAATTACAACAGGGTTACCCACTTTAAGGTGTATCTCTAACTACTGACGCGCTGGAGTCGACGTTTAAAACAGGCGCCCTCTTTGGCGCAGTTTAGTATTGCACTTCGCAATGGTTGTTGCTAGCCAGCTACTTCTCATCATGGATTTTCAGGCTGATTTTGCTTGGCATCCACCGCTTATTACATGAGAAACACAGACAACACGATACAATATCTGGAAACAGCAGTAAGGGCTATTTAACCATGCCGCTGAATCGTCATTGAATGATGACGAAGTCCATCTGACGTCACCTCTACCCGGTCAAAGGTGGGAGGTGGATGGATCTCAGGTGCGACTTGGCACAATTAAATGGGTAACAAAAATGCTAATAAATGGAGCATGTTTTGAAAGTGCCAATGGAAATGGACAGTATAATGGTGGACGCTCACAGGTAGAGAGCCTGAATGCAACATTTCTGGTTAAAGCCAACTTTTTGTAACCACATCACACCGTTGTTGCTGAGGGGTTAAACAGAGAAAAAATGGCCTATCAGCCACATGATGAGAGAACAGTTAATAAACGTGAGCAGGCAGAGTAAAATCAGACAGCCACCCAGTGGATAGTCGATCAATCCAGCTGTACACCGGCCATTCAGGGATGACAGTATATTCTGATATTACTCAGTCCACTATTTCTACAACAGAGACATCATAACAACAAAAATCAGGCAGCACAAGTGATCTGAAAGAGTGCAGAAAGTCATATTTGTGTAATGGATACTATATAATGCTATTTCAGTTTACACCCTGCTTCATGTGCAACCCTGTGCTGATGTGTGGGAAACAGATTATTCAGATTATTTTCTTTTATATGCTTCAGCAATTCAAACATTTTTAGATGTCATGTTTACAGTATAAGACTCCGCATACAGGATGACTGCAGCTTGTCGCAGTTTGACAGAAAAAAACTAGGGAAATAGTTCTTAGCTCTTAAAAAAATCATATTTTAACATTGTTTATTATTTTATTTGTAATAGAATTTTTTTTTTGTTTATCCATATCAAATTGTGGGGGGGAAATGTAACTGTATTTTCAACAACAAAATGAGCGTGTTCCATTTTATTGTCTGAACACTGAAGAGAGGTTAATAATCTGTCTAATCGCTGCACTCATCAACTGCAACTATTTAAATAATTAAGCAATTCATCACTGTCAAATGAACAAAATCTCACTGTCTGCACCCAAACAACTTTACATACTGAGACATAGATAGATAGATAGATAGATAGATAGATAGATAGATAGATAGATAGATAGATAGATAGATAGATAGATAAGGTTAAATATAATTTGATGCCCATCCTGCCTAAGACATGTCTTACAGAAGACACTGGATCCCTACAGGCTCCAGCTGTGACTCTGACCCTGACCTTCGACCTTGTTCTGGACAGAGAAAGACAGCAGAGCTTCCCAGACACCAATTAACTTTAGTATCACAAGACAGAAATGAGAGGCACTGCTGTGAACTCTACTAAATATGAACAAATTCAAGCATACTGAAGGATAACACTGCATGATTTTCTCAGAATTACTGGCCTTATATTTCATTATAACCACAACTCTTGTATTTGTAGATATAATGCGTGCTAGAACTTAATTATCTTTCAATTACCAGTGGTGAAGTTTTAATTAAAGGTGTCATTACAGCACTGACAACATACTCGGGGTAAAATCCCAGTCTGTGTATCCTCCAGTGAGTGGAAGGGCTCGAAAGAAATGAGTAACACTGGGTTGTAGTCTTCAATAGCTGCGCTGATAACTGGAGCCTAATAAAGCAATTAATTACCTGTTAATTGGCAGAGAGGAGATAGCTATGGTAATGGAAATAAGCTAACACAAACGTGGTTTTCATCTCTAGGACATGGGAAACAGAAGCATGGCTTTCTTATTTCCTTGCTTACCTTGTTGGTCCCAAAAGCCGGGTCAGGGTAGGAGAGCTGGCCCAGCCTAGAGTGGTCTGTCGCGGCCAGCGGCTGAGGAGGAGGCGGGTAAACGGTTACATCCATGGCTGAAAATAACGTAACATCCACTTCGCCAGTCCTCGTCTTCAAGCTCCTTTCTTCTCTTGCTCCTGTCACAAACCGCTGAGATAACCTTTTAAAACTTACAAGGTTTTTGGCGAGTCCCTGAGAGACCAAAGAGAAACAACCAGTCCAATAAAAATTGTTCTTCTGGGGGAAAAATGAAGGTTTTAAGCAGGTAAGTCGGCTGAATAAGCCTGAACGGATCTTCTGGAGGTCGCTGCTCTCCTCTCCACGCCGGGCTTCAGTAACTGCTGCTGTGACTGGCAAACTTCCCAGTAAAACAACTTCAACTTCAATACCTGACGCTAAAACAAATGTTCAGTGGCAATGGTGCACTTTTTGAAGAAGCGTCGTTTTCCCTCCGTTTATCGTCGTGGGTTATGTATCCCGTGGCGATACGTTGTGGGGACAGGGGACGTGGTTGGACCCTGTCTGTCCCTGGTTGGGACTCTGTTTTACAATACTCCTCTGCAGTTGCTGCCGCCGCGCGTGTCCTCGGTGCTGTGGTACCTCGCGGACCACTCATACAAAGAGCTCCAGCATCAAGTTAGAAAGACGCAGGCACGACGAACCCGGAAATCCGTTTTCTTACAAATTAAAAGCACAGACTCTGTCAGGAGTAAAAAAACAAACAAACAAAAAAAAAAACAGGGAGTATGAAAACGACAAAGCAAATACAGCTTATTCACACCGTTCACGAATCCCGGCAATAATTACAATCAGGGGCTTTAGCGTTGCGGGACCCGCCTCAATAAGCAATTTTATTTTGAGAGTAACCGACATATCCGGAGGAGCTGAGTGGTAGCATGTGCTCCATCTAGAGGAGAGGGTAGTATCAAAAGGCCCGACAAGGTGTTTCCTTAGCTTGAATAAACGTTACCTGCGTGGGCGAATGGGTGTTTCAATTAAACGGATGAATTAATGTTGTATGAACCAACAGTAAATGGTCAACAGAAGCAAACAAAAACCAGGAGAGAAGAAAAAAGACATTACTGCTCATTGCTAATACTGCACAATGATATACGATGTGTACATCACATTGTGTATCAATTGGTTGTCTGTAATTTGATCACTTTCTTATAATTTCTTAACTTCTTACTTCTTAAAGTATCAGCGAATGAAATCTAGTTTTAAGCCCTGACTTGTTTGAGTCTATATTGTGCATTAACTTTAATAAAGTTATGTACAATCAAATTACCACATAAACCAGTCTGCTATATTTTGAGGTAATGCAGACAGCTGGAAGTCGGGAGGGTTCATCGGGGGCACAAAAGCAATTTCTCTCAGGGCCACCTAACTGGTTAATCCAGCTAGGGCTCGTGCTATCTTGTGTTTCAGCTTGACATCTTTGCATCTCTTCAGTCCCTGCATTCTACAGTTGTTTCTGCACAGGGTTCAGAACTTGCTTCTCTCCCTCCCCTCAATTGCTAAGCCACATCTGCATTCCTGTCAACAGATCCTTGTGCAATGCAAGCTGTCATTTGACTTACAGTGCAATAGATTCATTAACAAGGAAGTCAAAGGTAAGCTGTGTATGCTCTGCCTCTCCCTCTCTCTCTTTCCCTTCATGTACTGTATGGACTAAGCTTGGCTTGGGTCGTGCCATAAGAGCCATAATCAACAGTCTTCCAGTTCCCTCCAGTTTTCTCCATGCAGCACCAAGAGGAGAGGCCACATAAGACCCTTTGTCCATCAAGCTGGAGTTCAATGCAGTTCTATCCTTGGGTACATCCTTGCTTGCTCCCACATTGAGATCGAAAAGAGCCAGCTGTATGTGTTTGTGAAATGGCCATAGCCAGCAACACCCTGCTGTCATGAATGCAATTCTCATAAAGACCACCTAATGATTCCAACCAATGAGTGTCACAGACAAATGTGTGGTTTAGGCACTACATAAAACTCACTGGTGTTGGTGGGGTATGTCCACCATCTCTCCTCAGTCCTCCACCATTAAGGTGTCATTATTTTAATGACAGGTTGAGTTCTAGTAGCTAATGTTCCCTCCACAAGACTGCTCTGAGCTTGTCAGTATTAAAGAGGTGATTAGGGTTGATGCTCCCTGTTGTTCATCAGGTCTCCTCACAACAAAAAGCTGCAAATTGATGCCTTGTGTTGTGAGAGCTTTAAAGATTAAACAGTTCTGTTCAGTCTTATATTTACCGCATGTGTTTACCTTCAGTTCTATATATCTACTAGAAGACACCTGTCTACAGGCCCTGTGCTGTCTACCATGCCGGCTCCATCTCCTTATCTGATAGATGGACAGTATGCGCACTCTGTTGGCCACACCCTGGATACTCTCTGTGTGCAGAACAGTGTTCAGTAAATGGGGGACTTAAAAGGATTATCAGGCACAGCAGCGTCCTGCAATGGACATCCATGTTCAGGACTGTCAGAGAGTTCAGGCAGCCAACGCTTTGTGTTTTGCTTTCAAGCTGCCAATGTGCTTCATGAGAGCTGTTTGTCGAATGGTTGAGTAGCTTTTGAAACTCTTCCACCACTCATGCCTTTCCAGTGTGGCATTAGGAGGCTGCTGCATCCAATGATTTGTATAAGTTTCCAACCCTCTTCATGCTGTGATTTGGCAGCCTTGCAAGGCGCAAGGGTTTAAACTTCTCTCTCGAGTTCTTTTTTCATTTTTTGACAGAACTTTGTCACTTTTCATGTCAACAGCTGAGTGCCATTCAATTAATATTCTCCAAAATATATTTTACATAATTTCGTGTATGTCCACCCTATGACATTTGCTTTTCACTTCAACTTCCATCAGAACAACTAGAAACACTTTTGCCTTTCGAGGAGGATGGAGTAGGGTGGAGTTCTAAAAGTATGAACTGGTTCTGTGGTTCTGTTGGAGTACAACCAGACACTCGTTTTGTCTTGCGCTCCTCTAACCATGATGAATAAGACAACACTCCTAAGAGTTTTATGTATGATCACCCAACCACCAGGGTTCTAGCAGAATCTGAGGGTCTAATTTCCTTTTAGCTTCACGTGATGACATCCTGGGTGACTTCGTTGTAATGTCATATTTAATCTATGTACTTTGGAATTATTCCACTCAAACCACTGTTGTTGCCGATGTAGATGTAAAATGCATTTGCAGAAAAAAGGGATGAATTCAAAGTAGCAAACGTAAAAGCCTTCAGGCTATAGGTTAAAGCAGCATTGTCTGCTATCTTTCTGATACAGAGAAAAGGGAATTTTATATTAATTTTTTTTTTTTTTTAAACACATCTAAGTTAACTACTTCAAGCATGATCCTTGCGACTGATTTGTGTCTCTCTTGATTCGTTGACTCCAAAGTCCCTCTTGCTCATTTTAAATCTAATAAGTTTCTCATACAGTAAGTTATGCTACAGGCCTTAATTCAGTTTCTGAAAAAGAGCAATAGATGCACAATTCAAGTCATTTAAATCATCAGATGATTTTAGACAAGAAATCCATGAATGATCTGGGAGGGGAGATAGAAGATGAAACAATGAAAACAGATTGTGTGTGTTTGAGAGACAGAAATATTCAATACAGAAGTCGAATGAATGCTGTCTAATGCCAGAACAACACATTTCCATTATCTAGAGATAAACACATGTACACAGAGACATAAACAAAGAGATTCTCTCCCACCCACACACACACACACACACACACACACACACACACACACACACACACACACACACACACACACACACACACACAGATATGCACAACTCACTGATTCATGCACACTGTACACTTTAACAGATGGTCACACACATATTAAAATCTACTCACACACATAAAGTACCTGCAGACATACTGATAATTATACTCTATATAGTAGTAACACATCCACACATTTCCTCTTATACGCATATCTATAAGGTCCAAACACAGAGGCACATTTTGCAAACATAACCATGACACACAAGTGCATAAAAATGTATGTATTGCAGTTTCTACACACACAAAGAGGTATCATAAATGCATTTTCTTTCTCATGCATTCTCAAACACTTTCTCTCAAACACACACCACAAACCAGCCCACACATACTTAGAGAACATACAGTGTGCCATCCACCCATCCCCCACTTACACACATACATATATGCACCCCTCCCCTCTGAAAAAGGCATAATTCACTTCCACATTCTCCTCCCCCACACACAGCTCCTCTCTATAAAACTGCACACACACACACACACACACACACACACACACACACACACACACACACACACACACACACACACACACACTAAAACACATGAGCATATGCATTAAAGCAATCAAACACACATGTACACTGAAATCCATCCACACACACACAAACATATAAACACAGACGCAACATGAAAACGTATACACACCATTCCTGTGTTGCACCATGCATGTCAACATATACATATATGGTGTATGTATATATAAAACACATGCACAAGCAGCAAACCAACACACACACACACATGCACACACACACACACACGCACACACACACACATGCACACACACACACACACACACACACACACACACACACACACACACCTCTCTCTCTCCCTCTCTCTCTCTATACCTCATAGTGTTCTCAGATTTCCATGCATGAGCTTTCCAACATATCTGATGGGTTGAAATAGTTATGTAGTGTAGCATTTGAATGATGTGTGTCTCTTCGTGTCGGGGGATTACATTATAGATTCATAGCACAGCAATCCACTCCTTGGTAAAAACAGCCAGCCCTTTACGTATTGTAGCTTTCCAGGGTGAAAGAGAAGATGCAAAAAATGTGAGGAAATCAGCAGAAAGGACTTAATTAAGCAAACTGCTAAGTAGAGAATGCTAAAATATTAAAAAATATATATATTTTGAGATTTTTCTAATGTTTTTCTTCTGGGACAAAAAGCAACTGTAATTTCATATTACACAGGGTTTCTGAGATACTGCTGGAACTTCAGAGTTCTAATTTAGGCCTTAAAAATTGTATGCCTGGGTTATTCAAAACCTGGAAATGAATATGAAGCTATTAGACAGCTGTGTTTCAGTGTGGACCATTTATAAACGTGTGATGCTGTGGTTTTTGTACACGACTTTCCTTCCTAAATGTTCTGTTGTTACATTAGTATTTACAGTATCTTATGTAAGTGTGTTTCCATGTCTTCTTATGGCTGCACCTTTCCAGCAAATGGAAATATTTTACATGTTTTGTACATCATTTTATACACATTTATTCAAATGACAGATGTGGCATATGTGGACACTCTGGGATCTCCACTATAATTTATAGTAATGTCTGGATGCATGAAGTCATAATGACAAAACAGCAGCAGCTTATGTTGGTTAGGCACACTTACAGTTGAACAGAATAGTAGTTTTATGCCATATATGGTGAAAGAAATAACATTGTCTCGAGTTTATAACCACCAGAAGGGTCATAACAGTCAGATACAATGTTCCTAATCCAATCCACACCACATGCTATATCACTTACAGTACTGTTCTGCTACACTTCACTGTACACCCAGTTCTCCAGTAATTTCCAAATAGTATTATTAAAACACCATTAGACTAATGTAAGAACTGAACCTGCTGCAATGCAGCAGTTTAGAAACTGTATAATGGTCAGAGAAATGAAGAAAATGAAGAATATCAGCAAAGTATATTTTGCCAGCAAAAGTCATGAATACATTTCTGGAGAGCTGCTATTTGCTGGATACTTTTTTTCTACAATATGTGCAACACAGGACAGTTAAGTATGAGGCATATGTTGTCCTGCTCTGGAAGCAAAAAAAGCAACAATGATTACCCAATCCAGATTAAGAGCAACTAATCAATGTCCATATCTCAACCAATCTGTTACGATTAGTAAATCAAGGTAATTTTGATTGGACCCAAGAGGCGGAAACAAACAGCACGAGAAACAAAGGGAGCCGTTCAAAACACAAACGGTTTATTACAATCAAACAATAAACACTACCTACAAACCAAAAGAGAGAAAAAAACACACACAGACCACTACACAGTAAGACATCACTAAATCATAATCACACACACCACAACACAATCTTGTTGTGTCAAGTTAAAATATCTGCTCTGAAAACATTTAGTAGCAGAAAAACATGGACCTGAAGCCACCTGGTATGACTAGAGTTTCCTGGTCCACATGGACAGGTGACACCTGTGGTGATTTAAATGTACTCTGTGTACTGACATGTCTCAGTATAAAGCCCAGCAGGTGTAAATGATAAGATAAATGATGGCTGAATTTAGCTACTTCAGTTTCAGGGTCTTGGTACTGTACATGCTGGCTTACCAGTAGTTTCCTTCCTAGTGTAGATCAAATTTTCAATCTGCAAAAGAAAAGACGTGTGTTGCCATAATACTCCTGCTGTTTGAATAAAGGAGTTGGTGCATCGAGACAAACAGCTGGTCGTAATAATTCTCCAGTCAGTGCCATTGAACCATTGCGAGAGAAGTGGACATAATGAGACATTGAAAGAGCTCCAGTCAAACCTCAAAATGGTGAAAAAAACATGTGGAAAACATGATGGCAATATGACATTTAAGTTTGTTTAATTTGAGGAAGGTTACAGTCTTCTCATCACTCAGCATAGATCTGATGCTTTTGTCTGCATCTATTTTGCCTCTCTTCAGTGGAATCTGAAGTGAGTCAGATGGCAAAGTGACTGTCATACGTTAAGTCACATGTACCGACTCCATTGCGCTTTGTCACATTTTGTTTTTATGCACTAATTCAGTCAAGTTTAAAATGTTTTTTGGGATATTTCATCATCTAAAAAAGTCTCCAGGTGCCAAACATGAACTGCAGTGTCACCAGCTCCCGTCTGGCTGTTTTTGCACGTCATTCTTCATCTAATTCTCCACTCATTTCCTGTCCTCTCACCACTGCCAATTATCAAATAAAGGCATAAATTGTTCAAAAATAACAACAAAAAAGAAGAATTACAACAACATTTAACCAGACACTATTTAAGTGAAGTTGCTGGAGCCTCAAATCTTAGCAATTAACATGTTGTCCTCAGTATTTCTCATACTCTAGATGTCATAGCTGCCCCCCACCCCCACTGAATTTCAACTGTCAACATGTTTCTATAAAATAAAAACTCAGAGGCCTTCAAGCCCTTACGTTTAATGACTGAAATGTTTGTTTACACTGTAACCCTGTAAATCAGAGAAGATGAGGTACTGTCAGGAACTGCCAGGCTCAGATCAGAGATTTCAGCTGGGACCAGAGCCCCTTGAGGCCTCATCTACAGCTCTGCTCTGATATAAACAGCATGTAGCATGACCTTCAGTATTTTGCTGCATTCATTTTAGCCTGAAAGTTTACCTCATCTAGACTCTTGTTAAAAGCTTGTAGATTGTCTGACTGCTTGTAATCTTGTCCCATTCTCAGCCATTAACTTGGCAATTATGTAATTATTCCCCACAAGAATTGTAGCCAGAACTAAGGAATTAAGACCTAAACAAAAACTTGACAATAATAATGGACAAATACATTTATTTGCACAGAAATGGTCCAGTGCATACTTTTTTGCATTACATTTTTCTTTTCTCTTTTTTTTTGACAAAAAGAGATGCAACAAAGGTCAGAATATGCTTTAACTTTAACTGGGGATGTTGGAGTTCTTGTTTTAGTAAAACTAAAAGACAGGAAAAAGAAACACACAGTAAAGCTGTTAATCAACCTGCCACATATCTCATCCTCATCTCATCCCCAACTCATCCTTGTCCAAGGACAGCTCTTCTTCATCTGAGGTGTCCAGCGAAGATGCAGAGATGGTTTTCCAGAGGTGCAGAGATTCTGTAAGGCTGTTGTTGGTGCTGCTGATGGAACCTTGAGATGAGCTGGGAGGTGAGCAGGGACTCAGGACCTCTCTTCAGTACTGTAACCCTCCCAGTTGACCAGATACTGATGACCTTGGACTCTGCGATGGGAGCGCAGCAGATGTCAAACAGAGTAAGCTGGGCCACCATTAATGAAAACAGACAAGAACTGTTGATGTCTATCAGACACCACATTGACTGGAGGACCATGGAGGCAGAAGATGTGGAGATGTTTGTTTGGCCGAGGGAAGCTTGGCCAGATGCACGAAGTGGCCCACCTTGCTGAATTGGTCTACCACTGTCAGGCTGGTGGACAGTGGAAGATCAGTGCCAAAGTCCAAGTTAATGTGAGACCATGGGTGATGAGGAACTGGGAGGGGCTGTGGAAACCCAACAGGGGCATGGTGGAACAGCTTGTTCTGGTTGTAGATGGTACAGGCATTGACAAATCCCCTGATGGCGTCGTCGAGCATGGACCAGCAGAAATGTTGACGGAGGACGTCTTGGGTTTTCTGGATCCCCAGGTGACATGTGAGCTTGGAGAAGTGGGCCCACTGGAGGACACTGAACCATAGGGCAGGAGGAACAAACAGGTGATCAGGAGGACAGGCACTGGGACTAGTTTGACCCTTTACAGCGGATTTACCCCTCCCCTCAATCTCCCATGTGATTGGAGCAATGAGGCAGGAAGCAGAAAGGATGGGTTTGGGTTCTGGTACCACTTCTCCAGGACAGCCTCCATTCCTACATCAGATACACACTTTGGTGATGTGAACCGGGATTTGAGAGTCTGGAAGGCTTAATCTGCAGCTGCGGTCCATCTCTAAAAGTTTGCAAATCACAGAAACCACTGCAGTTGAGTCCGCCAGGATGTGACAGCAGAAACCTTGGCTGGATTCATCTGGATACTGCTCTGTGTCTCCGTGTACACCAGAAAGGAGACAGAAGGGGCATGGAACTCACACTCCTCAGCCTTGACAAAAACTGTTTATGTAGGTCTCCATGGACTCTCTCTCTGGAGCAGACAGGGAGTACAGGTGTCCCTTGGGCGGAGACATGCCGGACTCAAGACCTCCTTGAAGTCGTTATTCTGACGGAATCACCGACACATCAGGGATGAAGCTGGGGTAGGAAGAGTGCTGCAGGCGGCTTGTCTCAGGCAGACCTGGTGGCAAGGAACACTCTATCCCAGGATGACTCCTGCCATCCAGTTGATGTGTGGGTTATGACGATGTCATCAGTCCCTAGGATAAGAGGAATGTGTGGTGATCTCAAGATGTGGAACTGGATGGTTTCATGGTAATTCCCAGGCAGCAGGATGTGGACAGGTGTAGTCTGGTGGATTATTGCCCCTAGAAGGTAGCCATCAAAGACACTGGCAGAGACAGGACTGAGGAGTGGGACCCGGCCTATCCCTAGCTGGTGAGTGAGTTCCTCATCCATAATGCTGGCATTGGCCCCAGAGTCAATGAATGTGGCCAGAGCATAGGATTCATCTGGGAGGAGGAGCTTGGATTGGCACAGGGGTCTTTTGGGGGAGGAGGACTGAGCAAAGGTGTGGCTCACCAGTTCCTTCCCGGCTGTTGGTGGACACTGGGAGACAAAATGGCCAGCCTGGCCATGATACAGACAGAGATTAGTTTGTCTGCGCCTCTATTGCTCTGTTGCAGCCACCATCTGATCTCCCTGGTGCAGGTTCAGAAGGCCCTGAGCAGCGACGGTCCCCTGAGACCCCAAGCTGAAGACTTTTCTGAGCTCTGATGCGAAAGACTGAAAACAAACTGCAGGTTGGAATTCCCTTCTCCCAAAGCAGTTCCCCAAAGGCGAGCTTTCCCCATCAGGTGGTTAATGGTGAAAGCTACCTTGGTTTGTTCACAGGCAAAGGTGTGGGGCTGCAGAGCAAGGGGATGGAGCAGCTGTTCAGGAAGGTGTTGCAAGTCCCACCCGGGGCTCACAGACAGGAGGAGGTGGGATGGCTGACAGAGACTGAACTTGAAGGTAGCCCCAGAACCACTGGCTTGGTCAGAACAACGGCTAGCTGCCAGACTTGTGCAACCAACACAGCTAGCTGCTGCTCCTGAGCTGCAGACACCATCAAGGCCTTGATGGGTCCTTGACTGGCCAGATTATACTGTAATGGGTGAGTTCAGGACCCAAATGCAGTAACTCCAGTACACAGAGATAGCCTTCACTGATTTTACTCTGAGAATCAGTCCAAAGTTCAGTTTGAATATAAAATCACTCAGAATAGTTACTACTGCTAATCATCACGTGTGCAGAGGGAATTTACTCAGTTCAGTCCTTTTGGGGGGAAATTCAAAGTCTTTTGAACTCTTTGGTGAAGCAAACACCAAATTATCACAGACAAACCATGAACCAGGAAATGGCAAAACTCTTAGTCAGAGACAGAAGGCATTTAAAAAGGTATTTACCAGTAAGCAAGAGAACAGACATGGTCAAAGGCAGGCAGGTTTGGCAACGAGAGATCAAACCAAGAGTAAATGCTAGAATGTCTTGCATGGAAGTGAAGAACAATCTGGCAATGAGTGAGTGTGGGCGAGCAGCTTACATACTGGGCTGATTAGGGATGAGGATCAGGTGAGTGGGCAGGTGGGCATGGCTGGCAAGACGAGTGACCATGGAAAAGTACTGGCTGAGCAGGTGAACAGATGAAAGGAAATGGCAGCAGGGAAGAGACTGAAGGCACTGTGACAGAACATGAGAGAGAGATATTTGTAGCAAACAAATGTTTGCAAATGTAGCAAACAAACCTCTACAATATGATCCACTATTAATATTCATGCAGCAACAGAAGGTGAACTAAAGGTTTGCGTCTCGCTCTGGAATGCTGCTTGTGTTTTATGTCTCCCTTGAGGTCCGGAGGTTGTTTTAATGTAAGTGGGTACACCTGGACAGCAAAGGGAGGTGTGAGGCAAGGGGTAATCCGTCGGTTGCAACCTGCAACCTCACCACTAGATGCCACTAAGTAATAGAAGTTTGAGTTGTCCTGAATATTTTTTGCAAATAGAGGCCTGCAGATGACTGCATGTGTAAATATCCCTACTCACAATGAATCCCTTAATTTGGTTGTAAATTACTCACTGAAGCAACATTTTTTTTAAAAATTCATGGGCTTTACAAAGCACCAGACATAACAGAAGAGAACATGCACTGTTCAGTGCTGATTCTCATTGGGTATTGTTGGCTGTGGACATGACATGGAAGATCCAAATTGGTCAAGTGAGCTGTCAATCAAATGATAAGAGTGCAGTGGCCATTTTTAGACCAACATATCACTGATGTGTATTAATGAACTAGAGTTATAATGGAGAAAACATGAAAGATTAGCATGTTGCAGGTGATTTTGAAATGATAAAACAGCTTTACATGGACTATCATAGTGTTTTGGAGCAAATATTTTACTGGATTGAAATGTCTGGACCTTTGCCAATGTAACCAGACCTTTGTTATTGAGCGGTGGATTACGCTGAGTTGTCTCATTTTTATAATTGGTCGTTTGTTAGATGTTAGATTTGACTATACCGGCTGTTGTGATTCTATCTTGAAATTGTTGCATCAGGCTGTTGTGCTATCTTGATTTACAGGTTGTGGTCTGTTGAGAGTCTCTCAACCAGCCCCTGGCTGTCGCTTTATATTTAACAGACAGACATCAGAGTGGTTTTCAATCCCCTGTGGTACCCTAATATTCTTACGCTAACCCTAACCAATCATCATTCCTCATGCCTAAACCTAGCCAACCCAACCAACAAAGGCAATGAATACTAACCAATCAGAGGTAGAGTAGGGCGGGTCATCCTTTTGCCAAAGCAGGGTTTCAAATTTATCATCTGGGACAAGTGAATTTTCTATAGGGCCAGTTGAAGAGAAATTGACTTGCTCCAATGGACAACCTAAAGTCATAAACAAACAAAAATGTTGTGTGCCACTCATTACTTGGCTAATTAGTTAAATGAATATATTCAGAATACTGAATTGAAACAATTGCATTTTTCCCCACAACATGTCCAATACAGAATTCCTTGGTTGACCAATTAGGGAGTGATCCAATCAGAGTCAGGATCCAGTCAGAGTAGGAACTGCACACAGTTCAAACATTTTACCTCCGAAGAACAGGGGCTGCATGTTCTTTCAGGCTCTGCAGCCCGGCCAAGTGCCAGGGAAAGCACCAGAAGACAAAATATGAAAGGTGAAAGTAACTTGGTGCATTACAACAAAGAGGAAGGGCCAATGGTCTGTGGCATTTTTGTGCCTTTGACCCAAGTTGTAATGAACAATAATTGCTCTTTAAGATTAACATTCAAAATGTTGACAAGTATTGCATAATTACACCCTTCATATTCAGTTCTGAGAGAATTAACATATAGATTGTGAATATCAGCACCATAATCTATACCTTCAGGTCAACAGTTCAGTATAGGAAAGATAAGGTCAACAGGTAGGAGGCTTTCATCAGGAAGGGGAAAGGAGAAGCTCAAGACATACTGAGAAAAAAACTAGACAAACATAGATTTATTATTAACTTTTATGACCCATGTACAAACCAACATATTCTCTCTTTCATATCTGCTTTTTTATCTAACACACACACACACACACACACACACACACACACACACACACACACACACACACACACACACACACACACACACACACCGTTCCTCTGATCATACTCGATGAATGTCAAGTCCACTGAATTCATTTGCACATTTTTAGCTAGAGGTTGATGCATCATTCAAGCCTATTTTTCCCTGCTGTCACTGTTTTACACCCAATCTCATCACTATTTCATACTGGGTTATTTATTATGCTACTATAGAGGACACACACAGAGTGATAGATGTATTGCAGAAAAATTATATGCACATTTAAGGCAAAGTTACACTATTCACTATATTGAGATTTTAGTTATTAGTTATTAGCTATTTATTTTGTGATTCCTGAAAAGCCTTTCTGTGCTCTTTAATAATTTTCATAGTGTAAGTGTTACATTTATTAATGTTGTCATTTCTGTAGTTCTGGATCAAGGATTGGCAAATATGGGTAAACAAATAATTTGCAAATAATAGCACCAATGCATTCTTTGTTTAGTTTAAACTTTCACTATGGCTTCATAGACAGTATAGAATACTGTATGGTTTGATGGCCCAGAAGAGACATCATATTCCCCTAACGATGAATTGTAATACTGTAACTTAGGAAATCAATTTTTTTATTGTCTAACATGGATAACAAACAACATACTTGTGATGATGTTGCCATTACTATATCTCCAGTGCATAGTATAGATTACTGGTGAAGATTAATGGATTTAATGGATGTACAAATTGACATATATCTATAAGTTCACATGTTAAATTAACACTTGTGATATTTTAACAAGCATGTTTATTGATTGATTTTTTGGATGTTGCACTTGGCTTGAGTTACATGTGCACAGCAGGGACACAGGGCTGGTCCACCTCGTTGTTCACCTGTGAACGAGGAAGTAACGCACAATGATGTATGACTCAATAGCAATGAAATGTTTGCTAATTGAGTCATATAACATGAGATTCACACTACAGCTACCAGTGATGGTGAATTGAAAGATGTTGGTGTCATACACAAACTTTCCTCTGCCTGTTCTTCATCTCCAGGTGTAAAAGAATTCCATGGGGGCTCACACACCTTTTATCAGTTCCAGGAGTGGGGAAAGTGGAAAGTGAGTACAGAGAAGTTTGGTTGTATTTGTTACATGCATTCCATTCATTTATGTAAGATATTTAATGGTATTTGTTAAGTCTATATGTGGGTGTGTAAATAGTTATTAAGATTGTGTATATTTTCGGTGATGGGTTGCCAGAAGTATTTACTGTACATTTATGTGTGTGGATATCTGTGTTGTTCACTGTAAATGGCATATGCCAGCCAATTATGTTAGTAGACACTCTCATGTAAGGAGCAATCTGTGTGTGGTGAAAGCTCAGATAGAACTGGTGAATCTGGCGTGATTAAAAAATTAAAGTTTCATACAGAATGTCACCCATTTCCTCTGCTGACCACTCGGTCAGCCTAACAATAGCCTAACAAATACACAACAAGCCTTAGTAGATCAAAATGAGAAAAAATGACCTCATGTATGTGCATGGATGATCTTTCACTTTGTCAGTAAAGGAAGCCCAGGCACTGATGGTGGATATCCAATGATATTTTAGGGATATACTATATCCAATAAAGACTGCCCAATGATTCCAGGATAGAGAATGAGGAAGCTACCAGCAAAGGGCTAACATTTCTTTTGCTACTGTTAGACCAAGAAAAAGTGCAAGCTGATGAATGACAGATATAAAGAGGAGATATAATTCAATAGGAGTAGCTTTGGACAATATGGCCCTTTAATATCAAGTAGGTCAGGTAAGATTACAGGTACCATTTTTCAGAAATGCACTGTCCCTGAGCAATTCCAACACACGTTCAGAAAAGGCCCTGTGTGCTCATTAGCTCACAGTCAGGAGAGGATATTCATCAGATGGAACTTTCATCAGATGGAACTTTCATCAGATGGAACTTTCTGGAAGTGAGATGCATCCTATGCAGAAATTTGAAATGTATCAATTTGTGGTTGGCATTTTTTGGTTGGGGTTACCCAGAGATTCCACTCTGTTATGTTTCTGTTCTATCCTCCACACAGCTGCAAATCCGACTGGGAACATTTCAGAAGCAGAGCATTTTGTCTGCCTGATTTTGTTAACTTGCTCAGATTTTGCTGATTTGGTCATTTTTCTTTGATATTTGTGTGTCCACTGTAGGTAAGAAGACTTTGAAGCTAAATGTATATATATATATATATATATTTTTTATCTCTTTTAATTGAGCTTATTGTTGATGTATGAGCGGGAATCTGCACAGGGTGTTTTATTTTGAAAGTCTTCTGGATTTTCTACATTGTTCCTGTGCCACTTCCTGTATGTCTTGATCTACTCTGTGCAGATGGACGGGTCTTCTGTCAAAAATAGACTCAGCGTGTATTCTCTGCAGACTGGAGGTACACTGCTGGGACTCTTCTGAAACGGAGATGTAATGTTGTACGTAATTGACAAGAAAGGCAGTGATCAGCTCTGTTCTATGGATCAGAGAGGAATTTAGAGGTTATATTGTTCCAGACTGTTAACCAGCAATGTCATCCACAGAACAGCCAAGATCCCTGCTTCAAATGTGGTGGACTGCCAGAGGTTTACAGACAGAAAGTAGAAAGTAAATATGTAATGATACTAAGGCTTTAAATCAACCTCCCACGTCCAGCAGATAACACAACAAAGCACACGCAACACAAATGACCAAAAAGTCCCCGTTGCTTTGAATTCTTTTCAATGTGGACAACTTAATAGGTTGTCATTTAGCACCCCATATAAACTTGGAAATTACTTTGTTTAATTTTTCCCAGTAGCAATATATACATACATACAATATCCATTTTGATTATGGAGCTTCAACATGACAAAGAGTTGGGTAATTTTGTCCATCTATCCAAATCTCCCTCTATTCATCTTCGGATATTCAGTGAAGTTCTTCATGGAAATAGATTGTAAAGACGGATCACAATCAACCCTTAGATACTTGAAAGTTTTAGCCATAGGAATGTGAGATCAGAGTGTAGATGGGTTCAAGGATGGAGTAAAAGGCATTAGTTGGGAATGGACCAAATGTTCTTATACCCAAAGAGAGAACTAAACTGGGCAAAGACATCCAAAATGTGAGGAATCGGAGTGGGGGCATTATTGACATAGTGGTATATCGTCTGCATATAAGGACAGAAAATTGTGTGTATTGCAAAAGGTTCAGTAAGGGGATGCTGTGTTATGCTTCTGAGCACCTGACAAACTTAAAACTTAGATGTAAATGTCACTTTTGTCATCATAGTTGCAGGTGTGGTCTATATTCTTCAATACTACAGCTAACAACACACAGTCCAAGTTAGCTACAGAGCTAGCTTACATTGTCTCTTGTTCCCCTGCTGGGGTTCAGCCCGCCAGTTGCTGTCACTCAAACAAAGACACATACATGCCACAGGAGGAAGTTACTGAGCAGAGTAAGTGACTTCCTCATCGGTTCCTCATCGGAGTATAGATAGATTGATTGATTAATGAAATCATTTTCATTCATTAATCCTGAACATGATGACATTGAAGCTAATATTTCAATAGTTTACAAATGTGTAATTTTGAGTCAACAGGATAATTAATTTTATTACCATTTCCTTGAAGAGGTAACAGTAAAAAGACTACTGCATAGTTACTGGTGTCTGTAAGCAGGAAGTGGCACATATAGTATGTATCACAGGTTATAAAAATTCAGCCCTGGAGCAATGTTTACCCACAAGTGTATACACATTGCCCATAGCCATTGACTAAGCTGTGTTTATCAGAGAGTGACTTAGATTGATCTTCTGCTTTACTCGCCTCAGTTACACATGTACACACATACACAATGCTTTTCTTACCTTATGTTTCTCTTTATTGCTATTTATTGTTTATTGGTAATCCAAACAGTCAGTATGAGAGCAGAGTATATTAGGGGTTTTGCATCTAATTATACAACTTACACATACAACTTATCCTTTACAGTATTTGAATGTGAGGTCTTCACAAGTGAATTGCAAAATGGCACTCCTTAAATCTCATCACTTTGTAACATGCCTTAGAGTTTTCACTGTAAATCATATCATGTACAGGCTGTCATTTGCCATTTCCATCTTGACCCAAATAGCTGACAAGGAGGTCTGTATGACAGGAAATGAGTTGCACTGGAGCATTTTGAAGTGATCTGAATGTAAAATGACGTGACTCCAGCTCTGAACTGAGCTCCTCTAAAGGTCCTGTAAAGCTCAGTGAATATGCCATTTAGAAATGTATGCACTCATGCTACTGCTACTATTTACTTGTGTTCATGTTAAACACCATAGTGCTGCATGCTGAGGAGCCACAAACATATTCACTAAGCAAATATGTGTATGTTAACTGATCTCCAAATTCAGCACACTGAAACAGAATTAACACACACATTGATTAGCATTTAGGTCAGACGTGGCAAGAGAAATTTCCAGTTAATCTGTGCCTGTATCTTCATTGACATCTCTGTTTATCAACTTCTGTTAGTCTCCAATTAAAAGTCAAAAGAACTGTGGTTTGCTCTATTGAGAGAAGTGAACTTCTGCTTTATCTACAAAAAACATAGCCTCCAAAGAGCATCCATAGTCTCTCTTGTAACATTATTTAAAAATGTCCTGTAATGAGAAAACACAACGTAATTTGTTCCTCCTCACCATCCATCCATCCATTTTCTATGCCGCTTATCCCTTTCGGGGTTGCGGGGGGGCCGGAGCCTATCTCGGCTGTCAATGGGCGGGAGGCGGGGTACACCCTGGACCAGTCGCCAGCCAATCGCAGGGCACATATACACAACCATTCACACTCACACACACTCACACCTAGGGGCAAGCAATTTGGAGTCACCAATCAGCCTAATGAGCATGTTTTTGGTCTGTGGGAGGAAGCCGGAGTGCCTGGAGAGAACCCACACATGCACGGGAAGAACATGCAAACTTCACACAGAAAGGCTCGACCCGGGAATCAAACCTGCGACCTTCTTGCTGTGAGGCACACGCACTACCTGCTGCGCCACCGTGCAGCCAGTTCATCCTCACAATATGCAAAATATGGCCCACAGTAAGATAACAATAAGACCCTTTATTAATCTCTAAGCAGAATAATTGCAGTGTTACAGGAGCAAAAGGGACAGTGTAACAGTAAGAAGCATCAGTAAAAAAAAAGCAATACATGGTAAATAAGTAACAATATAATAAGTAAAACAGACAATGGTTGAATTGAAATTATTGCTCATAGGAAATATTCGTACTGCAGAGTTTAGTATAGACTGATATTGTCACATGAGTGAATTGTCAGTTTTGGTGTGTGTGGGCCGTATGATTGTAAAGTCTGACAGCAGCAGGAAGGATGACCTGCAGTATCTCTCCTTCACACACTGCAGGTGAAGCAGTCTGTCACTGAAGGAGCTGCCCAGTACTGTCAGAGTGTCCTGCATGGGGTGGGACATGTTCTCCAGGGATGATGGTATAAACATATCATGACTTTTTTACAGGACTGCAGCTTTTGTTTCATGATCTCATGTAATGTTGCTTGTTGCTGAGTGAGTAGCTTGAAGACCACCAGTGTGTCATCCAGACAATATACACATACAGCTATCAAATTAATTACAAGATTAGGGTGAATTACCTGATCAACTAGCTTCACACAGTAAATACAATACCTGGTACTCTGCATCTTGTTTGACACCCATGATGCAAAGGCCCCTGAGTCATTTCTGTCTCTCTCTTCCTGCTCAGACAGATTCCTCTTTAGTTTCACATCTGCTACAGAAGGTTGTCTTGAACCCTGTTGTTTATTTGAATCAGAAATTGCAGAAGTCAAGTTATATGGCAGCTACTGAAGCATATTATCAGTACTCAATTTATGCTGTTTAAGAGATGAAACAAAAAATTGTCAAAAATGTGTTATCCTGCATGTATTATGATATTGGCCAGAAAAATTGGGGTTATCTTAAATCTAAAGACTAGACAACTAAATGTTCACAAGATCAGATATTCTTTTTAATTGGAGTTCGGTTGTAACACCAGCTCTCCACTAAAATTGCTGCATTGCTCCATGATTGTATTTAGAAAATGATGGCACCCCTTTCATCCCAATGAAAGTCGCTCAGTAGGGACATCCCCTGCCACTAAAGTCCTTCACCGGTCAGGAGCATGGGCATAATTCTTTCAAAATTAGAGTAGTTTGGGTGATGCCACAGCAGAGATTTCTGTCTGTGTCCTTTTGTGTGAGCTCTCCTCACTGGTTTGAAGTCGGTGGGGCTCAGCTGGAAAGAGGTGATGTCACATACTTCCATGCATCAGGGTTTAAGCAACATTTCAATCAAACTGTGATGACAGTTGTGAGGTTGTTTGCTTGTTGGCAGCACTGTCAATCAAGTCTGATCAAACTACACCCACATAGTCCACAGTAGTAAACATAGAGGAATAAACATAAATAATACCTGGTAAACATGTTTTGTTCCTAAGATTTGATACCAAATTTTCAGGGACTTTACTGTCTCATAGAATAGGCTATATTATTTGAGCTTGAAGAGGACTGCTCTTCAGTAAACACATTTAGGCTGGTATCACGTGTCACAAACTGATATTGAAAAAAGAATTTTTTTTTCATATAGTTTCACATAC